>NC_142895.1:18170000-18770000 GCF_054131105.1 Drosophila navojoa
TAGATATAGATATAGATATAGATATAGATATAGATATAGATATAGATATAGATATAGATATAGATATAGATAGTAGATATAGATATAGATATAGATATAGATATAGATATAGATATAGATAAGATATAGATATAGATATAGATATAGATATAGATATAGATATAGATATAGATATAGATATAGATATAGATATAGATATAGATATAGATATAGATATAGATATAGATATAGATATAGATATAGATATAGATATAGATATATGTAGATATAGATAAATATACTTGTGTATAAAGTTCCTTATGAACGTGAATGTCAGCGGCAGCATCTTCTTCTTGCTCTCCTTCTCCCATCAACTTCCGTAATGTCACGTGCGAGTGGGCGTGGCAAAGTGGGTTAATTGTTAAGCGGCGTGTGACTTTTTAAGCCACAACTCTCCAGCCACTCGTCAAGGCACACTAACGCGTGCACCTGCTCCCCACCCACCCACACACACAGCATCACGCACCCACACACACACACACACACACACCCACACACACAACCATATTCTGCACATGTGACAAAAAAGGTAATACGAATATGATGTCAAGAGCGTAATTATTGAATTACTTTGCACACGCACACGCACACACGCACACGCACACACACACGCACACATCCACTCAGGTGTGACTCGTAAAAAAGTAAAGGTGGCGCTTGTACGTGGTAATATTATGCAATATAAAGTGCCAACTTGTAAATGTGTAAAATGCCAGTTACAACTGAATGTGGGCGGGCCGCAGCGGGGCGGTCTGCCTCAGTTGGCAACAAAAACCAAAACAAAACTACGACAACAACAGCAACAGCAACAACAACAATTGCAATAACAAGATACAACAAGAAGAGGAAAAAGGAAAAAAAAATAAAGAAAGAAAAGGAAAGGGGGCCATGTCCAACATGCTGCCACCAACTGGGGGCAGCAGCAGCGCTAACTGTAACGGTAACTGGCAAACGCACGACACGTTCACGGCCAGCAGAATCTCGCACACTCACCCATTCACACACACACACAGACACACACACCCACACACTCACACTGACTCACTCACACCTTAGCTCGCATTCACAGTCGCATTCGCATTCGCATTCGCATTCGCTTATGTGGTTAAAGTAGTGGCAAAAGAAGTAGCCAACACGCAAAATATATAAAAACAAACCGTTAGGAATGTGCGCCACGACTTTAAGTACCCTGTACAACGGTCAAGTGAGTTTTATGGTGTGGGAATATATGGTATCATATATATATACTATATACAGGGTATACGTAGATATCCTGTTTATCTTTCAATTCGATTATAATCTAGTATGTTGTTTCCCTGCTCGAGCACCAGTTAAGGCGCTCCCTCTTTACACTCGAGAACAAATAGACTTCAATGAAATATATCTATTTATATAATATTGTAACTTTAAAGTCTAAGATCTGTCTCACCCAAAAAAGAAGTAAAGCTAGCTAGGCTGGCTGTGTTTCTCCGGGAATATCTTAGTGAAGAATTCCGCTTCTTCAGGTAGTGTCGACTTGTATGTATGTATACGTATGAAATAGATAAAAATTTTAATGAAAAAAAAAAAAAAACTTAAGATGATTGACTTAAATATATATATATATACATATGTACATACATATATAAAGGTTAGAGACTTTTTTCTTTTTTTTTTTTTTGATTCAAAGGATTTTTTTTCTATTGCATTATATTTATATTATATTAAAGTACTTTAATTATATTTTTTTTATTATGTTTATTATATATTTTTATATTATAGTACTTTAATTATATATTTTTTTTTTCTTTACCATTATATATATATATTATGTTATAGTACTTTTATTATATTTTTTTTCTTTTGCATTATATTTATATTATATTATAGTACACTTTAACTAAATTTTCCTCCATTTTAATACACGCTTTTAATATCATACAAATATGTATATAATACAATAAAACCTAAATTCCAATTGTTGGAAAATGACAAATTTAACGTAAATAAATACAAAATTATTAAAAAAAAATAATTAAATAAATAAAATTTAATAAATTTATTTTTATTTTTTATTTAAAAATATATTCATTTAAAGTCCATGTTTATATGCTAGCCAACTCCACTTGCTCGCCACACCGAATAGACTCCTTTTCCAGCACCCTCTAGGCAATGAGTCGAATCGAACACATTCGATGGAATATCTTTGTCAATTAGTAAAACTCACACAGATACAAAGCGTTAACAAAGCCGAAATCAGACAAAACAAGTTTAAAATAATTAAATAATTTACAATGTAATTAAACATGTCCGAAGTATGCACAATTGTTGCTCCATTGAAATATATAGAACATGAACTGAATTAAAAATGCATTCGTTTCGCTGTCTATGGAGCAGACATAATTACATTAATCTATTATTTATTGTTTCAAACGGATCATGTATGCCAAATCTAAATATGCCCCACACGCGCTGCTCCACATAGAGTACAAAAAAAAAAAAAAAAAAACAGGGAAGGCCACATCCCAGCATAGGTGTGTGTGTGTTTGCGGGAATTTTTTCATCTTTAACCAAGTTCATGTGTGTGTGTGTGTGTGTGGCAGTAAGCATGTGTGTTTGCAGCGCGTGCCTTTTGGCGTCCATGTGGTAACACACAGTTATACCACCAGCCAGCCAACAGACATGCACACACACACACACACACCCACAGGCACTCACACACACACACACACACAGAGAGAACTCGCTCACCTATGCATAGAAAGAAATGTTTGCCTTAAATTACCGCCAGGCACACTTGCCTCTCCGCTCACCAACTTTTTTGTTTGTTTGTGTGCCTGTGCGTGTATGTGTGCTGGCGTGTGTGTGTGTGTGTGTGTGTGTGTGTGTGTGTGTGCAGCCGTGAGTCGCAAAACTTTGTCATTTAGTTAGGTGTAAGTTAGTTTTTGGCTTAGCAACGCCAACAGTAATACTAAAACACTTTAAACAGTTGCCATGGGGTCGCCGGATTCCGGCTAAAGGAGTTCTACGGAGAGAGTTTGCGTAATTTAGTGCAGTTGCAGAATGTGCGTACGTGTAGCATAAGACGTACAGAGACAGAGACAGAAAGTGAGCGAGAAAGAGTGAGAGAGAGAGGGAGAGAGAGAGAGAGAGAGGGAGAAGGCGAGACTCTGTGGGTTAGACTTGACTTTCCGTTAAATCAAATAAACAGCTTGACGAAGCATTTGAAGAAATTACTTCAAATATGAGAACATTTAAAAATCGTGTTTCGTGTGCGCGCTGCGAGAGCGGAGAGCAGCGGTGCTTGGAGACAAGAACTGCTGCTACATAAAACCGTAAGATATGTAAACATAATTAACAAAAATTCTCATTTATGAGCACAATTATTTTTGCCGACGTTTTGTAATTTGAGAAGGACTTGCAAGGGGATTGGGGCAAGGGCAGCAGGGAGATGGAAAGGCGAGAAAGAAAGCTTGAGAATGGCGGGGAGGTGGGAAGAGAGGGAAAGCGAGAGAGAGAGGGAGAAGCAGAAAGAAGGAGACTGCGAAAGAGAGGGAGAGGGAGACAGGAGAGGGAAACAGGAGAGGGGAACAGGAGAGGGATAAAGTGAAAGAGGGAGAAATTATGAATGAAATTGAGAATGAGAAAATGTAAGAGAGAGAGAGAGAGAGAAAGAGATAGAGAGAGAGAGAGAGAAAGAGATAGAGAGAGAGAGAAAGCGATAGAGGTATTGAGGAACAGAGAACACAGAGTATAAAGAGAAATACAGAGTGAGAGAGGGAGAGGGATAGAATAATACAGACAAATAAAGAAATAGAATAAGAGTGAGAAAAAGAGTGATGGAAAGCGAGAGTGTGAAAGAGAGAGAGTTAATGCAAGAGTGAAACTTAGAGATCGAGAGCAACACAAAGATAGAAAGTGAATGAGTAGGAGACGCAGACATAGAGAGGGATAGAAGTGTAATCATATATTAATAGATAAACCCGATTTATAATAATACAGCAGAGTAGAAATAAATGATATTATGTAGCACAGCCATAAAAAACTAGTGCGAAAGTGAACAAATTTGAGATCATGAGAATCGCATGGAAACGTATTTAATGAATATAAATCCCCTTTCGTGCTACTTCTGCTAGACCATACGACACCCATGCAATCGTGCTAGAAATGTAATCGAATTCAGACATACCTCACCCCTTCTGTCTCCTCTCCCGCCATGTTAACAAGCAACTAATTCGCGAAGTGAGGCACTCTTTTAATGCTCATATTATACTCGCCCCGACGGCGTTCCCCCAGCATAACCCCACACATACATACATACATATATGAGCTGGTAAGTTAGACGCGCTCAAGCTGTACGCCCGAGCATCGAGCGGATTCCGCATCGATACATCCGAATGGCTGCCAGCACTCATTAATGGGCTTTAATCGAATGATTAATTTCTTGAGGGCTAGCTGCTCTATTATGGCCATTTGAATGGCTGGCCACGGGACTCGCCATCGACCCCATAGAAGTTATTACCTGGCGCTCAATGCCAAAGCGCTTCAATTGAAGAAAACTCTTTGGGCCATGCTGATTATTTTCTACTTTGTGACTGACAGCAGCAGCTCGATGGGTGTGGTCGTGTGGGCGTGTGGGCGTGGCCTGGCTTGATTTGGATTGCCATGATGCCATGTAAAGCAGCAGAAAATCGATTAACAGGGCTTTAATGGTCGCCCCACTCGCTTGCCAATTGCAACAGCATGTTGACAAGAGCGCGAAAAACTTCGTGCCAGGCAGCCACCTACTATATCTGCCAGCTGCCAGCGGTGTATGTGCCACAGGAGCAGCAGGGGTTCCGGAAGTGCCGCACGCCTCCTGCTCCGCCTCCGTTGGCCCTGCTCCACCGTCCAGGAAGTTGCTTTTGACTTGGCGCGTGCCGCGTGAGCCCGATTAAAGGTATTAATTGTGACAGATTTACGCATTCATTGTCTTGGGCGTGGCCCCCACTGGCCCGCCCCAAACAGGGCGCAAGGGCAAAAATTCAAATTTCGATGCTGTTAATGATGAGCCGAGAGGCTGCCGCAACCTGAGCAGCTTAAAGTTGCTTAACTGAAATCGATTTTATTTTAAATACTATTTGAATGCAAGTCTCCTGCGACTTCTATAGATTTTAATAGAGAATACCAATCTTTACTTTAATATATAGAGCGACTAGACTCTAACCACCACGAAAATTGGATTATGAAGTGAAATTGGATTTTATTTGAAATACTATTTATAGTATTATATACAATTCTCTCATGAGTATGATGTCTATTATGATAAGAATACCAATCTTTAATTCAATATATTTTATATAGAGGATTTACAAACTCAGCGATAGGATAAGAATATGTAATAGCCCAATGCTGAGCCTTACGCACTCAACAATAGATACATTAGATTTCAGGGTTGAAATCATGCATGAGTCTGGGTATATAAACCCGGGCTCAGAAGAATAGGGATCAATACAAAACTAAACACCATCGTAGTCAAGTGTATTCGTTCAATGAGTGTACTTACTTTCCCATGTCATACAAGCTGCCAACGCGATATGTTAACAAGCGATCTGGCATCTCTGTCAAAAGGTATAAAGCTGCTACTTGGGTCGGTCGAATATGAACAGCCCAGTATACATACATATATAGACATCAAATCTGATTTCACTTATAATACTATATAAATTTCACTCGCGTCTTTTATAGACATAATGATCAATCCTTACTTTTCCATTTATTATATAGACTATCTACTACATACGTATTATGTAAATCGGATATATGTATGTATATACAATTGACTTTAGCCATATTATTGGATCAGTCTTGCCCGATGGCAGCCTAATTACATACCTATTAGCTTAAACAACTGCCCACGCGCCAATTAAATGAGTATTCAGTGCATTACGTATACGCAGTGTGGCCACAATTTAGCTGTCAGAGCGCATCATTTAGTTGAATTTCAATTGAGCGAACGAGCGAGAAACCGCAGATAAATTTGTTATAAACAATAAATTGCGAAATTATGTGCTCATACCAAAATGCAAATGCAAATATGATTTACAAACACACACACACGCGCGAGAATTTCGGTAATGAGCTCCATGGCAATGCGTGCCAGAGTGCATTGAGTGGGCACTTACCTTTGGCTGCCTCGAGGAGCATGCGGCCAGGCTTCTCAATTAGGCTTTGTTTTTGTTATTTGTGCAATTCGAAATTAAATAAATTAAATTACAATCCAAAGCTTTGCTTGCAAATGTGAGCTCGTGGCTAGCTTTGAATGAGCGCTCGCTGCTGCCCAAAGTCATAGAAGAAATTGTTTATTTAATTCATAGCTCTTAAATAGCTGCTGATACACATATACATACACATGTACATACATGCATATATACATGTGCATGTGCATGTATATGTATAAGTATCCTTCGGTCACACTCTGAGAAAAAAACTTGGAGAGCAATTCTCTCACCATTTCGTTCGCGATCTGCTACGAGTATTCATGTGTCTGCATCAGTGCTGCCAGTTTGGCCTATTTTAGGCTAGATTTAGCCAATCTGAAATGATCTAGCCTGTGGGCTGAAAGAGCCAGAAATGAAGGCGGACTACGCAGAAGTCCCAGGCCTCAAGAGAACTATGTATGGTAGCAGAAGAAACTGCTGTCTAATGGCTTCTAGTAATTATATGTAAATATTAATGTAGAATCCAATGCATATCAAAAACTAGCCTTATAATACATATACATACATATGTTTATATATTGTTTGCCTATATATCCATTCGTATGTACATACATATATCTGTCGCTCTATCTGTCTCTCTGTTTGTCTCTCTATCTGTCTCTCTATCTGTCTCTCTATCTGTCTCTCTATTTATCTCTCTGTCTGTCTCTCTGTCTGTCTCTCTGTCTATCTCTCTGTCTGTCCCTCTATTTGTCTCTCTATCTGTCTGCCTCTCTGTCTATCTCTCTCTCTCTCTCTGTCTCTCTCTCTGTCTCTCTATCTATTTCTCTATCTGTCTCTCTCTCTCTCTCTCTATCTGTCTCTCTGTCTATCTCTCTGTCTGTCTCTCTGTCTGTCCCTCTCTTTGTATGTCTCTCTATCTATCTCTCTCTCTCTCTCTCTCTCTCTCTCTCTCTCTCTCTCTCTCTCTCTCTCTCTCTCTCTCTCTCTCTCTCTCTCTCTCTCTCTCTCTCTCTGTCTCTCTGCCCAACCAAATCAAGGGACGAAGAAGAGCTACAGAAGATCGCTTAAGTTGTCTATGTGTGTGCAGCAGCACTAATTCGGCATTTATATGCCAGTAAAACGAAGCTAGAGTACTTGAAGCAGCAGAGAGCTGCCATTGCTCCCATTGGTCAGCTAATGCTCAACTGCAACGATCTCTACCTGGCACCGCTCCCAGCATTTGAGCGCATTTGACTGGCAGCCTATATAAGAGGCAGCAGCTGCAGCATTTCTTCAGTCGCCCAGGCCCGGTGGGGGTCAGTCGTGCAGTGCAGTGAAGCTCGCAATCGTGCAGCCAAGCATTAGAGACTGGAGAAAATACCTAGAAGGGATATTTAGAGGTAATACTTGGAGGAAATACTTAAAGGAAATATAGTAAATACGTACACAGGAACTGTTTCACTCCCAGGCTCCCAGCTGAAGACGAAATGGAAAGGAATCAAGTGCCTTGCCCTGAGCGAACGCGAGTAAATGGGAAATAATATTAAGAACCAAGCGACTAACTGTTATTTGCAAACTATGATAAGAGATTACATTAAAGACACTTAAGAGTCGTGCCATTTTCTCATCATTTCCTGGTGTTGACAATCGATATCTCAAACGGATATTGCTGACTATCGATACTCACATCACTATTAGAAATTATCAAGCAAAAAATTGCAGAACAAAAATAATAATATTTATGCACTTGACTTGTAGACTTTTAAGCGTTGTTTATGAAACAGTAAAATAAATAAAAATAATATACACTATGTATGTACATGAATAAAAATATATACATACATAGAAATAATCAATCTGTCTGCAATAATAAAATAGAAATAATTTATTCACACTTTCTTTACATAAACTATGAACTAATTTTTATTAGAAATTATTTTTTTATTATATATATATTTTTCACAATATTTTTTTATTATTATTATATACATTTTTTTTTTTAACTGCCAATTGGAAGACATTTATTCCAATTAGTATGTCAAAAAAAAAAAGTACCTTCTCTATATGTCAAAGATTTTATTTTTCTATTCTGACAAATATACTAAATATGCAATACAATCGCATTTAGCTAAACGCCTGACTCTATGTAATTTATGCAGCTCAACCGGCTAATACCCTGCCCAGTTGCAGTTTCAGGCCCTTGCTATTTGAATCAATGGAAATCGGCCCAAGTTCCCCTTGGCCTAGTTACCCAAAATATGTAGCTGAGCATACCTTAAGCATGCTGTGAGTGCATTGTACGAATTGTTGCACACGATGGCGCGGCTTATGAGTAGGCATCATGTATCATGTACCATGCACCGTCGCTGCATGTCCGTTCATGGACGTGCAGGATTCTCAGCTTGCCGTCGGATTGGCTTCGACTTTGGCCACGGCAACGAAAGTTTAGCGCATTGCAAATGAGGCATCGCTTCATGAATGAGCCGCATGCATGCATGCATGTACATATACATAGACATGCGCATGTGTGTGTGTGTGTGTGTGTGTGTGTTTGTGGGCTGTGTTTATGCGGCTCATTGTGGCTGTTGTAGTAGTAGTAGTTGTTGTTGTTGTTGTTGTTGTTGAAAAGCGCAGTCCGTGCCAACACCCCGAGCAATGCAAATATATGCACAAGTGGATATAAGTACATTCAAGCTAGCATCAGCTGCCATTGACGAGGGACGAGAGATGCAGCATGCAGCTGTAGTGGCTCCAGCTTGTTGCTGTCGTTGTTGTTGTTATTGTTGTTGGGCGTTGCAAATGCAATTGGCCCGAGTCTGTTTGGCGCTCTGTATAAACAGCTAGCCTGGCTGCATCAAAGAACACCCCGCACGCTTTGCCAAATGACCAAACTCTAGTTGCTGCACAAACATCATATGCCACGCCCACTAATGGAGGCCGTCAACTAAACACGACACCATCATGTCAGCAACATCATCATCAGCAGCAGCAGCAGCTAGCTAGCTAGCTAGCTAGCTAGCTTTGAGCCTTGAGGTTATTTCAAATGCGACGCAGCGGGACAATTCGTCAAGCGCAATCAAGTGAGCCCCTGCCGCCCCTACCGCCCTCTCTCTCCATATACATATATATATAGGCATATACAGTGTGCATGTATGTGCATGCACGCCTCGCTGCATTTACCATGTCAACAGTGTTAAGCAGCATCGTGGAGCAGGACAAAGCTCAGCCACATGGAAAAATGACCGCATCACTTGAAAGGCAATTAAAAGCGAGCAGCAATCGCAGTTTCAATCGAAAATTCATTTGACATTAAATACGATAATATATATATATGCATGTAAATACATATGTTTATTTAATTGTCTTTGGGGAGCTAGCATGAATACATTGATTAGTTATAAGGGCACTTCGGATGGGAACTGCATTCAGCTAGCCTCAGCTAGCCAGACTTCTGTGACTTCTCGTACTCCTCGATGCGATTCTCCAGCTTGTCCACGTCGAGCCACATTAGCGAGGCCTCGTGCCACGGCGGTGGCGGATCGGCATTGATGACCGCCAGCAGGTCAGCGAGCTTCTGGCGATCATGGTCGATGGCCAGCTTGCGGCGCTGCTGCATAACGGCACGCAGATTATCCATTTGGCTATCGGCGGCCGAGCGCTTGACCCCAGTCTTGATGGTCTGGCAGGCCTTGTTCCTTTTGCTGCATCTATCCGACTCGGCGCACGCCTCGGAAGCAATATCTAGGTTGATCGCTGGCCTCTGAAAACCGGTCCTGGGGCGAGCGATTTTGCGTGGCACCGGCACAGTTTCCAGCGAGCTGAGCTTCACTTCTTCAGTCTGTGTGCCCACCGAGGCGGTGGCCACAGTTGACTCCTGCAGCTCAGAAGACTTTGGGACCGAATCTGGTGTCGGGAGTACAGTTGGCACCGGCTTTGGGTTTGGAGCTTGGCTCAGATTTTTAGACTGATTCGGAACTCCAGCATAAGCCAGCTTTCCACCATGAGCCAGATTTAAGGCCTGATTCGTAATTCCAGTCTGATTCAGATTTCCAGCATGAGTTTGGTTCGGGATTCCACCATGAGCCACATTTCCAGCATGAGCCAGATTTCCAGCCTGATTCGGAATTCCAGCATGAGCCAGATTCCCAGCATGAGCCAGATTTCCAGCACGAGCCAGATTTCCAGCACGAGCCAGATTTCCAGCACGAGACAGATTTAAAGCCTGATTCGGAATTCCAGCCTCATACGGTTTTCTAGCATGAGCCCGGTTCGAAATTCCAGCATGAGCCAAGTTTCCAGCACGAGTCAGATTTCCCACATGACCTCGATTTCCAGCTTGATTCAGATTTCCAGCATAAGCCAGATTTCCAGCACGAGACAGATTTAAAGCCTGATTCGGAGCTCCAGCATGAGCCAGATTTCCAGCTTGATTCGGAATTCTAGCATGAGCCTGGTTCGGGACTCCACCATGAGCCGGGATTCTAGCATAAGCCAGATTTCCAGCATGAGCCAGATTTCCAGCCTCATACGGTTTTCTAGCATGAACCCGGCTCGAGATTCCAGAATGAGCCAAGTTTCCAGCACGAGCCAGACTTCCCACATGACCCCGATTTCCAGCTTGATTCAGATTTCCAGCACGAGTCGAACTTCCAGCATGAGAAAGATTTAAAGCCTGATTCGGAATTCCAGCCTGATTCAGATTTCCAACTTGATTCGGAATTCTAGCATGAGCCTGGTTAGGGATTCCACCATGAGCCACATTTCCAGCACGAGCCAGATTTCCAGCCTGATTAGGATTTGGATTTGCTGACTCTGAGTTCTGCATTGTAATCTATTTAACTCGAAGAAAGTCTTTAAATTAAATCACACTTCACAATAAACCAAAAAAAAAGCAGAAAAATAATTTTTTTCTCCAAATTTAATTTTTAGAGACTAAGAGATGTTTACGCTAGCTCAGCAAAAAACAGAAAGAACAAATTAAACTTGATTGATTGACATAACATCGAATTGATGACAGTAAATCCATGGCTATCCTTGTTGAGCTCCAAATTTAACATTGCATCCAAAACTTGATAGATTCGCATGTTTATTTTAACAGGAGAGCATTTTGAAATCATTTCTACTGCATACTTTTAAGAGCAACTTAAAAATCTAACGGAATTCCAAGCCAATTTGAACATTTTATATAGATCTACAATGGTGTCCGTTTGATTAGAAACTCCATTATATTTCTAATTAAGTTCGTTTTTTAGATCATATGAAAATCCACACCAATCATGCTGACTCATCTTTCATGCTTAACATTGTCATTTCCTTAACATCTCTGCTTTAGCATTTCTGTTAATCCCTTACATGACGGCTGATTATTTATATACATATATGTATGACACGTAATTTATAGAGAAATAAAGCCAAAAGTTTCTTTCAGCAAAGATAATGGAACCGCGGCGCTTCCTCAATTAGCTAAACACATCCTGCTTTCTTTTTCTAGTTTATCATTCCATACTTCCATCGAGCCCTTTGATAGCTGCAATTACAATTGCGTAGATTTTTGGATTTATTTAGTTAACTGCTGCATATACATATATTCTGTTAGACTCTAACCAGTATATAAATCTTAAATCTACAATAAAATGCTAACTTAATTTTACAGTATTTCAGGTTTATTGGATTCCCTGGCAGTGCAGAGCGCACCATTTTCCAGTCTTCGTCTGCTTCAAGAGCTGCCCTGGATGCGCTTTCAGTCTAGTCGCTTGTCTGAAGCTCGACGAGGAATCGCCAAATGCCATTTTATCCCGAAATGCCAATTAGCTCCTGCGCATCTTCGTAACGTCTTGCCAAATTTGAATTTCGTTGATGAACGTCCACGCCACAGACTTCCATGCAGCACCTTTCTGCCCAGCAGGTGGCTTATTTCACATGGCAAAGGTTCTATAAGGCAGATACCATAGCGCGAATATTATTATTATTATTATTTTATTTATTATTACTATTTTTTTTTTTTTTTTGTACAAGCAATGTTTGATGTTGAAACTCTCTCTGTGCTTCATCATGCTTGATCTCCCAATGCAAGCTCTATATATGCGCGTTCTTCTTAGCTCTTCCAATGCTGGCTCTACCTATGCGTGCTCTCCCTCTCTTCGCTCTCCCAATTGTTGATCTCATAATGCGGGCTCACATAAGCTCTCTCTCTCTCTCTCTCTCTCTCTCTCTCTCTCTCTCTCTCTCTCTCTCTCTCTCTCTCTCTCTTTCTCTCTCTCTCTCTCCAGCTCTTTGGGGTCGCTCTTCCAATGCTTGATCTCCCTATACTGACTCCACCAATGCGCAGTCTCCCTGTACTCGCTCTACCAATGCGGGCTCTATATACATATATGCTCGCTCTCTCTCTGTGCTCACTCTCTCAGTGCTTGATCTCCCCTTGTTGCCTGTATATGTACCTGCCCGCTGCTTCTGAATAAAGGCATTGGCAAATTCAAGCTCAAGGCGAACGGATATGCTGTGATACCTTTATCAGAGGGGAAAAGCCGCAAACTACGGTCGCATGCAAAAACAAGAATAAAAAAAAATAAAAAAATAAACCTTGAACTTTTTAATACGAGTGCATAATAGGAATGACCATATGATGATACGCCGTTGGAGACAAGGAGACATATATGTACGCATAAATATAATATTATATCATACCCAATAGAAAAGCGACTAAAAACCCCAACTAAATAAAAAAAATGTAAACAGTATTAAATAAATTAAATGTATTTATAAAAATATTATATAATACATTTGTATTAATGTGTTGGTTAATTAAAGAATAAGCTAGTCTTAAAATTAGTTTTATTTTCTTTTTAAAAATGTTACAATAAATATATAAAAAAAAAAGAGTAAATAATAAATAAGTTCTTTATGAATTTTGCAAATTGTATATTAAATTTCTGTACAATTTTAAATTTTGCTTCAAATAATTATACATTATAAGATAATTGTATTTTATTATTATTATTATTTTTTTTTTATTTAAAAATTTTTTTTTTTTTTGTTAATTTCAGAGCAACTCTAGCCGACAACTCTATGCAGGCAGGTCCACCCTAAAATGCGACAAGAGACGAAAGCAATGCAATAAAGATAAGTGGAACAAACACAAACACAAAGACAAAGACAAAGGCAAAGCGAACAAATATAAACAAGCGAATGCATGGAGCGGCATAAAGAGAATCCGATCGCTGCCCGCTGCGGCAGTCAGTATCGGACTTAGTTCGGGTTCGTTAACACGCATCGAGTGGAAGTCGAGGCAGCAGAATGCCACGCCCAATACTCTTGATACATGGCGGAGCGGGAGACATTACCGATGCGCGCGTGGAAGGCAAGTTCAAGGGCATCAGAGACGCGCTTCGAGCAGCTTGGAAGCATCTTGAGCCGACTGGAGCAGAGTCGTCGAGCAGCGCACTGGATGCCGTGGAGGCAGCCGTGCGCTCCATGGAGCTGAATGAGTCCTTCAACGCGGGCTACGGCTCGTGCCTGAACACCGCCGGCGCTGTGGAGATGGAGGCCAGCCTTATGGAGGGCCGGGAAATGCGTGCGGGCTGTGTGACGCTGCTGACAGACGTCATGCATCCGATTACGGTGGCCCGCCGACTGATGGAGAAGCGCCGGCATGTGTTCCTTGGCGGCCAGGCAGCCCAGGAGCTGGCGCTGAGCACCGGCAGCGAAAAGCTGCCAGCGGGCGCCCTTGTCACGGACAGTGCTCGGCAGGCATTGCGTGAGTTCATGGAGCAAGAAGCTAAGGGTCTGGACACCACCTTTGCCCGCACCGAACTGGATGATGCACGCACCGATCCGAAGGGCGATACGGTGGGCGCCGTGGCCATGGATGCGAGCGGACTCATCGTAGCGGGCACCTCCACCGGCGGCATCACTGGCAAGTGGCCGGGCCGCATTGGCGATACCCCGCTGCTCGGATGCGGCACCTATGCCGACAATGCTGTTGGCGGCGTCTCCACCACAGGACACGGCGAGACCATAATGCGCTACAATCTCGCACAGCGCATTTTGGGCGCCATACAGCACCAGGGACTCAGTGCTCAGGCAGCCGCCGAGAGGGAGTGCCAGAAGATGACTGAGCGCATCGGTGGCACTGGCGGCGCCATTGTCATCGATCACAAGGGCGAGGTGGGCATCAGCTGGACGTCACGGCGCATGGCCTGGGGCTATGTGCGCGACGGCATCATTCATTATGGGATCAATCAGAACGAGGTGTTCCAGGAGCCGCTGATAGCCAAGGCTGAGTAATTGTGCAGCTCTCAGGAGTATGAGAATATGTCCTATATATATCAATAAACCATATATGAATCCCAGATTGAGACATCTTTCTATGAAAGCTAGGCTATACAAAAGGAAAAACAGTCCAGCAATAACTGCATGGAAAACGAATTTGAACAAAACTAAATGATTTGCGATTAAAGGCTTTATTCTTTAAGAGTCTATATACATATATGTATGTATGTATGTTTGTACGTAGCTGATAATTAGCATTAGTTAACAGCAGCATCAAAGGTGCTAAATTTCCATACAAGGCTAGAGGAGCCACGAATCAGAGCAACGTCACACTGTTAACTTAACAGAGCCGTTGCATAGCTTAACATCAGTCAGTCCTGTTAATATGAATAATCTTGATATATGTATAAGGAATCTGCAGGCGGCCCAGGACTTTGCGGTGAGAGGCAGCATGGAAAAACTGTCGCAGATGCTGGAAAAACTGCCACAGATGCTGCTGGAGAGTATTTCTCTATATAAGGAGCTAAAGGCTCAGGGAATCAATGCTCAGGCGACTGCAGGAATGCCATTATCATTGATCACAATGGCGAGATATTCAGAGCACGGCATCATTCATTATGGGATCCATCACAGCGAGGTAGTTCAGGAGCCGGTGGTGATTGAAGCGGATTAGTTATGTAACCGTCAAGAGTATCTTCAGTAAAACATAAATAATTTGAATAAATTACGTTTAGTAAAGCACAAAATCAACTATATCTGAATGATAAATGTCTAATATGTGTACCGTATTAAAAGGCTTAAACTATCTTAACACCTTGCTATGGTAACTATATGCTATATAAATTCTAGAGATTTGTTCAATATTCCCAGAATGAAGGGACTCCATTTACTTGGCAATTAACTAAAGTTATAAACAAATATGTCATTGACCTGAGACAGAACGAAAAATCGAGCATTTATCGCAAAAGATGTGCAAATGCCTCAACATTCCTGGGCATTGCTCCTATCATGGCGAGTTCAACTAAAAACTATTTGTCGCAGTGCCACTTAATCAGTGTAATCAATGTGACCTATATACATTTAATTTGGACAATCAAGGAGAGACTGTCCATGCAATTTACAAATGAATGCAAGATTACTCTGCTGAACAACACTCAGACATTACGCAAAGATTTCGCACGATCTTTGAGAGCCAGGCAGTGGCTAACCCTGGCCACCCCGGGGAGCAACCTCGCGCTGCGACTCGTGCGCTTCAGTGGTGCCATAGCAGTATTTGGCCGCCTCATTGCGGTACTTGTTCTCGTGCTCGACAGAATGTGAGTTGGTGCGACACTTGACCAGGCACAGCTCAAAGTGGTCCACAACACTGGCGTAGATATATTTCTGTGTGTCGTGCGCCTGGAGCACTTGCTCCAGCAGAGATCGCTTGTTCGGATGGAGGCAACAGGAGACACAGTATTCATAGATGCCGCAACAGTGTGATGTGGTATTGCAACTGTAGCAGCTATAGTAGCTAATCCCGGCCAACTCAACATTGCAGCAGCCATTGACCAGCATCTGTTCCCGTAGGCATACGAATCCTCGTTCATCGGCCAGCAGCTGCCGTCCTTGCACCGAATTGCGGCAACGTAAGTCGGGATCCTTGGTGCGATTGAGATGTTCTTCGGGCGGCAACAATTGCTGCTTCCATAATAGCGGGCGTGTCCGTTGTGGCTTATATTCATCGTAATGAAGCGCACTGAAGGCTCCCTCCTATTGGGTATGCAATAGATTGTTATGAATCTATTGATACTTATTCGTTACGTGCGACTCACCTGATCAAAGAGGTTGCCGAATATGTAAAGAATGGCCAGCAGTACTAGAATTATATAAATAATGCGCCGTCGTAACAATCGTGTGAGTGCGGCTGGCCACATCGTATGCGTATGCGGACATGGGCATCGGCATCATTGCCAGCGGTGCTCTCAGTTAGTTTCGTCAAAGCTGGAAGCGATGCTGTTTCTGCTGCTGCTGTAACTCAGCGTGCCAATTGCTTGAACGCTGTGTATGCATTTGATTTTCGAACTTCTAACAATATAGTTGGCGAAATATTTATTTGCATTTGTTTTGGGCCGAACAGCTGTGCGCAGCGTTGCCACATATTGCAAAGTGAATGGCATGAACGATTACACCTCATAGGAGTTATCGATTGTTTTCAAGTAATTTAAATCAATTACTTATTTATTATTTATTTATCAATTTGTGGTATACAAAATTATTGTGTTTAACATTTTTTGTTTTAAGAGTGCATGATACATTATCTATACTTTTTAAACTTAATCATCTATAACATTGAAAATTGATTTTTTAGAAATTAACATAATTAACATTCTGCCTAAACTTGTCATTTAAATAAATTTTTTTGTAACAATTAATTAAATAACTCGAATTATCGATCGTCTTCAAATAATACACATAAATTAAATAATTTAACAATTGCTAACATCGCGATGTGTAAAAAATACAAACATTTAAGATTATAAGTTGAGCATTTGGGATTGTAAATAGGCAATACTAACATTGAACTAATTTTATTTCGTACTTTATGAAACAGCCTAACAAAGTATTTGATTAGACTATCCTTTCAATTTTCTTCTTCTTCTAATGCGTCAGCTACATCCAGTTGGGCTTTGTACGCTCTTATTTTCTCACGCAATGCCATGTCTGGCTCCAGATGCTTAATGCTAACTCAAACTAATTCTATTTCGTACTTTTTTAAACAGCCTAACAAAGTAAGACTATCCTTTCAATTTTCTTCTTCTAATGCGTCAGCTTCTTCCAGCTGGGCTTTGTACTCTATTATTTTCTCACGCAAAGCCATGTCTGGCTCCAGATACTTAATGCTTATATTACTTTTGATCGGGCATCCCACTATTGGACAACGTACACCGGAATTGTCCTTTAACATAGCATCCACAGTATCTTTTTCGTAGTGATGCCCGCACTTAGTGTTTCGCACTGGATTTAACATTAATTTCTTGGACCAGGGATCATACATTGAGACAACCTTGCCACCTGGCTCAACAACCTCGGCCACTTCCTCATCACTTACGTTCGTTCCATTCGAGTCCCCACCTACGGCAGTCAATCGTTGTTTAAACTCTTTATACTCAGCTGATTGTTTAATGTTGGTGCGTTTCCTTTCTTCACTTTCCAAAATTTCTGCACATTTGGCATTTACCTCTTCGACTGTATCAGCTTCATTTAATACGTTCTGCAAAGCAGCATCTATGCGTTTGTGCTTGGCCTTCAAAGCAATTATTTGTTCGCCGATCCTCAATCGATCTTTCATTCTCTCATCAAGTAATTTTTGTATTCTTTCCCGGAAATCGTCATCACAACCTTAAAACAAATAAATGGTGGATCTTTAGATTTACCTCTTCAAATAAAATACGATATATATTACAGCTTTCCAATGATCTTATAAACTCGGTGTTTTCAATAATGGTTTGTTTGGCATCTTCGAGGCTACTTAAAAACTCCATTAACTTGTTTATATTTTTACTTTCAACCTAAATATCTAACTTCGGGGAACCAATTGTTCAGCTTAAGATTTAGTTATCGGAACTTACCCACCGGATTGTGAGATGAACCAGTAGCTAATACAAGCGCGCTTTTCTTTGAAACAATCATCTGCAACACAATCAATACACGGCGTAGCAAAATTAATTGAAATTTCTAAACGAACAATTGTGTCGTATTGTTATTATCTTAAAGAACTAGTAGGCTTTGCTATTCGAATTTATTTGAACATAAAATTAGTACGTGTTTCCAATAGTATAAATCCAACACATTTTTTTTTTAAAGTATTCTTTGCATTAGTATTTTTACAAAACATTCTCGCTCCCAATAATTATTTAGAGGTAAAGGTAACCACAATCTCTTGCTAGCCGGTGCAAACGAAGAACTAGTTCATTTTGAAGCGGCGCGGAATCAATTAGATTCCACTGGTACGTACACCAATACAACTCTATATGGCAATAACAGCATTAACTGCTCAGAACGTTAAGAAGTTGAGGTGAAAGTGGCAAAAGCCTCCAAGCGCTAGCGTGGAAGCAACGTAGCGGAGAACGGGGCTTTACAGTTGCAAGGCAGCCAAAATACGAACATAAGGAGACAGCTCAACAGAACTGTCAAAAAGTCTAACCCGGAGCAAGGAGCAACAGCTGTTGCTGGCCATACACTCATACTCATACACTCACACACAAGCACATACATACGTACAAAATGCCACACAAACAGTCTCAAAGCTGGATTTACACCTGCCTTTTGGTCAGTATCTTGCCAACGTTGTGCGTGGGCTTACTCGACGGTCTCTACTGTGGCAAAGAGAACTGTTACGATGTGCTGGGCGTCACACGTGAATCCTCAAAGTCGGAGATCGGCAAAGCCTATCGGCAGCTGGCACGCAAATATCATCCCGATCTGCATCGTGGCGAGGAGGCCAAGGCGCTGGCCGAACAGCAATTTAAGCTCGTGGCCACAGCCTACGAGATACTGCGCGATGAGGAATCCCGCACAGACTACGACTACATGCTGGATAACCCGGACGCCTACTATGCGCATTACTATCGCTACTACCGACGACGTGTGGCACCCAAGGTCGATGTGCGCGTGGTGATCGTGGTGTCGTTGACCGTGATTTCTATAATCCAGTACTACTCTGGCTGGCAGCGCTACGATGCTGCCATCAAATACTTCTCAACGGTGCCCAAGTATCGCAACAAGGCGCTGGACATAGCGCGCGATGAGATCCAGGAGCGAGTGCACAATCGCAAGGGCAAGAATCGCAAGAGCCTATCGAAAACGGAACAAAAAGAGGAAATCGAGCGGATCATACGCAAGGTTATCGAGGAGAAAATGGACGTGCAGGGCGGCTATGCGAAGCCAACGCTATGGGATGTGCTGTGGGTGCAGTTGCTCATCTGCCCGTACACGCTGTTCAACTTCATTGCGTGGCACGCGCTGTGGTTCTGGCGCTACACGGTGCTGAAGCAGCCGTACGGCCGGGAGCAGCAGCTCTATTTGATACGACGCCACATGGGCATGGGCCAGCATCAGTTCAATTCACTGGATGAGAAACAGATCGAGGAATATCTGAAGCTTGAACTGTGGCAGCGCGACAATTTTGTCGCGTGGAAGGCCGATCAGGACGAGGACATGAAGAAGAAATTGGCCGAGAATCCGCGCTACAAGGCCTACAGGCGCTACATGAAGAACCATGGGCCCGGTCGCATCACCTTCGAGGACTAGAGGACGAGGACGAGTACGGCATCTGTTGATGTTCAAGTTTTATTGTTCCAACGTGTCGCCATGGGCCTGCCAACTGTAATTTATTGATTTCAACTTTCTTTCATCTAGCAGACATCAATGTATTCTTTTTTTTTATTTTTTTAGTTTTTCTTTTAACAATATTTTCGGGTCTAGGGCGAAGTTTTGCAATAGCTTAAAAAACAATTATGTTAATAATTCTGGTGGCCAATCGGATACTGCCCGCGGGGCAGCGATGGCCAAAACGTTGACCTCGCCACCAAAACCGGTTCCAAAAACGTGCTTACTCGCATTTCGCCTCTCATCTTTCATCTTCCACATCTGCCAGCAGAAACGTGCGATAAACGCGAAACCGAAAACCGAGAACCTCTCTTTGTTTTTTTTTTTCTCTTCTCTTTTTTAAAGTTGTTAGCTCAATTGTCCAAATTTTTATATAGCAAATATACAAAACACTAAATATTAAATAAAAACTAAATATTTAAATGAGAGTTACAAGTAAATGCTATTGAAAATTGTATTCTATAGTAATGTACAAATATGTTAAAGGTCCGTTAGAGTCGTAAAATTTCAGAATTATTTCGAATGGCATTTAGAGCATGTGGAACTTTATGAATATGGAGCACTCGGGCGTCTTCTGATAAATTCTTGCATGTGGAGCGCCTAATTCGTTTATACAGTTGTGCTTCAATCCACATAACTGAATCCGCATATTATTGTTGTTGATGGTTTTTGTTGCTGCTTCTGTTTCTGTTTTTGACTATATGTTGGAAACCGTTGCCAACTCGACTTTATTTACACAGCTGATGAGCTCTAGACTAATTTGTTTTGCACGCGTTCTTAAGACCTAAAGGTGGGTCAATTGGATTGGGTAATTGGTGTTGCGAGTGCAAGGGCAGGGGCAGGGGCAGGGGCATGGGCAGAGGCAATAAAACTATTCCATCAAGTATTTGGTATCGCTGACAAGTTCATCGGCATCGAGTAGACCGCTAACAAGCCCGAACGGCACCTTAACATCCTGTACGTTCTGGAATTCGCTATCGTCCAGCTGTGTATCATGATAATCGTCCAGATTCTGCTCAGCATCGTCCGCATCATCGTCGTTGAACATGAAATCATTTGTGACAATGCACTCCTCCAGCACTTTGGCCTGTTCGCCGCCCGCCTGGTTGAGATTGGTCATTCCGATGCCAACGCTGACATTATCATCATCATAGGAATCATCGTCTCCAACGGCCAAATCGCGGTCATTGTAATGCAATTGTGATTGTTGCTGGGGCTGTTGCTGCTGCTGCTGCTGCTGTTGTTGTTGTTGTTGTTTTCGCAGCTGCGGTTCCTGTTGATGCTGTAGCTTCTGGTGCTGCCCCCTTTGCTTCTGTCGCTTGCGCGTGGGCAGTCGCAGTGATATTGCCGAGCCTGGACTCACCACCGGCTGTTGCTTCACATGCTGGGCTACATGCGCGGCCAGATAGGATTTCTTGGTGAATCCCTTGTCGCACTGCGTGCACTGAAATTGCTTTTTGCCCGTGTGCACGCGCCGATGCACGGACAGCACATGAGCATAGGCGAATCCCTTATTGCACACCTCACAGATATATGGACGCTCCCCGGTATGAATCCGTTCGTGCTTCTTGCTGCTGCCAAAGTCGGAGAAGCGACGTTCGCAGTAGAGACAGCCATACGGCTTCTGTCCGGTGTGGACACGCATGTGACGACGCAGCTCCACGTTCGAAATGAACGCCTTCTGGCACACTTCGCACGGATATGGCCGATCGTTGTTATGCCGGCGCATATGCGCATTGAGCGCATGCTGATACTTGTATGTGTTGCCGCAGATGTCACAGATCTTTGGCTCTGTAGGGCGACGTGGTCGCACTCCGCTGACATTGACTGCTGCACTGCCTCCATTTCCATTGATATTGTTGTTGTTACTACTATCGCTGTTGTTGTTGACTGGAGCACACTGAGTGGTCTGTGTCGGCAAGTACTCCTCCTCCGTCAGCTTGTAGTCCTGATCATCGTCGTCCTGCTGCTGGTCTTGCTCCTGGTCTTGTTCCAATTCTTGTTCATGCACGAACTCCTGATCCACCTCCAGATCGTTGTCCTGCTCCGATTCACAATGGAGCTGCTGCTGTTGCTGCTGCTGATGCTGTTGCTGTTGCTCCTGCTGCTGCACCGTTTGCTCGGCAGCCCAATCCATATCCAGTGCAATGACCTTGTCTTCCTCAGAATCTGATGGGATACTGGCTACATCTTGCAGCATCAGTGCTGCTGCGCTATCGTCTGGCGGAATCATGAGTGCATGCACCTCAACATCCACATCATTTACTACGGCAACATCTTCATCGTCACAATAATACTTTTCTTTCTTGGCTGTAGGCTCAGCTGGCAGACGCTTCACTCGGAGACCGGATGGCAACTTGAGATGTTGTGTTTGCTCCAACAACAATTTATCCACGTCCACAAGCTGTGTGGCCGAAGCTGCCGATTGGAATATCTTTTGTGCTTCTCGGCATTTCTGTTGGAAGCGATAGGTGATACTTAGCTCGTTGCGGCATCCATGGCAGATCTTGTCGGGCAGCTGTGCGAGGAGCGGCCTCTCCAACTGCAATGCACTGCAACTACGGATTTTATCCACAATTTGCATATGAGGTGTCTCCAGATCTTGACCATAAATTGAACAATATCCAGGCTCCGCGCGCAAACATATCAGGCACACAACGCCTAGATCCACAAGGCCCGAATCAGGACCTAAATTACGCGGCATTGCTTAAAATTTGTTATGAGTGCTAAAAACATAACGTCTTTACTCGCACACAAACACAATTGCACACATTGAAACATACAAATATAGATACTATATTTTGTGTGTCTATTTTCCGAGTGTTGCTCTTTTTGTTGTTAGTTCTTGACAAACACTATCGATAGTTTGTTAGTTCATTCGTGTTGATGATAGTCTATGCTATCGATATACATTACCCAGCAGCCTTTGCCAGTGACGTCACAATTTGATAATTATATTATTTTTAATATACACATCTCTAAAGTGGCACAAATTCTTAAAGAGACTTACTTGTGTAAACGTCCCATTTTAATAGCTAAAATCACTGACCAGTGCTAAAATACTATGTGATTTTAAGCTACCTAGCGATGTGTTTGCGCACTTGCAGCTATTGTGAATTGCTATCGATAAATATATTTTGAAAACAGCTGGCGGCGAAATTTCTGTCAGAAATACCGCTTATTGTTAATTATTAAAAAAGCCACAATAAAATCTAAACTCTTTCAAAGTGTTCACCATTTACTGTTGTTTCTCAATTCCTTAAATGCGGACATGTCTCAAGATCCATTAACCGAGGTGACCCACCAATTGGTCAAGCATTTCGCAATCTATCCGGTGGCTACAAATGCTTCGTGTGTCATGCGGTACGGCGAGCTGATCCGCTTCCATAACGAGAACCTCTTAGAAGGCGGAGATGTGAGCATTGCGGCAAGCAATATAAACTGGGAATGTTTTTGTCAGAGACACGGTCTGAAGATGCGCATGGACATCGAGCAGTTGCTGACTGACGAGAAAGCAAAGGAGGATATGTTAGAACAAAGCAAGCAATGGATATTCCCGTTACAGAGCATCACAAAGTTGCGGAAGGAACGCTACGGCTTGCACTTCCATCGTGCTCCCATCATTGCCAATGTTCTCAATTCCATAATCACAAATGGCGAAAACTATGGCAAGCATAAAGGGCCAGCAGGCGATGGGGCTGTCTTGCCGCGCTCAATTCACCTATCGCTGAACAACCGATTTCTCAACGAGGACAAGCACAATTCAAAGGAACTGCACAAGTTCCGTGCCAAGCAGCTGTACCTCATTTTAGGCCGTCTCTTGGAATATTCCAAGTGGCGCGTGGTTCAAGAGGACGATGTGACCGACGACACTTTGAGAGTTAGCGTTGATTGCAATAATGTGCCGCGTCGACCCTCAGACAGCCAGGAGGATAAGAAGATGGTGCGCCTTGTGTGCGGCCCGGTGCTGGAGCCGACTACGAAGACGGCCACAAGTATGACCAGTGGAGACTACATGGCGTAAGTAGTTGCCGCAACGTCCAATATCCAGCTACATTTCACCTTTTTCCTCTCTTGTGCATTGCCGGCGGCAGACTGCGCTCCAATGATATGCTCCTAATAGCTATGCATCGCCATGGCGTACGCGACTGTGTCAAGGGAAAAAACTTTGAGAGCCTGATGCATCGGCTTGGCCATGCGGCTGTCATAGTGGATCTGTTCGAGGTGCGACATAGCACGGGCGCCACCGTGGTGCGCAGTGGCCTAGGCAGCTCCAAAGGTGCCAACTACATTCTCTACAATTCCGCACGCCTCGAGACATTGCTGCGTACCTTTCAAGCCCAGGTGGATCTAGGTGTCTACGAATGTCTGCCGCCCCTAGATGAAATCGATCTGAGCGTGCTTGAGGATGAGGTCTGAATGAGTTTATATATATTTGTACATCACGACTGTATATTTTGATTAATATTCATCTCTTTCTGCACGCAGCTCGACTGGCAGTTGATCTACGGCTATTTGCTTACCTTTCCAAAGCTGGTAGAAACAACTCTAGCCCAAGTGGAGCAGGGCCTGTGCGGTGTCCATTTGCTCGTCCGCTACATCGTAGACTTGGCTAGCCTGTTCAGCCGGTACTATCGCCACAAACGAATACTCGTGCAGCAGCGCACCAATCTGATGCCCGTGCTCTACGCTCGGATATATTTAGTCAAGGCTGTGCGACAGGTGCTCAATTCCGCGCTGGCGCTACTGGGAATTGAGCCCGTGGATTACATGTGAGGATGGCAAACGAGGATTGTTAAGTGAAGGCAGCATTTTCGTTTTGTATATTTAATGTACAAACGGTATGGTAAATTTAACAACAATCTATATTTTTATATTAACTATACACAAGAGGGCTTACGACTAAAACAGATGTTCTTTACAATTAAAGGATTTATTTAGTTGTCATAGGCCTAGAACATATAATATACATGTATATGCATCATATTTAGTTCAAAATGGAACAAGAGCTTTATATGCTATATTTTTAACAGAAAATGTCAGCAAATGAACTGACACGAACTTAATTTTAAATTTAGATAACTTACGCTTACTTTAATGTAGGAACAGATGGACAAAAATGCGTTAAAAACTTATTTACAAACAAATGATAAAAAGAACAGAACTTAAAAAAATAAAATAAAAAGACTTTATGTCAAGGAACAAGTTGTTTCAATAGATGCCAAGATGGAGACAGGGAAACTAAAACGATAATTGCGCAAGGCTTTCATGTACAAATCTATTCCTCTCTCTCTCTCTCTCTCTCTATCTTTCTTGACTTCCATACTTGTCTCTTACTCGCTCTCATCCATTCCGCTGCAGCATATTGTAAGGTATTCATTTGGCATTTTGGCTAGCAGCACGTCACACTCACACCCACACACACGCACACGCACACTGATAGGAAGCTGGAAGCATAATACTATAGTGGAACATGCCAGGATTTGGATGGCGCCCACGCATCATCTACTCTGATGCTTCTGTCGATTAAATTCGGTAATAAAGTCGATGTTCTGTCGATTGTTGAAGAACAGCTCCTCCATGAGCCGGGTGCTGCCCAGCGAGTTGGCCTTGGTGCCCAGGCACATGTTGTACTGCGGCGGATCCAACTGCACGTCGCAGCTAATGTCATGGTAGATGTGCACCAGCGTCGGATCTGGAGCACGGAATACGCTAAGGCGTCGCCATTGCTCGGCTGCCTCGTTATAGTCGAGCGGCACTTCAGCCGTATTGGACAGAAAGCCATGTTGGCGCGTTCCAACGCGCACAATCTTCTCCAGAAACTTGACATCCTCCAGGCCCCAACCCGTTATGTCCTTGTCGAAGCCATTGATGTCATCGTCCAGTATGTCCGACTTGTATATGGCACAAATGCCAAAGCCAAACTGCCTGAAGTACCCATTCTCATCGTCAATAGGCACCTGCTCGGAGGCACTGGCTCCATTCCGTCGCTTCGGATCGTACTGGCTGAACACAATGGGCAGGTACACCTGTCGACCACGCTGCGTATGCATACGCACCCGCTGCAGTGTCTCCACATTAAAGACCATATCGACATCGATGAATAGGATAATGTCCTGCTGTCGTATGTACGAGGAGCGAGCGGCAATGTCCAGAGCGACGCCACGAGAGAATGGGCCACTGCGCTGAATATAATTGATCTGCTGGTATATGTGGCGACTGCGCAACTCGTTCAGCTGCTGCAGATGATCGATCAGCTCATCTGGCTGCCCAAAGATGACAACCAGCAGATCGCAGTGCTGTGCAGCCACAATGCAAACGCGCTCATAGATGGACAGAAAGCGCTGGAAGGTGGCCAGCCGACCGGCAATAGGCAGCACGAAGACAATGGTGTCCGGCGGAGGCGCCAACAGGTTGCTGGCCATGGTAAAGTGGCTGCTGAGCCGTGCCATGCTGTTGTGCAGCAGGCTGCCGAACAGACCTACAGAGGACAAGCCTTACGAGCGGTAAGCAAGACAATATAGGAAATATATGCATGAATATATATGTATGCATTTAGCATAATCAAACTCACTCTGCTGCAGCGTCACATTGTAGAAATCCTCGTCCAGCTCCTTGACAAAGATGCCTGTGAAGGCGCGCTGCACATAGAGGTGGCGCCGCACGGGCACTGTCATCTTTTTGCCGCGATACTTCTTGTAGATCAACAGGAGGTCCAATATGAGATCCTGGCCATGCAGTGCATCCAAACGGTGGTAGCCATACAGCAATTCACGAAACTCAATCACACGTCCACGTTGACGTGAATAATAGTTGATGTTCTCCATGACCTCCGTGATGACATCCTCGAGACCTTCGCGCATAGCCGAGTCAATTTTCTGCTTGGGATTTGCCGAGCCCGCCGAGTACAGGCTGCGTGCTATAAAGGACCAGTCCAGCAGATCCGCTGTGCTCGCGGGCACAAATTTATTCAGCTCGGGACTAATGCCTGCAACAGTCGATAACATAAAATTAAATTCGATATATTTATTTATATAAGATATTTATATTCCAGTTCGATAGCTTGTGCGTATGTAAATCGCAATAATTTCGATAACTCAATCGATAGCTTGCAAAAACTGGGCGTTGCAATTCAAATGGTTTGCATGGGTAAAGATGATGTATTCAAATGCCCCATTAAGGTAGGCATGGCTGGAATGGAAGATGTCCCAGCAGGCATTTGACATTCACATTAAGATTTCTATACAATCAACTAACTCGACACGATTTTTATGTAAGGCATGTGGCTAACAAACTTGCCCCGCCTGGCATTGCTCACGGCATTAGTCTGCTGTGATGCATTAGGTTGTGGCAGCGAAAGGGTGACTAAACCCAAGGACGATGAGCGTAACGCCAGCTATTGGATGGACCAGGCGCAGCAGCAACTGGCTGTGCGTCTGATGCGTAGTCGAGAGGCGGGTGGGGGCGACAATCGAGTGGCCAGGAACGTTATAATGCTAATGGGCGATGGCTTATCCATTACCACGCTAACCGCGGCTCGAATACTAAAGGGTCAGCATGCCGGCTGCAGCGGCGAGGAGGCGCAGCTGGCCGTGGAGCAGTTCCCGTATTCGGGTCTATGTAAGACCTACTGCACGGACAGCCAAACGGCGGATTCGGCATGCGCGGCAACAGCATGTCTCACCGGCATAAAAACCAACTACGGCAGCATTGGACAGAGTGCTCAAGGTGTCAAGGTGGAGTCAATTCTGGATTGGGCTCAACACGCCGACAAGGCAACTGGCATTGTGACCACCACGCGACTAACTGACGCCAGTCCGGCGTCCGGCTATGCGCACGTGCAGAGGCGTTCCCAGGAGTTGGACATCGCACGGCAACTGATCGAGGATGCGCCTGGACGGCATCTGGATGTAATACTTGGCGGCGGCCTGGGTAAGTTTGCCAGCGAGCGTAGCGATGGACGGGATTTGCTTAAACAGTGGCGGGCATCGAATCCGGACGGATGTTTTGCCAGCACATTGAGCGAGCTGCGCAACTGCGGTGCCACCAATGGCAGCCTGTTTGGCGTTTTCAGTGATAACCATATGGCCTACCATTTGGCTGCATCCAAAGATCAGCCGCGGCTCCGCGACATGACAGAAGCTGCCATTCAGCGGCTGGAACAGCAGCCGCAAGGCTATTTTGTGTTCATTGAAGGCGGTCGCATCGATCATGGACACCACGAGACACGGGCCGGCTATGCGCTGGACGAGATGCTCGAACTTGATGCGGCCATCGAGGTGGCAGTGCATCTGACAAATCCCAACGAAACGCTGATCATTGTTACGGCGGATCATTCGCATACACTCAGCATGGCGGGCTATGCCAATCGAGGGACAGCCATATTGGGTCTGGATCCCAGCCAACGTGACTTGGACGGTATACCCTACAGCACGCTCAACTATGCCATTGGCAAGTGGCAGAGCCTCAACAAGGCCGGCAAACGGGAGAATCCTGCACCGCATCTGAGCAAAAGTAAAGAATCTTATTTATTTTCGAATTGCGCGATATTTCAGGGTATATATTTATATATGTATGTATGTTTCGTTTAGCATCCTTTACGCCTAGCTATATACATGCGAGGGGCGTACATTCTGGCGAAGATGTGGCTGTGTTTGCGTTGGGCCCCCAGTCCCATCTCTTTAGTGGCGTCATGGAGCAAAATCTGTTGCCACACCTGATGGCATATGCAGCCTGCGTGGGCCATGGCGCCACCATCTGCGAGCCATCCCCTTAGAAATATCCACATGCACGTTCAGTTCATCTTTTTGTAATGTAAATTTCTGTGTTGTCTTTTGTGCATTCAAAAACAACGTTTTGAAAACTATCGAACGCCTTTACTACTATCAATGATATCGATATGTGAATTCGGTTTGGTTCATTTGCGTCACATAAGCAACTGGACTCAGATGCGAACCGTGGCAAGTCAGGCAAATGTAATTTAACGTATTTTACACGGTATTGAAGGTACAATTTGAACTCAACTTACCTAGAATATTGTGATCTTCAAAGTGCCGTTTGCCAGTGTCCTTCTCCGGAATGGCGCCGGGAGAGACGCTTGGCAGCATGTAGGTGCTGTCATCGGGCACATCCAAATACTTGGCCATCCGCTTGATGTCGCGATGCAGCAGCAGCGACTCCTGGCGCAGCTCCTCGGCCTTGAGGCCCTGTATGTAGGAGTGCAGGCGATACATAAGCGGCGCCTGTTTGATAGGATGCAGCGTGATGGCATTATGTATTTCTTTGCGTTTCAGCTTGCCCGTATACGCATTACGGCCACTTGAATTGTGACGCAAAATGTACTGCATCTGCAAAAGTGATTAGCGATAGCGTCAGCAGGAGATACGTAGCCCGAACGTTGCTCAATTCAGCTTACCTCGTAGTTCCAGGTGCAGGGAATACCAGCAAATTTCTGCACACATCGGCCCACTTCCACATCCTCGTGAGTGCTGTACAGATTTTTCAGGCAGGTGGGTATGTGTGGTGCTACGCGGCGCAGCGTCTCGCTGCTGAGTATTACGCCGGGACCGCCCATGCAAAAGTTCTCATCGAATTCGAGGGACAACAGACCGAACTCCTCGCTATTGCCCTTGCCCGCCTGTCCAATGAACTGCGGCTTCGAGCTGTCGATGGAGCGCAGAAATCGTTCCAGCTTGTCCGGCTCCATGTAGACATCATCGTCCGCACGGATGAACCACTCGAATCGATCAATATAGTGCTCGAACATGTAATACAGCATCATGAACGACTTCTTCTGCGGCGGATAACGATCGTCTACATTCTTTAGCCCAACCACCGGCAACTCATCCGAGTAGCTGCCCTCTGAGCTGAAGAACGCAATGCGCCCGGGCACCTCCTTGCCCCACGTATCGTACACGGCACGCGCACGACCCTCGATGAAGTTCTTGGCCGTCATCACGCCCACGAAAACCAAATTGCGCTGAGAGTTTTGTATGGTGTCCTCATCGTTCAGGCCAATGATTTCGTTGGGCGATTTGAGATTCGTTGGCCGCATGCTGCAGCGCTTGACGATCTCCAGGGCGCGATAGTTTTTCAATACGGTGCCAATGCAGAGGCCCAGTGCAATGCCAAAGCAGGCAATGATTAGCGTTTTACGCTTCGTCATCGTGTGCTGCAGCATTGTGTTGGACGCTTGTGTTGCGGGGGAGTCCAGGGCTCAGGCTAATGGGCATAGGGGAGCGCTGCTGCGAAAGAAACGTGCAGAGATCGTAATTTAAATATAGTTCAATTGAATCTCGCTTTCACAGACGCGTGGCCCTGGCAAATTGTTAATTAGACCGATGTGGACCTATGTATATTGCATATCGAATACCCTAAGCAAATGTGTGCGAATATAAATTAGGTGATCGAGGGTATATCATATTTAGTTCTATATACATACATATTTATGTGTTCATATTGTATCTGCTATTCGATTATAGCAGATACTTTTTCTTGCTCTTTTTTCGCATTCTTTTTTCTCTTCATCATTTTTTTATTTCCTTTCCCTATTACGCTTGTATTATCTTCTTCGGCTTTCTCAGTAAAAGCTTTTACTCATACTTTTCCCGTCCGTCCTCATCTTTACTTCTTCTTTAAATTATGTTCTTGTTTTGTTCTTCTGTTTCTTTCAAATTATTTCCCTTTCTTATTTGTCTTCATTTATATTTCTTAATTTTTCAAATGTTTACATCTATTTCCATTTTCCACTTTCATTTTTTGTTGCCCGTTTTCAGCCTAGCTCTCGAGCTCATCCTCATCCTTTTCGTTTCTCTTGTCCATTTTCTTAAAATCATACTCTTACCCTTCTTCTTCGTCTTCTTTATTCTATTTTTCTTTCTCTTACCCTTCCTCTTCGTCTTCCTCGTTCTATGTTTCTTTTTCTTTCCCTTGCTTTTAATTTTCCCCTTCTATTTTCTATTCCTAAGATAGCACCTTGATTTTTATAGAGTAATATCTCTAGAATAGCCCCTGAGTAAGAGGCACTTAATAGTTTACAATGTTTGTTTGTGTAATTCACTTTTTTTATAGTTTATTGTAGCGATGAAAGATTTTCTTCGAATTGTTCGCCATGCTCTCTCTCTCTCTCTCACACACATGCAAATGTCTATTTGGATTAGTTTTAAGATTTTTAGTGCACTTCGAATCGTTTAACGTTTCCGAACACACGCATTCAGCCAGCAGCCAGCAGAGAGCAACAGATACTCAGGCACTACAAATACTCAGATATTCATAGACTCGACAGAGATACGCCGTTACTTGAGCTCAGATTGAAAATAAGCGAGACCCAGCTGGCTGGCTGGCATCTAATTTTAGCTCAGCTCTCGGTGCAGCTTATAAATTGGACATTGTACGAACATCAATTGGTTTTGTCGCCCATCAAGATGGACCCACAAGATGCTGGTGGAGCCGAATGGGGCAAGGTGGTGCAGGGTGGTAACTAAAAGCATCTCTGATTTTTTTTAGTTTTTTTTTTTTTAGTTTTTCTTACTTAGTTGATGTGTTTTTGTTAGCTTTCATGTTTGGCCGCTCGTCCGCAATATATGTATGAGGCGAGCACACACATACACATACCTCCTTAGCCGCACATAAATGTTAATTAAATAAACAAACAGCTCAGAAAACTATTTGGTCTACAAAAAAGAAAAAAGAGAAAAGCTGACGAACGAACGAGCACTGCGATCCATATGCTTCGAGTTGGGTTCTGTTGCCTTTTTGCTTGTGTTGGGACTCGAGTTTGTTTAGTTAGCAATTTGAAATGTTCACAAAAAAACAAAAAAAAAAAAAAAAAAAAAAATAGAAGAGAAGAAGAAAGAATTGATATACGCACATGAATTTGGCACAACTTACGGCCTAATGGCCTTCACTCACCTGAGCACTCGCCTTTGCTGCCCCCCTACCCTGGCTCTCTCTCTCTCTCACTCATCCACTCTCTCTCTCTCGAGCACACACCGTCTTTTACTGACTCACCTTTGCAGGTGTTTACAGTGAAGCGGTCAATTTCTGTTTAAATGCTCTTAACTCTTAACCAACGTACGGGAATTATGCAACCGGCAATCGCTGGATAACTCGGACATTGTATTTATGGCCGATAAAAGTTTAATTTAATTATTATACCCATTGCTAATGTATAATGCGGGTATATTAATCATGAACAAATATATGTTATAATATGTTTGCTATACTTATCAATATTTCTATGTGAAAATGAGAAGGTTTACTTATTTCTAATCATCCATTATTATTGAGCAGAATATATAACGAATATAGTACATATTTTTGCTATATGTATATTTATAAAATGTCAGTAAAGGGTATTTCATATTAGGTCATTTAAAAATTTTTCTTGTATATTGTTTACATTTCGGATTCGTTTAGCTTTTATCTGTTCGATAATTTCGCTTTTAATACTTGAAACTTCATTTTCTTCATTGCCAAATTGTAAGAATTTGTAGAAGTGTACCTAGTCTAACTATGGAATAAGAGTTAATGAAATACCCTGAGTATAATTGAGATCAGGAATCGATTTGCTAGTAGAGTAGATATTAAGATCAGATAGATTTGCATACTTAATACAAAGTCGAAGCAAAATATCTAAATGAATTGAGCTTGACTATGGAATACAAATGCAATTAATAAAAGACCTCGTTGTATCTTATCTTGCCTGCACACCCGTCGTATAAACTATACTATACTTTGGTTCCTCTTAAGCTCAGTGTAAACACAGCAGCATTCGCAGCACTCACCTGTTGCTCCGGTAAACGGGGCAAATGGAACGGACTTTGCAGTGCCAGCAAATACAGCGATCGATGATTATTGCGATGATTATTTTGCACACGCGAAGGTGCGAGACAGGGACGGACTGAGGCAGTTAAGGAGCGACGACCGGGCGGACAAACAATTGACACTGTCAGCGTCTTCGACTCTCTGACGCTGACGCTGACTCTAAGTCTGGGGCAGTGTCAGTGTCGCGTTGGTTGCGTTGCGCTGCGCTGCGGTGTGGTGCGTCGCGACGCTTCTCAAGCTCAACTGTTTTTGTCTCAGTTTGGCGGTCTGTCTGGCGCTGGCGAAGATGTTGACGGAGACGGAGACGGAGACGAAGGCAGAGACGTTACCGGCGCTGTGCAGGAAATGCGAGACTTTGAGACACGAGTGCACACATACAAAATCAGACAGACAGGCACACACACACACACACACACTGATACACTGAGCCACATAAAAAAATTGAGAGCGCGCGAAACACGAGCAAAAATGCGAATTCGAAAATGCTTTTGCAGGCCAAACAGTTTGATATGAATAATATACAATTGACAAACACAACAACAAACATTTAACAACAACCATAACAACAGCAAAATATGTACATATGTATGTATAATAACAGCAAGAGCAACTTGTTTAACTGTTGACAATTAGACGGCGTTGGGGCAATTAATGTGTTGGGCTTTCAACTTGAACCGCAGCAAAGACAACACACACACACAGATACGCTCATACACACTTGCACACACACACACATTCGCGTAGTTAGTGAAACATGCGCTGTTTAATTATTTTTAGCTGTTGTTGTCGCTGTTACGACGTTAAGTTCGCAAAGGTCGCGAGCCACAAAACTTGGAAATATTAAGCAAAGAATTGTTGTGAGCACAATTAAATATTTTCATTTACATTTTCATCATACTTTATTTATTATAAGCGCACAAAATACAAATACTATACAAATTTCACTTTCTTCTGCTGTTTTTTGTTTTTTATTATATTTTTATTTAACAATTACCATGAAAAGAAAATGTATTTTCTTTTTCTGTGGCTCGTCGTTGGTGCTTCAACCGACACGCTCTATGTCAGGCTATGTTTGCGTGCGTGTGCGTGTGTGCAACAAGAACAAACGTCGAAAAACGTTGAATTCTGTTGAAGAACTAACCGAATGAGCGGGCTGAGTCGGCGCCCGGTGTTCCAATGGCCCAACTTGAATACTGTGAGAGGCACAGAGAGCACTCGCCCGAGGGTGAGACAGTTTAGTGCGAGAAAGAGAGAGAGAGAGCGCGCTCGACCGGGCGCTACCTTTGCTGTAAATAATCGCTCTCTGTCAGCTATTGCTGTATGTGTGAGTGCTAATGTGCGTGTATCTGTGAGCGATCTGCGTAGCTGATAGCAACAGCCGGTCGACAGAGCAGCAACAGGCGAGCGCACCACTTCACTCATTCCCATCGTTCCCGTCTGCCTGCCAAGTGTCATGTGGTGCTTACGTCGATGCCAAACGGTCATAGGCAACATGTGGCTCAATCTGAATCTGAAGCAGGTCCGAGTCATTCGTTTGTCGCTGTTTATAGTTCACAGAATCAGACATAACTCATTAAATTTGGCATTAAGTCGATTCCAAAAATTAAAAAAATACATACATATGTATGTGTGTATACAAATCTTTGTCTGTTCATAGCTACATGCATATGTACATATACATATGTATATGTATGTATAGCCTGATAAGATACGAGTATGCATAAAATTCGCCAATAAGTTAATTTGCTTATTAACATGCATGCATGTATATATATGTACATATATGTACATATGAATGTATGTGTACATACATATATGCAGATCAGCTAGCTAGTAAGATATACATATACATACATACATATATGTATATGTATAAGAGTTTAAAAATATTACTGTTAATTTATATTTACATACATATGTATGTATATACATAATACATATGCAGTACACAAATTTAGATAAATATAATTAATATTTTTTAAATTAGTCTAATTGTAGTTTCTGATGTAAATCGATAGTTTTGATCGATAATAACACGATTTCGAAGATACATAATTAAATATCGAATACTGTTTGAAGTTAACTGATTTATAATGCTGCAATATGTATATCAATGATATAATATCATACATAAAATGATCATAACACAAAATGAATCCGTTTGCAAAAATGTGAGATTACACTGGGTTTAAACGTGCTGCCAAAGACGGTTTGCATCTTCGCTAAGTGCGAAAAATAGAAGCAGCCTTTTGTGCTGAGCATATACGATCATTTTGGTCTGTTAGAGTTCGTTGGAGCTCAAATCATTCGGATAATTATAGCTACTCTAAGTCAATTTGCTCATTGTTTAGGCTAAGATAGATTGCCAATAAAACAATAAAATAACTTAACTCTATTAATATTAAAATATGAAGCTATTGAACGCTTAATTGCCAATTTACAGCTTAGTTTTGGCGCTGCCAGAGTATTGCGAAGTGCGTTGAGTGGCAGCTTAGGAAAGCAACGGTTAATTTTGTAAATATGGTTGAAGTGTGCGGCTCACGTGTTAAATGTTAATTTAGTGAATGGTGTAAATTGTAAAAACGTCATAAAAGCAAACAAGATGAAGTGGATGATATGTCTGGTGCTGTGTGCAGTATGCAACAGCAACGGCCAAAAATCCAAGGATACCTCAAAATCCGTGCTCACACCCGGGCAGCGTGAGCAGGTGGATAAACTACGCAGTGAATTGAATGCCGCCTTCGAAGCGGGCGAAGGGGTACCGGTATGTAGAAAATCCAGTACTTAGGCTTCGTTTAGACATTTGTGTATTACGTATAGGCCGGCGTCATTGTGCAGCCAGAGTGGACAAAGCAAGGGAGCACTAATGACAAGCCGATCAGCAAGGTTATAGTGAACGAATCCACATTGAAGGAAACGAAGGCGCTGCGGACAGAGATCACTGAAGCGGTCGTCAAGCAAGGGCACACAGAGGACGTACTCCAGCTGGAGGCAGCGATCAAAGCCAAATCAACTGCCCCAGGGAGCGAGCCGATTGTGACCAGCGCCCGCAATGAGATGCTGGGCAGCAGTCAGGAGTCGGCTGCCAATGTGGCCAATGTGGTGGATGCCACACCGTTGGACATTGATTTGGCAAAGCTACACCAACTGGAACTGTCCAAACGCCGTACGCGCGAAATGCTAGTGCTCAGCCGCATTGAGGAGGATCTACAGTTTACGCTCGGATCAGACGTGTCGCATTGGCTGCAGCTGCAGCAAAATGGCAGCCTCTTTCTCCTGGGTCGACGCAGCCAAGATGTGTTACTATTCCAGCAGCTAGCTCTCTCCGAGGGCTCGCAGTTCCGCGGCTATGAGGCACTGCAGCCATTGTCGGTGCCGGCGGGCATTGATGCGATGCTCAGCTATGAGCGTTGGAATTTGCAGGCACAGTTGCAGGAGACCTTGGTGCTGCTGGCCACCCAGCAACAATTGCTCTGGTATCGTCTGGAGGCGGGAATGGGTCTCGCCCAATTTTGGCACTGGCCACTCGGCAGTAGCATTGACAAGCTGCTGCCCTTCGTTGTGGAGAACCGTGAGTACTTGGCCCTGATACAAAATCGCACACTCAGCATTTATGCCTACGATGTGGATGGCATGGAGTTCTGGATTGTGCAGCGAATGCAGCTGGAACAAACGATAAGTGCACTTGCCGTACAGGATACAGGCCGGGACTTGCTGCTCGCTGTGGGGCAGGCCAATGAGGCTCTCATCTATGCCCACAATATGCGCGAGCTATCTCCAGATGCGGGCTTACAGCTGCAGCTGCGACAACGTGTGGATGCACCGAAGATCGCGGACATCGCCGCCTTCCAAATGGGCGGACACAGCTACGTGGCCTTGGGCGGCCTACGACCACAGATACTGGCATATGTGCAGGGCCAGCTGGTGCCGCGGACATTGCTTGGCCAGAACTTTGGCCTGGTCGAGCTATTTCTGCCAGTGCCCGTGCGCACCTATCGGGATGATCTGTTGCTGCTCGTGCAGCATCGTGTGTTCTTCGACACGCACACGCTGATCCAGCTGGAGGTGCTCGTCTGGAACGGCGAGGCCTTTGAGGCCAGCCTGCCGGCGCCCTGCCAATTGGGCACGCATACGCGCTATGGCGCCGGCTGCATGCTGGACGAGATGCGGGATGCGGGCCTGACGGGTTCGGTGCTGTTGCGTCACATACAGCCGCCGTTGTTACTGGTGCCACGACAGGCGGCGCCTTCGGGTCTGTTCCGACTGCACACGGAGCTGCTGCCGCGTAATTCGGAGCTGCACGACCTGCAGGAGATTCACAATTTCATGAAGCAGTGGGTGGATGAGCAGGACAAGCTAATCCAGCTGGCCGAGCAACTGCTGCAAATGGAGCATCATGCAGAGCCAGAGCTAATCCACTACGAGGAGATAAACACGCCGCTGCTTATCAATGAGGGCGCCACGTTGGATGCGCTGCACGTGAATGGAATACCGTGGACAGTGCAAGACTCTGCCGTAGACCTGTATGAGTTGCTGCAAGAGATGCGCTTGTTGCACCACCAAATCATGGGCACAAATGGCGGACGCATGAAGCGTCAGCCACAACTCTTTCGCTACGACTATGAGAAACTGGAATTCGACATTGTTGAAGCTCAGGAGCTGTATATCGATAGGCTGAACCATGTGCCATTCTACGTACAGAATGCCACACTCGAGTTCAACGGTTCGATCAATACGCAGCTCCTGGATCTGATGCGCCCACAGGCCATTGAGCAAGCCGAATCCTTACCCTCAAGCACTCAACAGCGCCTGCAACTGGACGCCGATCTAAGTTTCCAATTCATCAATGGCCTGGAGTGGGCAGAATTTATTCAGCAGTTGGTCTGGCGTCACGAACCGCTGCGGCTCTCGCAGCTGCGGGTGGCAGGCGTAAGTGGATCTCAGCTTGGACATGCCATGATCATTATCCATCATCCTTACGTTTCAGGCTGTTGTCTTTGAGGATTCGCTGCATTTGAGCGCACTCAATGGCCTGAGCTTTCCGGACGACTATCTCTGGTCGCAGGGCAGCACCACTACAATCGTCCACTCGCCGAAGCAGTTTACTCAAACTTTGTGTGGGTTATGCAACTAGCCATCAGCGGACATCCTTTGCTGATTTATGTTTGTCTTGCCTTATTTTAGCTGCGAATATGGTGGACACTGATGGCTCTATCAATGGCCGCGATCCCGCCGATGCAATTACTCTAAGCGATGCACAGGATTGGCCAGGTTTGGTTACCTTCACACAGCTGGAAGTCTCGGAGCAGCTTGAGGTGTTTACAAGCTAACGCACTATGTAACTGTACAATCGATTATATATAATTTCTTTTCCATTTGGCAGCTCAATGGCAGCGCCCAGGGACGCCAGTTTGAGGAGGCCCCTTTGAACTCCATGTTGACCGATTCGCATCGCATTTCCGCCGCCTGTCACTTTGTGGAACTGATTGTCAATGGACCCGTGCATCTACGCGGCTTGCTGGACAACAGCAGCTTTGATGCGCTGCTGGGTGACCTGGTGCAGCGTCCTGCTGATCCCAATGATGAGCTGCTTATAACAGGATCTAAGCACGTACAGCAACTGGCGCTGCCAGTAGATGCGCATGTCTTGGACGGCACACTGAACGGCATACCCATTGAGCAGTTTGTGACCAAGCACACGGAACAAACGCTGCATAATCTGAGCACTCTGGACGGCTATGTGTACTTCCATCAGCTACAGCTCAGTGGCAGCTACGATGGCGTTCACCTGGAGCAGCTGATGGCGCAGGCGTTGCGAGTGGATGCGCCACTTGTGGCGCCAACAACACGACTTCAGTTCACCAGCGAGCCGCCACAATTGACAGAGCTGCACGTGACCCACGCATTGAACCATGTGCCGCTCTCCAGCGGCTATCAAAGATTACACGAGCCACTGTACCTCAGCCAGGCGCGCTTCGAGCGCCTCCAGGCAGAGCAGCTGGATGTGGCGGACAGCGTAGTGGGTGCTGGTCGCCTAAACGGACACAATCTGAGCGAGCTGCTGTCCAAGGAGCCGCGCGTGGACATTGTCCAGGTGCAGGAGCTGATTCTGCCCATGGGCGTGCAGGCAACGCAGCTGCAGGGAATCAATGCTGAGCTACTGTTGGGCTTCCTGCGTCAGCTGGATGAGCTGCCGCTGCTCATTCTTCATGGCCAGCTGCAGGTTGAGCACATTGCGGTTAGTGGAGCTGTGCTCGTCGATGACGCACTGAACGGCCGGAACATGGCGCAGCTGCAGCGCGACGTTGTCTGGCTGGATCGACCCAATAAGCTGGGCACACGCTGGCGCTTCCAGCAGGCACCAATATTTGACAGCGATGTCTTCCTCCAGGGTAGCTACAACGAACGCCTGCTGCCCGAGCTGCTCAACGATATAGTCTTTCGCTCCGATCCGGAGCAGGAGCTGCTCATTGTGGGCACCAAGAGCTTTGCGGGTCCGGTGATTATTCAGGACACGCTCCAGCTGCAGGCACTCAATGGCGTGCCCTTCGACCGGCTGGCCAATAAGCTGCTGCCATTAGAGTTTGATGGCCAGCTGCACCTGGACGGTAACCTTTATGCCGAGCACCTACAGCTCCAGGGAGATCTGAACGGGCAGCCCGTTGACAAGCTGGAAAAGCTGTTGCACTGGGATACACAGCTGGGCGCCTTTGTACATCGCGGACTCATTCGCTTACCTGCGCAAGGACAGCTACAGGAGCTTACGGTTCTGGGTCGTTTCGGCAATCGGAGCTTAGAGCCGTTGCAGGAATTCTTTGCTGATTTAGTATATAAGCGACAGCCGCAATTGTCGATCGAGGGCCACAAAGTATTCACGGGTCGCGTACATATCCAAGGCGGCGCTCACATTGTTGAGCTGAATGGCCTAAAGCTGGAGCAGCTACTGCAGCAGATTGTGTTCATTGATGGCAAGGAGGTCACGCTGCAGTCGCCGGTGCACTTCGAAGCTCCCGTAGAGATGAACGAGCTGCAGCTGGGCCAATTGGTGCTGCAGGGTGAACTCCTCAATGGCTGCAATATCACCGAGTGGATTCATGATACGCTGCGCGTGGATCGCAACTGGCAACCGGACAGTAAATTACATATTTCCAAAAATGATAAAAATGTCGAATTTATTGAATTTTACTTAATTTGCAGCTCCTGTCAAATTTGCTCCGGGCGCATTGGACAACAATGCGCTGCAGGTTGCCCAACTAAATGAAATCAAGCTGGACAGGATAGTTACGCTGCATACGCAGCAAAATCTCAGCTTGCCATTGGTCGCCAAGGAGCTGCATCTGGCTGACGGACACGTGAAGCTCGAGGGGCGTGTGAATGGGCGCAATTTGTCCATGGAATACGCCAATACTCTGCTGGTAAGCTAGTTGACAGATTTTGGACATTTAGCTGTAGCTCTTTGCCTTCTGTTTCAGATCAGCGCACCGCAGCCACAGCGCGTGACCACACCGTTGGTCATAGCGTCCATAGATGTGACCGGTTCATTGTTAGCCAGCGCGCCCATCAACGGAGATCCCAATTTCAATTTGAGTAACGTGGCCACGCTGCACGAGGAGCAGCTGTGCCTTCAAACGCCGCTCAACTTTGCCCAGCTCCATGCGCCGGAGCTGCGCACGGACTTGCAGATCAATGGCTTCAACTTCAGCGCCTGGCACGAGAGGAGCCTGTGGGCGCAGGGTCGAGCCACTCAGGTCATTAGCGGCAACTGGAGCGTACGTTGGCTGCGCGTCAAGCAGCCCCAGGTCGCTGAGCAGACAGCCCATGAAATTTATCGGCGCCAGAGCGAGTGGGCGGAGCGCTATCAGCAGCTGTGCAGGCGTCTGTCTAGGCTGCTCGGTCTGCTCCGGTTGCCCTATCACGTGACGCAGCTGCGTCGCAGCTTTGCGCTGCAGCAGGCCGCAGGTGAAGCGGATATACGACGTGTCTTTGCGCTGCAGTCGGCGCCACAGGGTGCCAGCTATCTGCTGCTCAACGAGGTCGGCTGCTGGACGCGCATCTATCGCTGGAACGGCAAGCAGTATATAAAGTCTGGCAACTTCGAGAGTGGACCCATCGATGATGTGACGGTGCTGCAGCTGCGCAACGCCAGCAGTGCCAATGGCAATGACCAGTTCAGTTTCATGACCAGCTACGAGACGAGCGAGGAGCAGCTGGAGCGCAGCTGGAACTGCAGCAGCCTGGCAAACCTGCAAAGCTGGCGCACCAGCGCCGAGATCGAGATCGAGCCGATGGGTGTGCCAGCTAGCAAGCTGCAGCAACTGCTGCAGAAGCATGAGGCACAGCAGCGACGGCGTGGACCCAGCTATCAGGACGCCATTAAATATCTGAACCGGCCCACAACTGAGTCACATTTGCGGCCACATCTGGACGCGATTCATGCGCTCAGCCAGGAGCAGTACGAGACGCTGCGACAGCGCCTGCTGCAGCATCTTAGCTTTCGCCTGCAAACCGAGGTGAATATCACACAGCTGAGCATACCCGAGAGCGATCTCTACGACGACGAGCATCTCGTGGAGGACTTCTTAGGCTTGATGCGACAACTGCGGCTCGCTTCCAGGTCTGGCAGCGAAGCATTTGCTGCCCTGCCCACCGACTCGCTGCCGTTGCCAAATACTCCGGGTCGCGTCTTAGCCGCTCGCACTGCGCAACTGATTTGGTCCGCGGTGGAGGAGCTGAATGCGCTACGTTCTCGACTGGCCAGCAACGATAGCCAGCTGGTTCAGGAGCAGCATTCGCTGGGCCTCCACCTGTCGAGCGCTATACGAGATGTGCTGCTGCTGGCCAACGTTGGCAGCCATGAGCAGACGGACGACGGAGACGAGGATACGAGGCGACTGCATGCGGTGATTGGACGCCTGCGTGAGCTGCAACACCAGATACAGGAAGCCCAGCAGTTGGACCTGGACACAGCTGAGACGAGCAACATGATGGCTATGCAGCCACATCCGCATCAGCAGTGGCGACCAGTGGAAACGATACGCTTGCACGTGGGTCCGGCGCAGCACGCCCGGCTGCTGTATGCCCGGCTCACCACAGCCGCCGCAGATGCGCCACCTATAGCCCCATCCACAGCGCCGGGCGCCCACGTCCAGCTGCACTTCGCCAATGGCACCATATTCCAGTCATTGGCGGCCGATTTGATGGCGCGGCAGCTAACAGCTCTGCGGGTGCGCGACGAGACGCTGCTGGCCTTTGTCGAGGGCTGTTGCCTCGTCCGAGTCTTCATTTATCGCGGCATTCAAGGCTTCGTGCCCTTCACGCAGTTCCACGCCGAAGCGGATGAGCAGACGGAGCAGCCGGGCATTCAGCAGCTGCTGGCGCTGCGTCTGCCTCTAAGCCGTTCACCGGGCGCGCTCTATTTGCTGGCCGTGGCTCAGGCACGGCGGGTTACCTTCTATGAGCTGGTCATGCCCGGATTCTTCGAGCCGTGGCTGCATTGCAATTAAAACACTTCTTGTTTTGGATACGTCATTTTTATTGTTATTGTTATTTTTATTATATAAGATATATTTGTATGTACTACATATGTAATAGTCATGCCCGGTTAGTTCAGGTTAAGTCAGTGTACGTCACATTATGTTGCATTTACGAAGAAGAAATATATATCTATGATTGAGTCCCATACACAATACGAAAAAAAAAGTAAAGTACCAGAATTTAGATTTCCGATTTACAGGAAGACAGATGACTATAGACCCTGACTAGCTACTAAACTATCCAAACTACTCTATCAAACTAACTAAACTAAACTAACTGTCTAAACATTTTTTTTTTTTATTTTGTAGGTTTTTGTTGTCTCCTGGAAACCTGCGCATAGGGAACGGGATTAGTTAGTGGCAAACCAAGCGACAAATGTTGACATACGAGATCGTTAGCCAGATTATTTTCTTGCTGTAGTAGGCCGGGCTGCCCTGCGGTTGGTCTTTCGGGTGCTGCGTGCCTTCAACCTTGGGATTCGCAAACTATTGCCTAGTATATGAATAGGTACCCTTCTTCCCCTTGGTTTGGAATTGATTGCCTTGCGCGGTTTGTTGGTGGGCTTCAACGACTTGGTGCTAGTTTTAGTCGGCTTTGGTTTTGGCTTCGGCTTTGTCCTAATCGTTTTCTTACCAACTGACTTGCGGCGCTTTACTCTCTTTTTGGGTGTAAGAGCCGGGTTCTGAAAATTCTGGCAAACGGTCGTCGTTGCCATCATCAGGATTAGGAAACATTTGGTCACCCATTTTGTTCACTCAATACTCACCAGGAATTGGGTCTTCTGCCAAGGAGACATAGCTTCCCAAGTCATAGTAGCATATTGCCCAACATCACGTTCGTCTATATAGGAATGGACGTTCTTGAATTTCTCCAAGAATAATTGATATCCACGATCGGGCTTCTTTACAGCTCTAAACTTCGAACGTATGGAGCCCATTTTGAAAAGAATATTCGTTTTTCTGTATATATATATAAATTTTTGTTTTCTGTATATATATATATATATATATTTCAATGAAAAACAAAAAATTCAAAAAGCTGTAATTTTTTTCCGAAACCTTTACTCTCGGACCTAAAGAAATGTAATGAATGTTCTGAGCTAGCTCCCCAGGTACATAGCCCGGAGCTCGACTATTACGGCATGGCATACTTTGATATATAGTTTTTGCGTTGGATTTCATTTTTGTCGATTTGAGGCAGTTGCTTGGACGTAGTAGCCTTTGTCGTAGTAGCCTTGTGCAACGGGGGCAGCTCTAGTCGAGACTACTTGACTAAGATATACCATGGCTAATCGATTTTTTGAAGAAATCGAATGTCTCGCACTACGTATGGATACCACATATTGTATACCATATGCGCTCATATGGGCGGATATATATTGTCTCCATTGAAAGAGGGTTTTAAATGTCCCCCGCTTCCCGGACTGAATTAGCTATTGTCATTTCATTAGTGCTGTCGAATCGTCTTTACATGGTATAGAGAACAGATAAGTCTTATTTTCCGAATAGACAATTTATTAGTGCAGCACAATATGAATTTGGTATAAACGTAAGAATTTGGTATAAACGTAAAAATTTGGTATAAACGTATAAATTTGGCTTATCATATGCCCAGTATTAGGATCAGTTACAGGTGACTCATGTACCACTGTAGCTAGTTGGGCAATATGTCTATATTGTTGATGTTGGGCTATCGCTTGGCAGCAGACTTCTTCTTTGGGCGACGTTTGGGCGCTGGAGCTGGCGCTGGAGCTGGAGCTGGAGCTGGCGCTGGAGCTGGCTCTAGCAAGAAGTCAAATTTCTGATTTTGTTGATCAATTTTCCTTCGTTTTGCAAGGTCCTCATCCGGGAATATTATAGATGCTGGTTTGGTCACACTCTCGCAGCTGGAAAACGAAATGATGCTAACACTTGATGATACCCGAGTTAGATCGATGACCTCCTGCATATATTCCCCATGAGTGCGATGGAAGAAGAAACTGTTGCAGTGTACTAACAGCCCAGCGTTGATGGACGTGACCAAAATCTTATTGACCTGCGACTTCACCGACTCCAATTCCGAGTCCGACTTACAAAAGTGCTCGATGACGCCCTTGTACGACACGGGCTCCACCTGCTTCCGCATGAACGTCATGACATCCTCATCGGTGATTTCGATGGGGACATTCTTCTGCGGCTTGGAGCTCATTTTGAGATATAAAAAAACTAAACAAAAAATATCAAAAAGCAAAATATACTCGCGTAGAAATGGATAACAAAAAAAAAAAAATAATACTAATACAAAGAAAAACTGTATTTTCGATACGAGGCTTTAGTTTGTTTTGAACTGTATGAGTTTTACGACTGAATGAGTGAAATGTCGTTAGTGCCTGCCAGATGTTAAGTTTCAGTGACAGTTGGTTCGGTGCCAACTTGGATATCGAAATATAGTTTATCTTCGCATAAAATTACAATCCAAGGAACTTTTGGGCTTTTACTCATACGCCATTTTCCAATAAAATATTGTATATTTATATTTGAATCTGTGAATTTTGTAAAAAATATTCACAACTTTACAATTTCATTCAACTCCTTTTTTCAGCATTGAGTAGTTTAGGGATAAGTAAGCTCTTGTCGGGGTTATCTGACCCAGAGGACCGTCTGATCTGCGTTTTTACATATACTCCATACTTGACACACTAGATTTATAGAACCCAGCTAAAAAAAAATGGACAAGATATGATTGAGAAACTAAAGCTGGAGACCTCTGTTAATCGATATCATTAAAAGAGTAAAATATATCACTTATTTGAAATAAACTCAATCCACGGATGCTACAAAGGGATTTACAGCAAAAAATTCAAATCTTATAGATTTCGAGCTCGAATGGGCAGAGAGTGTAGGAAAAAATCCTCGCGCACTTTTCGGTTCAGACAAGGATATTGCTTAGACAGCTCATAATCGAATTTCATTGGGCTTTATTTATTACACATCATTATTAAACTAGAATATTTAGTACAGTAATTGAGCTTATTTATTAGCTTTCGATTCCAACTCTCCTGCTCGGTTTCTCTTCTTCTTTTCCATTTGTTATTGACTCTTAGAACTTAGGCTTAGGCCCCAACTTATGACTACGACCCGCAGCGAGGTCTTTAGGCGGCGGAGGATAAAAAAAAAATAATAATAATAAAGAAAAATCCAGTGACTAAAATAAATACAACGCGCACACACATAATTACGATAGAGATAGGGTTTATGTTAATGGTTAACGGTACAGTTAAGAGCTATATACACTGCCAGCTGATTGGCACCGCCCCAGAGTTTCCTAGACCGCCAGGAAGTCACGGGGATCGCCAATTTTGGGACTGAGACGCACCACCACCTGATCATCGCCGTCGCCGACCTCAAGGAACGAATTCCAATCGGCTAGGAAATAGAAGCCATTCTTCTTTTTGGGCGGTGGCGGCTCCTCGGCGACAGGATCGGGCCCAAACGAATTGGCCAGATCGTCCAGCGAGCCGTTGCGTGACTCCTCCGTGGTCGAGGAGCTGCTCGACTCGGTGGTGCTGCTTGTGCTAATGTCTCCATCGCTGCTCGACTGCGAGGCGGTGTCCTCATCACCCAGACCCAGGCCCAGGCCCAGATCCAGGCTAATGCGAGTGGGCGATTGTGTTGTCACCGAATCATCCGAATCAGCCAGAGTTGAGCTGGTGGTGCTCGCTGTGGTAGTGGTGGTGGTGGTGCTGTTGTCCTCGCTCTGTCTGCGCGGCTTGAAGGTATCGATGCCCGGTGGCAACGACTGCAGATAGTTGGCGTCGGCCTGCGACTGCGCCTGACTGGCCAGCGACGCAGCTAGCTTCGTCTGGCCCAGGCTCACGTTGAGCTGCTGCAGCTGCTGCAGGTTGCTGATGAGCCGCTGCAGCTCGCCCAGATTGTCGCCCAGCGCCACTTGCTCACGGGCCTCCGGCTGCGACTCTTCTGGCTTGGCCAGCTGATAGTTGAGCTCACTGAACTCGGCCATCAGATCGCCATCGAGCACGCCAGCCTGGTCATCCTCGGCGGCCACGTCCATGTCATCGTCGCTGCGTCGCCGGAAGCCGGAAGCGCCCGCAGCCAGGCCCATTGGCAGCTCCGTGGAGACGCCAATGCGATTGGCCGCCCGCTTGATGGCCGCCTCGATAATCTTCGTCGCGCTGAACACGGGCAGCTCCACGCTGCTCTCGGTGGTGGGATGGGGCCGTGGTGGGCGTGGCGAGGCCGGCTTGCTGGTGGTCAGCGAGAACACCGCCGGCGAGGAGGAGTCGTGCGTGGGTGTTGGCGATGCGGGCGGCGAGGGCGTGGTTGTGGTTGATGTTGACGTTGTGGTGCTAGTGCTGGTGCTGGTGCTGGTGGTTGTGCTGCCAGAGGTGGTGCTGGGCTGGAACTGACTCTCCAGCTGCTGGGACAGCTCGTTGGGCAGTGCCACGCCCAGTTTCTGCAGCTGCTGCGTATTGTAGAGCAACTTCTGTAGCTCTGCCAAGTCGGCTTGCTTTGGCGTCGGCTTGGTCGTTGGCGGTGCTGCGGGTGGTGCGGCTGGTGCGGGTGGTGCTGCGGCTTGGGTCACCGGAGCCGGTGTCACCGTCTTGTAGATGGGCTGCATATTCTGATAGCTCTGACGCTCGCCATTGTCCTCCAGGCTGCTAAAGAACTGCTGGAACTGCCTGAAGTCCTGATCCTGGCTCTGATCCCGATTCAGATTCTTGTTCCGGTTCTGGTTCAGGTTCTGGCTCATTTGCGGATGGGCCGGCTGGGACATGGCGAACTCACGCAGCTCCTCACTGGAGCTGAGCTCCGCCTGTGCAGCATTTGGCATTGGAGTTGTGCCCGGCTGCTTGTACACCGGCAGCTCCAGCTTGAGATTCAGCTCGGGATTGGGATCGGGCATCGCCGCCGGCTGCGCGTAGACAATCTGTGCGCCGTGCAGGCTCTTCACGTTCTGGGTACGCACGGAGGCGGCTGTGACCAGCTGATGGCCGGTGGTTGGGCGCGCCTCCTGCAGCTGCACGCGCTCCAGCTCCTGCACCTTGCTGAGCAGCTTCTGCAGCTGCACGTAGTCCTGCGGCTGCACATCCTGCAGCAGCCCGTTGCTGCGCTCGAAGCTGTTCAACGGCCGCTGTCGCTGCTTGCCCGTCGAGGCCGCCGTCGAGATCTCCACCTGGCCCAGATCCCGGTCGTAGGCCAGCGGTGCGGCGCCCGCCAGCTGCTGCAGCTGCGCGTAGTCGTTGCTGGGCAGGCTCAGGCTTCCAGCCAAGCCGTGGCCAGCCACGTTGCGTGTGCTGAAGCCCGGCGTGGTTGGCTGCGGCTGCTGCAGTTGCTCCAGCTGCTGCACGCGCGTTATCAACGCCTCGAACTGGGCGTGGTCCACAGCAGCGGCCGCCTTGGTGGGACGCGGCGTAGTCGTCGTCGTCGTCGTCGTGGTCGTGGTTGTGGTTGTGGGCGTCGTGGTGGCCTTTGTGGTGCCAATCTTGGCCGCCTTCTTGTTGTTGCGCGCCTGCTCATAGAGTCGCTCCAGCTCTCGGTCGTCGCTGAGCAAGCGCTGCAGCTGGAGCAGATCTGCCGCGCCGAGCGCATTCGCCTGAGCCGGATCGAAGTTCAAGCCGAGGCCCAGCGACGACCTCGGACGCACTGTGGTGCTGGTGGTTGTGGTTGTGGTTGTGGTTGTGGCTTTGCGCACGGCATTCGACTGTTCCAGCTGCTGGAGCTGGCGCAGAATCAACTGCAGCTCGCGTGCATCGTTGCTGGCCGCTGGGCTGCTGGTGGTTGGCTTGGCGGTGGTGGTGGTGGTGGTGCTGCTGCTGCTGACGCTGAAGCGATTGCTGAGCGCCTGCGTGCCAGGACTCGCCGCCTTCAGCACATTCTCTGGATTAATCTTCAGCTTCTCCAATTCCTGCAGATTCTGGAGCAGCTTGGACAGCTCATCCGTGGCGCTGGCCGTCTTCTGCTGGTTGCCCGCGTTCGCAAAGTTGATGTCAATGTTGGGATCGATGCGGCGACGCGGCTTCTTCGGCTCGATGAGCAGCGGTGCGCCGTGGGTGATTAGCTGTGCCGTCGGCATCGATGTGGGCGGCGCGGCGGTTGTGGTTGTTGTGGTGCTGGTGCTGGTCGTTGTCGTTGTCGCCGCTGTGGTGCTGCTGATTGTTTTCCGGGCACTCTTTGTCTGCAAGCGCTCCAGCTCCTGCAGATTTTCCAGCAGCTTGGCCAGCTCTGCATTGGTCTGCGGCGGAACCTTGGCCGTTGCCGTCGAGAGCTCGGTGTGGGCGCCCGCTGGTTCCTCCGTGGCAGTCGCGGTGGCGGTGGCACCTGCCTGAGATTTCTTCAGCGCCTTGGGCGACTTCTTCACAATGCCAAACCGTGTCAGATAGCCCTCCACCTCGGGCTTGACGCGCAGCTCCTCGCCAATGTTGAGCGGCTTGAAGTTGGAGTAGGCGTCGGGCCGTATGCGGGCGCCCTGCAGCCCACGCAAGTCGGCCACGGCCACGACGGGCTGCGGTGCACTCTCCGCCGGGTAGTAGTCGTCGATGGCGAAACGCTTGTGAGAGCCCTGGGCACCAGCGCCAGCGCCGGCGCCGCCCACAATGCCCAGACTTTCGAGTATGTCCGCCACGGGCTTCACGGCGCTGCTGTGACTGATGGACTGACCCTGACCCTGACCCTGACCCGGCCTCTGAGTCTGCGGCCTCGCTGGCTTGCGTAGGAACTGCGCATTCTTGGCGCTGTAGTGCGAGCTGAAGCGCTGACCCGTTTGGGCGGCAGCACGAGGCGGCGCCGCCGTGGCCTGCGCCCGGGCATAGTCGTAGGCCTGGGCCCCATGCGTCACCGGCTGAAAGTCCATGCCGGGCTTGCCCAGTGACGGCGCCAGCTGGTACATGACCGGCGCCGGCGCCGGCGGATGATAGGTGGTCGCCGTGGGCGCCGGCACCAGCTGCTTCTGCAGGCTGCTGTAGAGGGGCTTGTAGGTGGTGGCCGCCACAGCCGGATTGCCGCCGGGCACCGTGCTGCGCGGCATTGCGTTCGGGTCGGGCGTGATGAACTTTATCGGATTCGGCGGCGTGTAGGCGTCGATGACGCGCGTCACCGGCGGCCGTGTGTACAGCTCCTGCAGATTCTCCTCGGTGTTGTTGTCCGTGTTGTAGGGCAGTACCAGCATCAGGGCGCGCATGCTGTCCGCGCGGCTCATGTCGCCCGCCTCGATGCTCTTCTCGTACTCCTCGCGAGTGACCTTCTCGTACAGTTCCTCGATTTCACCGCTGTGGGGAGGGGGGGAAAGGGAATTTCTTAGTGGTAATCAAGCGAAACATCATCATCGTCATTATCATCATCATAATCAGGGATATGATCATCACCAACTTCATCATTTTTATCATAATCATGAGTAGGATCATAATCAGCACATCATCTTATCATTGTGATCATCATCATTATCATCATGGTTATGATCATCATCAAACTTATCATAATCAAAATCATGAGACTGATCATTATCATCATCATCCTTACTGCCATCATCAATATCATCATCATTATGATCATCATCATTCTTGCCATCATCAATATCATCATCATCATCTCTTACCGTGTTAGCCTAGGCAACGCCGGATCATTGGCCAATATTTTCTGCACCTCGTCTATGGTTTGCTCCACCTCACGTGGCTGAAAGAAACTCTTGTCCAGCTGCTGCACATAATTGGCCCCGCCCTGCTGTCCCTGCTGCTTTATAGTCGGCAATGCGCTAACGGCAATTGCGCCCATCAGCAGCAACAACAGCTGAATTCTCAATCGGCTTGAGCTACCCATTCTGCTGGGCTGTGAATGAACGAGACGGTGAGATCAAAGAGATTAACACATGCGTATATACATACATATAGAAATATATAAAATATATAAATTGTTCGTTTCGGAATTATTTGAAATTTGAACTTCGGGTCACCAGTCTGGGAATAAGCTTGGCATAACGTATATTTCAAAGCTAATGATTCAAGACTATGAAAAACACAGGGTACTACTGCCTTGGCCCTCGTAGAGCGCGAGAAATTTTTTTTGGGAGGAGGTCACATGGAAATGAGTATTTGAGTATTTATGCTTATAGCTCTAGACAATTTCTAAGTGGAATAGAATATCTCTAGCTGTAATACCAGAACTTCCAGATAGAAGAAACGTTAAATGAAAAAATCAATGGGTTCGGGGTATGAAAAGATGGACTGCAGGACAGACAGCAAGACGGAAATGGGCACAAAACCAATATACTCATTTCACTTTCGCGAATGTGTATAATAAGCGAAACAATCTCGAGAACCGTTGAGCGAAAACTTGTTTGACTTATGGACATATCTAGTCCAGGTCGCAGTCCAATTGGATTAACTTCTAGAAACATCTTGGCAACTGCATGATTTAACGCGAGGAATGTGAAAAGCTGTTAGATTTGCAGGAAGACACGCTGCCTGATTGAAAGGAAACAAAAACTGGCCAACTGGCTAGGTGACTAACTAGCCAACTGGCTAACTGGCCAACTGGCTAACTGGCTGACTGGCTGACTGACTAGCTGGCGAGCTGGTTGATATCATTCCAGAGCGTGTCGCAATGGCACACAGACTCCGCTGCCGCAGTCGCAGTTGCCGTCGCAGTTCCATTTGCAGTTATTGCCCGGGGGGGCCGCAACTACGCATTCCAGCTGCAGAGTCGTCGGTCGAGCTGTATTATGCGCTGCAGTTGCAGAAAGTCCATTTAGAATGCGCGGCACGTAGACGGGTTAGTCAGTTAGCTGAAAGAGCTGAAATGCTTGGGCCATAATCGTTGCTGTTGCTGCTTGCTGAGTGAATTTTTATTATTTTATGAGGCTATTTCTGTTGTTGTTGTTGTTGTTGCTGCTGCTGCTGTTGTTGTTGTTGTTGTTGTCTTTGCATTCATTTTGACAAGATTATCTAACAGTTCATTTAGCTAACGGCCTCGCCGCTGGACACTAACCATGTCAACGCCAGCTGTTCACGTAGACAGACGATCGACAATATTTCTTTCGACGTCGCTTTCTACGGCAGTCATTTAATTTATGATTTAACTACGGTAATTAAGTGAAAATTAAACGCTCCGATAGGCCACAAGCCGGCGTACGCGAAGCACTTGCTCGGCCCAGCGAGATGGCAATGGACCGTAAAAGCAGTTCCGCACAGACAACTCAAAAAAAAAACAAAAGACGAAAAGAGCTGACCAAGATCGTCATCTATATTGGCCGGGGTCCAACATCTTGCGTCACATTTTGCCACGAGGATGATGGGATCTCTCTCTCTCTCCCTGTCTCTCTCTTTCTCTCTCTCGTATCCTAACTGTCAACTACTCAATCATAGTTTGCATAATAAATCATAGAAACTCGTATATCAATTGCTATGGCAACGCCTCCATCAATCCATTATTCATAATTGAAAACATTTTCCTTGCAATTACTTGTTTTTTTTTTTTTTTTTTGTTGTTCATTTTTGTCCATTTCATTTTCGATTTTGTAATATCATTTCATGGCTATAGATATCTGTGCACTTGTCGTCTCGCCGGCGCTCTGTCAGTCTTTCTCGCTTTCTGTCACTTTTGTCAACAAAATTTTCCATGCTCTGCGCGGAAATCCACTTGACAGTTGGGGCAAATTGTATGGGCATTTCTGATCTACAGGGGCTTTTGAGCATCGGATGATAATACGGTACTATATGATCGCTTGGCCGATCGAGCCACACAATAATAATTAATCTGCATGCGGATCAAAGCCAGCCACCGCTCAATGATGATAGGTGTGAATGCCTGCGATAATGATGTAATGAGAGCCTGCCGTTCGGTCTGTGGGAAACCGCAGAGCAAACCTCATTTGTGCCTAATCTTCAAAACCAACAGACATTAGCTGCCAATTGTGGGGGTCGTCGATTGAAAAGGTTTTCCCTGAACGCAGAGAAAAATTGAATTTCAGGGTGTACTGCGGGAAACTTGTGTAACAGTCAGAAGGAGGCGTCATCTTTATATACTCCAGATCAGAATAGGCTTTCATTCGATCTAATCATGCGTATCTGTTGCCATATCATGTATGTATGTCCGTTTGCTCTTCTGTCAATCCATTCTTTTGTACGTGAGTCTATTTTGCTTCTGTCCGTCTGCCCCTCTACCCGCCTCTGTTTGTCTACCCCGCTGTCCGTCTACCTCTCTACCCTTCTGCCCATATGTCAGCCTGTCCTTCTGCCCATCCATCTGTCCTTCCGTTTATCCGGCTGGATGCTGTAAGCCCCAAGAACTAGAAACTTTTAACTTTCAATGCATAGTCACCTATATAATAGGATTTTAACACTTTCCATATTATCGATAAAAATCGATAAATGACATCATTTTGTAAGCGTTCTCCCTAAAATCGTCTTAGATAGAGCTTTCAGATTTTCTGTGCAGTTTTCTGTAAGGAATACAGAGCTATGTGTTTTGAATTTTAGGTAACTCTGATCGTGTTAATAGGCCAAAAAGAAGTGTCTGTGCGCCCTTTTATTCATGCACAAATCAATAATATATAAATATTGCAATGTTAGCTCTGTGCAGAGTTCAGGGTATCTACTAGTCGGGCAGACTAAGCTAAACTAAACTGTTATACATATTTCACACAGTGTGTGAATAAACTCTGCTCAATTGATATAAATATGCAGAGCTCAGACGAACCCTAACTCCCGCCAGCAAGCCGTAAATCAAATCAACTCGAATTTTCCCCTGAAGTCTGACTGTTTATATATATATATAAATTTACCTCAAGTTAATTGCAATTATTTTTGCATAGCTTTAGCCTGATTTTTTTTATCTATTTTTATTTTACTGTGCTGCTTTTTTTTCGTGCATGGTCTCGGCAATTTCCTATAACAATTAACTGCTGCCATGTACAACGCGTCGCATACGTAATTTATGCTCTTTGCATATATATTTTTGCAAAAATTCGATTAAACTTCAATTGTGAAGGAACAAGAAAAACAAAATGTATTTTAATTTTATAATCGCTGTCGCTGTGCGTGTCTAGCTGTATTCATGTGTGTGTGTGTGCGAGTTTGTTTGTTTATTACATTGGCCACAATCAAAACGCAAATAATTTGTTACAATTGCGGCAACAGACATAATAACAACAACAACAACAACAACAAACGGCAGCAAACAGCAACCGTATAAAAAGTGAGCCAATCTTTGGTGAGTGCATTTCCAATCCGCCGGCGACGCAGACGTCAGCGTTGACGTCGACTTCACTGAAGCGCATTAGACGTCAACGTCGACTGCGCGCGCATGTGTGTGTGTGTGTGTGTGTCTATGTGTGTGGTAACAATTAAGTTGCTGTTAAGTAATTTTTTTTGCTGTTTGTTATTGTTATTAAGTTTATAAGCTATACGGATTATATTATTATTATCCCACATTCCCCCTGTCTGTCTCACTCTGTCTGTCTCTCTCACTCTCTCTGCTCGCCATCACAATGGCCTAGTCCTAGGCCTGCCACTCGACTCGCAGCAAATTGATGCGTTTCGTGTTATGATTGTTTGACATATTAATTTCATTTTACTTTTCATTTCTTCATTTCAGTCTCTTTCTTTAACACTCCGTTTTGTTATTATTCAACTAGACACATTACATTTGACGGAAGTGAAATTGTCGCGCTGCCAGGGTCCAGCAACTTTGACACAAATGAACAATAATTAGCCAAGCAGCAAACGTTTTCGACTCTATTAGCACTACTTGACTCTGTTGACTTGGCTAATGCTCTGCTCATTCCATATACTTTTGGCTAATGGCGTGATCAAACCTAAGAATTATATCATGTTATAAGTGAAGTTTTATTAACGAAAAATTCCCGAAATTCGCGAATGGAAATTAAGGTGAATTAATAGAGCTCCTGTTAGAGCTTTAAATTAATCCAAAAGCCTAAATGGAAGTTTCTTAATGGAACTTGGAGCTTTTTAGAATTCTGACTTGCTTGAAAAGTGAAATTTTATTGGCAGCAAAGTTCCAGAACAATTGAGAATGGGAATTCAGTTGGTGAATGCTTTAATCCAAAAGTTTAAATGGGAGTTTTTTGTTTATGGAACTTAGAGCTCTATAATTGCTTAAATAGTCAAAAGATCTGTAGCTTAAACTAGACTTTTAGTGCATCAAAGTTTTTACTTAGAATAGAACTCATAAATTATATCAAACTTAAAAAAACGTACCTTAATTCAGTAATCTCTCATATGCTTAGTACAAATTGGTATCAATTTATTTTATCTATAATAAAACTCAAAGAAATTGAATTTCAGTTCAATAAGCTTCTTTTTCTATGCCCTGACATCTAATACGTGTAACCTTATAATATGACCTCATATTCTAATCACAACGTAAGCACATTAGATGCCCATTATAAACCCATTTCTCTGCATCCCAGCCAACTCGCTAATAAGATAATGATTCGCTATACCATAATACATAATGGATCAATTAGAGTTGGCATTGCTCTCACGCGGCTAGCCGTAGGACTGCGATTGCTTTGGCCCTGAACTTTTGCATGCAAACTTTCTGGACGACAAAAGCTCACTTGACCTCTCTCATTACCAACAACAACAGCAACAACAACAACAACAGCAACAAAGGCAACAAAGCCGCAACAATGTAGTTTAAAATAATCGCCAACTCGAGCACCAATTGACTTGCAGCTATGAATTTTTCCCATTGTTCATTGTTACCAGTTAAGAGAGGAAGAGCGAGAGAGAGAGAGATGGATATAGCACTTCATTAGCTTAGTTAATCAAGAGCATAAGAGTACTCTGGTAATTTGACTGGTAATTAAAGTGACCTTCAGAAGAGCGATTTAACTATTTCTAGAGTCGGCTCCAGCCTCTGCATGACAATCGACTGGGCGGCTCATGTGAAACCTAACTGGGTTAAACATAAAACATCAAATGCATGCGCCGCACCCCTTCATCAGCACCTTCATGGCTTAAAGAAAGTTTGTTTTTTTAATTTTTGTTTTTCGTCCAAAGAATCGTTAAGTCCGCATAATTTATGGCACAGCACTTATATAAATATTTATACATAGATATATATTTTTGATGCCTTTGGGATTTTCGCTTGATTTTGATTTTTCATCCAGCTTGGCTTCAGATTGATTTGTGAATATTACAAGCTTTTTTCTATTTTCACTAAATTAAAATCTGATCTATTCAAACAGTCCAGCTGTAGAAAGTTCCATTGTATGCCTAATAACTAAATTTGCATTCAGATCAAAAGATAGAGAAAACGCCTAATCGATTCATAATACAATGCTTAAGTGCAGCCAACAATACTCAAAATATAATAAAAAATCAAAAGACTTAAGACACAAACTTGTTGCTGCCGAAGTTGGGTAAATCATGTAATATACAATATTTACTAATACTACTGCAATGGCTTTAAGCTGTGAATAATCTGGCTTGTAAGCTCAGATTAGGCCTTAAGTCACGCGCAAAAGCCAATTGAAACAAAAGAATTAAGACACGAATTGCTGGCTGGGGCTGTTAAGCCACAGAAACAATCAACATAAGCGGCTGTAAAAGGCGATTGCTGTGTATGTATATAAAACAGAAGTATAACTAATCTATAAAATCAAAAGACTTAAGACACAAACGCGCTGCTACTATCACTTGATTTTTTGCTTTTAAATTTGTTTTTATTTTTTAGCTGCTTTTAAAAAAGTAAAATTAATCTATAAAATCAAAAGACTTAAGACACAAACGCGCTGCTACTATCAGTTTATTTAATTTTTTTTTAAGTAAAATGAATCTATAAAATCAAAAGACTTAAGACACAAACGCGCTGCTACTATCACTTGATTTTATGCTTTTAAATTTGTTTTTATGTTTTAGCTGCTTTAAAAAAGTAAAATAAATCTATAAAATCAAAAGACTTAAGACACAAACGCGCTGCTACTATCAGTTGATTTTATTTTTATTTTTTTAAGTAAAATAAATCTATAAAATCAAAAGACTTAAGACACAAACGCGCTGCTACTATCAGTTTATTTAATTTTTTTTTAAGTAAAATGAATCTATAAAATCAAAAGACTTAAGACACAAACGCGCTGCTACTATCACTTGATTTTATGCTTTTAAATTTGTTTTTATGTTTTAGCTGCTTTAAAAAAAGTAAAATAAATCTATAAAATCAAAAGACTTAAGACACAAACGCGCTGCTACTATCAGTTGATTTTATTTTTATTTTTTTAAGTAAAATAAATCCATAAAATCAAAAGACTTAAGACACAAACGCGCTGCTACTATCAGTTTATTTTGTTTTTAAATTTGTTTTTATTTTTTAGCTGCTTTTAAAAGAGTAAAATTAACCTATAAAATCAAAAGACTTAAGACACAAACGCGCTGCTACTCTCATGCAATGATTTTATAGTTATTTCAGTTTGTTTTTATTTTTTAGCTTCTTGTAAAATATCATAGTTAATCTATAAAATCAAAAGACTTAAGACACAAACGCACTAACACTATTTGTATTTTGTTTTTATTTTAATTTAATTTAATTTTTTTTTCTTGTAACCGACTAGTAAGGTCATCTGCCACCATTTCCGGTACAAGCCGTTGAGAAAGCGCCGCTGGGCTGCTAACTGCTAACTGCTAACTGCTAACTGCGGGCTGCTCTCACTTTAGTCAATTAGTCAGTGGCGACAAGGCGCGTAAAATTCATCATCAACTTCAGGCCGATGTGCTTCATTAGTCAGCCAAGAGAGATGGTGTGAGCTGGAGAGTGAGCGGGATGGAAGTGGGGAAGACAGTGAGTGGCAGAGAGGCTGGCTGGCAGTTGAAGAGAGACGCAACAACATATACGCACCACTTTTACTGCAACTTGTTACAAATGCTTTTGTTGCTTTCAGCTTTTTGGCTTGAATTTTTGCCGCAGTAGCGGTTTTTGCACGGTTTGCAGCCGGACTGGCTTTCGGTTTATGGCAAATTTGCAAGTATTAGTTAAAGCTGTCGCAGTTGCTGCTGCCGCTGCAGTTGCTGCTGCCGCTGCAGTTGCTGCTGCTGCTGCATTTGTTGCTGCCGCCGCATTTGTTGCTGCCGCCGCAGTTGCTGCTGCTAAATTCTAGTTAAGCGCCAAGTGGCCAGCGTTGCCTACATATGACGAGTGAATGTTGTTTTGGGTGGCCAGGAAAAGGAGACGCCTACTTTGCGCCGAGCCGCAGCCAAAACCGAGTACCGAAAGAAAAGCGAGCCGGCTTTGGCCACAGCCACTGCCTAAATGTGTCCGAGTATTCCACATAATCAGCTCTAGCTACATATACATACATATATATACATATATTTGCCCAGTTTCATTAACGCTTTCAGCTTCTGCACTTTTCTGCCGCGCTTTGGCCAAACTTTTACCCAGTCAATTGGGTTTTTGGTACCTTATTTTATTTATTTATTTTATTTTTTATTATTATTGATTTGCCAGTTTATTGCTGTTTCCCTTCGTTTAACACTTTCACCTGTGCCACCAAAACGAAAAAGCGACAAAAACAAAACAAAAACAAAAACAACAGCAACAGAAACAAATATGAAACACTCTTAGCTTTTAATGCTTTCTTTTGCTTATTAAAATTGTTGTTAATGTCGTTTATTTTTCTTAATGTATATATGTATATGTATATGTATTTTTTTTTACTTTTTTAACTTTAATTATGCTGTCAAAAGTTATGACAAAAGCTCTTTTCGAATGTTGCGTTGACATTTCGTTGGCTTGTAACAAAATTATTACACCGTCAGCATTGCTAATTGTTTGTTGTCTTTTGTTGCTACTGTTGTTGCTGTTGCTGTTGTTGTTGTTGTCATTCATTAGGCAAAATGAGACTCTAGAAATAATTGTTTGTTGACTCGGTAATGAATTCTGTGTGCTTTCCATGTATTCATTTCAGTATTACTATGAGAATGGTTATTGCTCGAGAAGAGTTGCATATGCTAAGTAGGTGAGGCCCGGCTCAAATGAGATCTCGAGCTAAGGTCGCATTGAACTTGGACTGTGCATAGATTAGAGCCGGCTCTAGCTCTGATGATCTCTGAAGCCTAAGGTCGCATTGAACTTGAAATACAAAATTACGCTTTGCCTATGCATCGCGGCCCGAGATAAATCATTTTTACTAACGAAGCTGTTAGTATAAAGTAATTAATTCAGTTTAAATTAAACTTGATTAAAAAAAGCTGATTTTTGTTTTTCTTTTGGTAAATTTTTAGTTTTATAGCGTGAATTTGGTTACAGTTAAGTCAAAAAATAGTAAAAGAGATTGTCTTACGTTTAAATAGGTAATATCTCTAGCATTATTCAGCTGAAGGTAATAGCTTATCATAGACCTACTTATAAACGAGTCCCGTCAATCAATCCCAGTTTAATCATATAAGATACAAACGTTATCGCAACTCAGAATAAGATATTTCTCTGGACTCACATTCCTATCGGTGCAAGCATTACCTTATATTACCCACATGCATATATACATGCATGTATATTATATTATCTGCATATATGTATGATCAATATAGGTATTTATTCCAAACTCATTTCTTATCTACATATAAATATTATATATATATATATATATATATATATATAGATATATATATATATATATATATATAGATATATATATATATATATATAGATATATATATATATATATATATATATATATCTATATCTATATATATATATATCTATATATCTATATATATATATATATATATATATATATATATATATACATATATATTACATTTATGACATACTAATAGCTAATAGTCGTCAAGGGTTTTTTTTTAGCACAGCTTTGATCTGGCTGCGACTAATACATACGTATGTACATATGTATGTATGTCTATGTGAACTCTTAAATCATGGTCAAACGTCACTGATGGCGATTGTTGGATAGCCAACAGAAACAAATCGAACATTTGTTAACTGCCACGCCCAGTTACGCCCCCCCTCCTTATTGTTAACACACACCAATCGCTTGGCCAATTTGCATGCTGTAAACCGCCCCGCGTCCCCCCAACTGGCGACCCTCACACACAGCCCTCGTGTCAAGGTCGTTTGGCTGGCACTTTGCATAGTCGCATGCCTTTGCCTTATCAAAGCTTCATTTCTTTCCAGCACAACGTGAATTTTTCAATTACATTTTCAAAACGTTTGGCGCCTCGCCTTTGGCACGTCTTCAAATTTTGTATTTTTTCACAACTTTGTTGATTCGTATTGGGATTTACTTTTTTTTTTTTTTCAGGCGTTAAACTTTCGTTGCACAAGCACAAGAAAACTAAAAATAACAACAACAAAAATACAAATTCGACTATGAAATGTTGTAGATATATATGTACATATATATATATTTAGAGTATATATGTATACATGTATATGTATATAGTGTATGTCGAGCACGCGACTTCAACTCCGAAACCGACTTCGACTACGACTTGGAGGTGAACGTGGAGCTATTAGCTTGGCGCATGCGCGGCCTGCAGACCATTTTCAATGAGCGTTCGAATTATACTGAACGGGTTGGACTGGCGCTGACAACGCTGCCGTCGCTGTTTATGTCGCTGCCTCTGCCGCTGCCACTGCCGCTGCCGCTGCCGACAGCGACGTCATTTAACTGTCTCAGTGTCTGGGCCTCAGGTGAATTGCGTGCCCAAAAGAGAGCGGTTAAATGGGCTGCTCTAGAAGCTGCAACTGATGCTGGGCACGGAATCTTGGATTTTGAATTTCATTGTAGCCGCGGCCACGGCTTCAGCTACGGCTGCTGCTGTTCGCGATGATTGCTGTTTGATATTTTGCCCAGCTCGCTCACCTTGACCAAATACACCTGTGCATACCTTCGATCTAGGAGTCAGAGAGCAATGTTAGACATTCTAGCATACAGGTTTAAGCTGCATCAGCATTAGCATTGGCATCATCATCATCATCATCATCATCATCGGCATCTCTCTTGCCATTTCACTTTGGCCAAACGCATCTCTGCATACAGCCACGCACTGCCCGCTCTTTCTGCCCCATTTCGGGCCTACGGAGCTCCACTTGAGGCCAGTTGCTGGTTGAAATTGATTTGGATGTTGATTACGTTTATGTATATTGTCTTACGCTTTGCTTCGCTCTGCATTGCCTTGCTCGGCTTTACTCCGCTCTGCTTTGCTTCAGTCTCAGATTTGTCTTTGGCAGTGCTTTTATTGCATAATGAATATATATGCATATTGAGTAGATATATACATATATACATACATACGTATGTACATATTATTTATTTATTTATTATATATATATGCCGATCGCATTGCACTGCGTAGGTTTACGATGCACTCCGCCTACCGTTGCTTATTACCGAAACTGGATCAATTCGTGCATTGTGTTTCGATTTGGTAGTTGGGGCTGAACAGGCTGGGAAAAAATTGATTTATTTTCTTTGTTTAAAGTATATTGATTTAATTGATATATGAACCTTTATTTAACGAGTTCAACTAATTAACTTCAAGTATAAAATTTTAAAATAAGTACATATATTATATGTAATACGAATATAGTGAAATTCATGCCGAGCCGGAATTTTATATTAATTATAATCTAAAATAAATAATTTTAAAAAATATTAAAAAAAAAATGTTTAGAAACTAAATAATAAAATATAACATACATATACGTATATATATAAATATATATTATTTATATCAGTTATATATACTTTAAACAGAACAAAGGTTCCACTTTCTACGTCATTTTCAATTATAAATAACTTTTCTATTATATGTTTTAAGAAACTTTAATAAATAGTTGCAATTTTAATAAATATATATCCTAATATTTTAAACTTATTTTTAAATATTTTTATAAATTGGTTTATTATTGTTCACATGAGTTGTTAATATAATTGATTTATTTATTATTTATATATTTTATAATTTATTGTAAATATATATAATAAATTATAAATTATTATAAATATATATATTATATTTTATAATTTACACCAATTCATTTAATATATTACACATTTAATATATTACATATCATATTATTTTTTCTAATATTTATATATATTTCTATCGCTAAAAATATTTCTTTAACATTATCTTTAAGCTGTTCAACTATTTATGTTATTTAAAGTTACAAAAATATACATTATTTAATCATGCATTTAAAAATATAAGCTCCAAGTAGTTAAGGCCTCAGCTTAACTGGAAATAATAATGATTATATTGCTTATTAATATTTATAGCTTTTTATGTTAGTTTATGTTAAATACATGTATAAATATTTTTCGTCGTCTTCAGGCTTTATATGTCATATATGTATGCATATACAAATTTCATAAAGTGCATATGAAAACTGTTAGTTATTTCCAAAACTAATAGACGTTGCTCAGTCGTCATAAAAGTGTTCCCAGGCTTGCTTAGTGCGAGTTGGCCCAGGTTCAAATTATGATTTAACACTCATAGGAACACATTAAAACGAAAAAGCGCTGTAATTTGTTTATTTTGTGCCAATATTTGCTTAAAACATGTCTAAACGCTTGTCTAATAGCATTTTATGTTTTGTGTTAGCATTTTTTTTTTTTTCGTTTTTATTTATTTATTTTTGTTTTTGCTTTCTGCTCCACTTTGGCGCTCTTCTAGTTTTGCATAATGCCACGCTCCCTGCCCTTGCCCAACCGTCGGCGACGCGACTCGCTCCTCGGCTCGCTCCTCGGCCTGGCACGTTTTTGCTCGAAATAATTAAAAACGATTTTGGCAACAAGCAAACCAACAAACAGACATTTGTAACATTACCATTTTCGCCTGACATTTACTTGTGTCGCACAATAAAATTATAAAACATTTAAAGATGTTTACCAGTCGGTTCGTTTAAGCCCGAACCGTGTCTGCCCTTTGTTGCCTCTTGGTGACAACATTTGACACAATTTGTCGCTGACGCGGCAATTTACTCTAGCAGAAGAAGAAGACGTAATGCGCGAGCGAGCATTATTCAACTGGGAGATACCATAGACTTCTTTCAGCATAGTTTCGATGTGCAAAGTATTTTGTTTTAGGAAACATAAATTATACAAATTGTTTCAGTCCGAGTGGAAAGTGTTTCAGTCATAGCTGTACTTCTAGGATGAAAATCACAGAGAAAGGCGGTGAAATTAGAGAGCGCTTAAGAAAGAGAATGCGAGAGCGATAAACGAACGAGGGAGAGATATCGTGAGAGTGACGGAGACAGAGTAAGAGAGAGAGAGAGAGAGAGAGAGAGAGAGAGAGAGACAGAGAGGGACAGAGAGGGACAGAGAGGGACAGAGAGAGACAGAACAAAGGAGAGAGAGAGAGAGCGAGAGACAGAGAGAAAGGGAGAGAGAGAGATTTAGCGAGGGAAGGAATCTGTGAGAGAGAAAGAGGAAGAGAGAGTTTAAAAGAGATTAGGTTATACATACATACATACATAAATATACATATAGAGTGCTACACATGCACATATAGAGAGAAAGAATCAGATAGATGGAGAGAAAGAGGGAGGTAAAGAGACTGGGTGACCGAGTCAGCGAGTGAGTCGAAAAAGATGATATGATGAATACATTACACATTCCGACTGTTTGGAAGTTTCTCTCTGACTTTTCTATTTGCTCACCTCTCCAGCCATCAATAATATAGAGAGATTCAGACTCATTCGCATGAAGCCTATCAACCACAACTGCTTTGGGTCTGATCAACGATATGCAAACTAGTTGCATATACTTATAGTCAGAGAAGACTCATCGCCGGCCAATTGCTTGTAAAATTCCAAACTTCATTATGCACATTAAACAGTTACAGGGTATATAAACAAATCGCTTGAGTGATGCCCAAGTTAAATGGTGTTTTATACGGCATGCGTGTGTGCTATGCTCCGACTGTGGCTTGGATTTTCCGAGACTTTTTGAGTTGACTCTGCCCCATGCGCATGAATTGCAACAGGGGCCGGCAAAATGACACCACACAAAACGGCGACAGACATGACAGACCCAATGTTGCTGTTGCAGTTGTTGTTGTTGTTGTAGCTGCTACAACAAAAAAACTACAATTGCTTTAAGATCTGGCTAGCTGCATGTGTGCGAAAAATGAAACAAAAACCCGGCCCAGGTCTAGTTGGAGTGCGGCGGAGTCTGCGTAATCGCTGCACGGAGATTTGCATCTTTGATAAGAGACGGGTGTTGGCTTGTCACTCATGCTCAATGGCTGTTTGCCTCTCTTTGTTGTTGTTGTTGTCGTTGTTGTCGTTGTGTTTGTTTTTGTTTTCTTGCTTTTACTTTGCTCGGCCATTCACTTTCTCCGCATGCCTTTTATTTGACTTTGCTGTTTACTTTGCTAATTTTTTGGCTCTTTCAAAAGTGAAACAGCAAAACCAGAGAGACGCTGCTACGATTATGTATTGGCGTATGCAAATTGCCCATCGATATTATTCAATCATCTGATGGTAGGTAGTATTTGTAGCGGCACGCAACGCTTCTAATCGCTTGTTTCGAATGCCATCGGAGGGCGCTCTGGTGCTTTATGATGACACAGTTTGGCATAATTTGGTGAGGCATTGCATCAGTCGGTTTAATGTTGACGCATTGCGTGCATTGTGCTCCAATTCCTGCGATAAGTATTATTCATAATAAAACCAAGCACGAGCGAGAAGCGCAGAGCGACAGGCGGCGGAGCAATGCCAAGTTCGTTGCCTAAGTCTTTTGTTGGCGGGCGTCGAATTGATGTCGCGCACTTTACGACGCGATCTTTTTAGCCCATTCACAGGGCCACATAAACAGCACCCAATCAATCAGCGGACCGACAGGTGCACAACTCACGCCTCAAATGACAAAGTCACAAACGTTGCCAATTAACACAGGTCGTCTAAAAAATTGTATGCTTAATTTTATGTGTGTGCAGATGAGTGCAGCTAAAAAGACGTCGCGACGCATCGCTCAGCATCTCTGTCTGTCTCTCTATCTGTCTGTCTGTCTGTCTGTCTGCCTGCCCGACTTGTTTGTGTCATCTTCATCTACTTGTCCAGTCTATTTGCTTGTTGAATTTGGCTTGGTTTGGTTTGGTTTGCCTGGGTTTGTCTAGCTTTCGAGTTGCCCAAGTGAAAGGCCTGCGGTGAGTGTCGAGTATTTTTGTGAGCATTTAGTCAAATGGGTATTATGAATATATTGAGCCATTTGTAGAGAAAATTTCATTTTTTTATAGCCATCAACAGATTTCAAAAAGTTGCCTTAACTGCCGTAACTTGCCATAAATCCTTTTATGTGACTTTTAAATTAATTTTATTCAATTTCGTTAGCTAAATACATATCTATATACTTTGTATATTTCGGCAGTGTATTCAATCTTCAGTGCGTATTATTTCTGCTTTTCTTTGTTTTCCTATTTGTTGTTTTGCACAGCTTTGGCTAAGCACAGCTCAGCTAAAAATCGAATTGAAATTAAAATCTCTCAAGACGCAGCAGCCCATGCGTTGCTTACATAAGGTAAGACCGCTCCGGATCCGACATACTTGAAAACACTTGGAAACACTGGCTGCAAGCAGCGCTCGGCTCATGCAGTTGGCCGGCTGTCCAGCACCCACTAATCGAACAGGAAGAAGCCAGGGCGATGCATTCACTTTGCATGAACGGCTTCGCAGAGTCGCAGAGCCGCAGCGACAGAAATCAATTTGAGATTTTGTCACAGTCTTATATGTGGACATTAATCTTCGAATATTTCGATCGGTTTTATTTTATTTACGATTCGCTTGATCTGACTGTTGACTAAAATGTAGGCGAAGGTTATATCTGTTGCTTTTTAATTGATTCGAATTTGGTTTTATATATGAGAGAATTAAAATATATTATAGCTTAGCACACTAAGTAAAAGTAACAAATTTAACGAAATACACTGGCAAAACAATACAAGTTTATATGAGAATTTTATTTACATTAGATAAAAAATCAAATTTCTTTTGCGTCAAACTAAAATATGCAGAATATCTTTGTCATTTGCATCAATAAGTTTTTCAATCAACAATTATTTAAAATGCTTCTTTTAAAATATATTTATAAATATGTACATATAAAAAAGAAATACCAACGCGCCAAATTTCAAACTAGGACTCTCGATACAAGTTGCTAACAAAAATGTAATCGAAACGAATGTCTATCGGCAGCAATCGATGACTTGTCCAGCCTTATGTGTGTGCTCAGCTGTTCGCTGTGTTACATGTGGTCGTGTGCATGTGAGCGTATTTATTCATAACCAGAGAGAGTAAAAATAACAATTAATGCAGTAGGGGTGAGCAATATAAAATATATGTATTAAGCGCCGTTAAGGTACAACTCGCATATGTTTCTTAAGTGCATATAAGGCATAAAATAAAACAAACAAAACTAAGCACCATAAGCGGAATAGGAACAAAGTGTCACAAGCAGTACTGAGTGTATGTGTGTTAGAGATGGTAAATATTGCGATATTGCACTTATAGTGACAACCAGAAATGCCAAAGTACCTATTAGATATATTACGAAAAGTGACTAGTAATGACTAAAAAATATATATGCAATTTATATTACTAAAAATACATACTAATGTGGTCTTAACTAATAAATTTTAATGGCTGTGCAATAATTCTATTGATTTCGTCCCGTGTATGCTATCTTGAGTTTCAGGAACTGCGACCAGATCAAATACCTGCGATTGGCCAAAGTCGCGATAACAACGCTCATCGCTCTTGAATCTGCACGAGTGTGTGTGTGTGCGGGTGTGTGAATGAAAAACTTGCAACTGTGAAAATATAACCAAAAATAAAGGCAAATCTGTCTAGAGTGCGTTGACTCCCCGCCAGCGACAGTGATATAGCCCATCAACAGCTGGAAAGTTGCAGCACCAGCACTAGGAGCAGGTAAGCATGCAAACCTCCGCATATTCCTTGCCAACCTGTGCACTCAGCTGTGTCCTTCTGCTTAGCACTAAAATATTACTTTCGTTTAGCAGCGACGACTCGGGTGGCCATGGCGGATACGGCGACAGCAGCTACAACTGCGACGGCCTCCAAGAAAAAGTATCGCAATAAGAAGAAGACGCAACAGCCACAGAAGCCGGAGGCAAAGCCAGCACAAGGACCAGCAAGAGTCAAGGCTGTTGTACACCAGTCCAATGGGCATGCCGACTCTGCGAATGATGAATCCGCTATCAGTGGCCTTATGGAGCAGGTGAACCTTTTTAATGGCCATGCTGTAGACGGGCCTAAGGTGACAGATGAACCGTCCGCTGTGGCAGCCACGGTCAATGGGCATGTCAATAAGAGTGCTGCCATCAACAACAACAATCACATAAACAATAACAACAACAGCAGCAACAATAACAACGATGTGAACAACATCAACTCTAGCAGCCGCAACAGAAAAAACCATGGCAGCAGTAGTAAAGCGAAAAACAACAACAAGTCCCAGGCATCAATAGAGGATTCGGAAAGTGGAGAGAACGACACATCATTAACAGCCGCGGTAGCCACAAGCAACACAAGCGACACAAGCACTGCCAACACACATACAACAACAGAAACTATAGCCAAGATCGCCGCTGCGGACAGCACCCAAGATGAGGCGCCCTCGACATCGGCAGCTGCCGGAGCAGGCGCAACTGCGGCACAGCCCCAAGAACAAGAAGAAGAACAACAACAAACACAGCTCCAGCTTAAACCTGCCATTACAGCCGATGAGATAGTTTATAAGGAATACGAAGCCGAGCATCAAATGCATGTAAGTGATGCCATTCCATGCACCCCATATTGTGCGTCATTTGACACGCGTTCTATCAATTGCAGGAAATAATGCGTCTGATACAAGCAGAGCTGTCCGAGCCATATTCGATATACACGTACCGCTATTTCATCTACAATTGGCCAAAACTATGCTTCCTCGCCGCGCACGATAATCAATATGTGGGCGCCATCGTATGCAAGCTGGACATGCATATGAATGTGAGACGCGGCTACATTGCGATGCTGGCGGTGCGCAAGGAGTATCGCAAGCTAAAAATTGGCACCACGCTCGTGACCAAAGCCATTGAGGTAAGTGTCTGTGTGTCCGGATTAGTGGATAATTGACTGTATTCGAGTCATTACCCTTTCAGGCTATGCTAGCGGACAATGCTGATGAAGTGGTGCTAGAAACGGAGATGCGTAACGAGCCAGCGCTGCGTCTGTATGAGAACTTGGGCTTTGTGCGTGATAAACGACTTTTTCGTTACTATTTAAACGGCGTCGATGCGCTGCGCCTGAAGCTCTGGTTTAGATGAGCCGACGCGTCGTTGAATGATGCCGTTGAAATTATTGTCTAGTGGCCGCCAAGCGAGAGCTCTAATTAGGTTGCCTTGTTTCGACTATATAGTTAACACCCAATGTTTCCTTGGGCTGGCTTCCATACTGTCCACACGAACAGGACTCTTGTTTTTTTTTTTTTTTTTTTTTTTTAACAGATATATATATATGTACCAAAATATATATATGTATGTGTATATGAAGATGATTAGGCGTTTGTTTGTCGTTTAATTTTCTCTCACCGTGGCGCATGACAAACAATATTTTGTACCTATTAACTAGGAATTACAATTTTAATTTTCTTTAATGTATGTAAATTATTTTATATAACTTTAGCGTATGGCAAACAACCAACAACATTAACTAATACAGAACAGCCGTAACAACAACAGCAACAACAGTAAAAAATAAATACATGGAAATAAAAACGTTACATACACATGCGATATGTGCTTTACATACTTACATAATTACCTAATTACGAGTACAGTTAAAAAGCAGAATCAGAAGCAATAACCGGTTGCATTATATTTGTAAATTAGACAAACGATATTACAACTAAAAGCGCATAAACTAAACACAAAAAAACGAAGTGAAAGAAGAAGAAAAGAACATAAGACACATCAACTAATAACCAAAATATTCATATTTATTTAGATATATGTACATGTTATAAAAAAGAGAACCAGAAACACACAGCAAACAAAAAAAGGGGGAAAAAAAGAAAAAACAACAAATGTATATCAAATAAACATTGAAACTGAAATCACACACAGACACGCAAAATATCGTAAACATTTACATAAGTACACATTGACATCCAGATATAAATATTTATATATGTTGTGTCTTGTTATGCACACACACACATACATGCATACATAAATACATACTTTCACTCGTACTTGTATTAATACAAAGAAACAAACAAGCATATATATATATGTACATGTATATGCATATGTATATACAAATATATGTTAAATCAAATTGCGCGTGCTAACTTGTGGCATTTTAAACATTTACAAAACATAGTTGAACAACAAGAGAAATGTGAGGACATCAACTTGAACGGGAAACATTACATGAATATATATAGTATGAGGCGTGTTGTTAACGATCAAGACTTTGCCCTAATTATAGATAATTACAAAACAAAAGAAAAAGAACAAAAACTATAGAAAACAAAACTGAATAAATTGAGCAATTATGAAAATCTAATCACAATTTGACTAACTAATTGACTATATGTAGATGTAAATATATTTATCTATATTATATATATGTATATTTACAGTGTATTGCTGTGCAACAATATTCAGCCAACAGATGTTATGGATAAGTGGTTCTAGATTCAAATATTGTGGAAACTAATAGCCGTCTGACTTACGTTTATCATTAATATCAGCCTCTTTTTATAGATAGATCGTAGCCTATGTCAGTCAATGGATCCCTAAGCGAATGCTTCTGGATTGTATTCAATGCATAATTCATTTATTCAGATCTATTTATAAGATAACTCAGTTGTCTCGTATTCCATTCGTGGCCCCTCTCAGACTCACATAGTATTTGGAATGGGATCTTTGGTACATATGTATATCAGATGTTATATTTAAGGACTACATATCAAATATTCAGTTCTAATTTTACACAGTCCACCCAGCTGACTCATTACAAAACATTGACTAACTTTAACACTTTCTTTTTAATTTTATTAAATTATTATACAAAAAAAAAAACAACTACAATACTTAACGCTTAACGTAGGTGGTGCAGACCGGAATAGCTTGGCAGCTGTCCCCTTGGCCCCGCCACATACGAGTTGCATATACAAGGCTGTGCAGCATGCTCGTACACTGTACGCCCACATGGCTGCGTTTTGGGGCGTAACGCTTAACAATATGAACAACATTTAGTTAGCTAAAAATATGTAGTCAGAGTTGAATTACTTTCTATTTATATATAAAAATATATATACACTAAGCCGGGTTCTGCCTATAGAAATGCTGCCGGTTATCACCTGCTGCGTTTGGTTTTAGCTGCGGACGTCGTCGTTGTGCTGGACTCGCGCAGTTGCTTGAGTTCGCTGCGTGCAGCTGCCTTAATGCTCTGCACCTGCTGGCGCACGGTGGGGCTCTTGTAGTTGATGGGCGGCGGTGTGGGCGGCGACGTCTGGGATTTATCAAACAGATCGCTGACCTCGACCATGCGCGGCTTGAAGAACATGTTCGGGCGTATGACAGACTTCTCGGGGTGTTTGAACAGGTTGAGCAGGCCCCAGGACTGCTCTCGTCGCTCGCTCTCTGAGAGTGTCGCGTTCTCCACTTCCGACTCGAGCATCCAGGCAGCATTGCGCACCTCGATGCGCAGTCTCTCGCACTCCTCGAGGCTGACGTTTTTGCTCACATTCAGCAGCTGCTCCAACGGATTCACAATGTACATTGCCGAGTGATCTGGCTTCGCCAGGGCGCGGCCCTCGTTCAGCGATATGGCACGATTGTGAAAGTCAAATTGGGAGTAGAACTCAAAGAACTGTAGGAGCAGTTCGCTCAGGCTGCTCGAATTCCGACTTTGGAAGCCCACTCGGTCCATGTCCCGCGCAAACGTACAATTGATGCCATCCTCAGTGACGCGAATGTCCGCTGTGTTCGCGGCCTTCACCATGGCTCCAATCGACGGCAGAATGGGCTGCCGCATCTGCTGCAGGAAGAACATGACCAGGCAGGTCAGCGAGAAGTTGGTAATCCAGCGTCCTGGCGACGGATTTGTTAGGCCACACGACTGCGCCCAGCGCCGCACGCAAAAGGTCAAAGGCCGCACGCGCGGATCCATCTCCCCAAACATGTACAGCAGCTCGGACATGAAGAAGCCAGTGCTGCAAGGGAATATAGCATATCCAGTGAGTCAAGATTTAAATACTCTTTCTTTTCATAAGGCAAAGCTAAAAGGAGCGGATGCTGATCGTTTGTAGGAGTCTTAACCGTATAAAACCGTACATACTCACAGCTACAGAGCTGTTCTAGGCCATGATTTTTCATACCCGATAATTATAAATAAATAATAATATTAGTCATAGCAACAGAGCTGTTCGAAGAAACCATTTTCCATTTCCAAAGATTACAAAATAATAAAGATATTCCATTAGTTACCAAAAGTTACAAAAGCTTTCGTGCTTCGTGATTCACCTGCCATAGTAGCGCCAGGGCGTGGCAGGCCATCTCATTCATAGGGGGAACTGACCATCTCCACCGACCGGATACGGTTGTGAATGCATTGGGAGCTTAGTTTTATCAGCAATTCTGTCCGTGATTAAAAACCAGCGTCACCGACATTGTGAATCATAATCGTATCATAAACGGAATGCCAATGTGGTGGGAGGCATATAGTGTGTAACTGATTCACCTGCACCATGGGCAAAAGGGATGACAATACTATACCCTATTGTATTAAGTGTGCATTATATGCCATTTGGCAATAGGCACCTGTTGCTATCTAATCTTATCAGCAAAAGCTTTGGCATGCTTCAGCGTACGCTTATCTTATCTTAACTTAGGGCCTCCTCCGCCGACAAGTATGTACTGTGGATGTTGTCATCACGTTGAAACTCTTTTTTATCAACATGGTCAGGTTGCTGGCAATGCGGGAGTTTTCAGACAAAACGTAACGAACGAACCTGACGGAGGTACGCTAACAGCGTATAAAATATATTATATATCTATACACTCTTTTTTCGAACTATAAACAATCAAAAAGGTGAACAACTAATTTCTCTTATTCAGTGAAGAACCAAAAAACAAAAGTTCTATATATATTTTAAAAAAAGAAAAAAACATTTTTTTTTTTAACTGTGCAAATGAATTGACCTTCAATAGAAAAGGCCTAATTGTTTTTTTTTTTTTCTTGGTTAAGAATGTGATCAACAATACATCACAAAACTTGTGTTTCATATAGAGTTTGGTAATGTTTTTGACCTGAATTAATCGTATTGTTCGCTGTGAAACGAAACCATACACCCAACGAAAGCTAGATAACGTTATTTGCTAAACACAACGCTGATAAGGCCAAGTGACTTGGCCGCCTTTAGCGTGGGTCTGGGTCTGGGCACAGAGAAGGAGACATCGGAAGCTCGTGTGATTAACAGTTGGGCGTGATATGGGTAGAATTTTATACTAGCGCTGACTCAGCTACGTTTATTATAGCAGGACAGGTGGAAAATGGCATAAATTTCTTTGGTATGCTCAATCTAAGACCAATAATTTGATCTTCTACTCTCTTGCAGCCTTCCACAATGGGCATTGGCTATGGACCTGCCGACGAGCAGCTGGAAAAACAGATCGGCTGCGTGAAGTATACGCTGTTCTGCTTCAACATTATCGCCTGGATGATATCAACGGCGCTGTTCGCCTTGACCGTTTGGCTGCGTGCCGAGCCGGGCTTCAATGACTGGCTGCGCATCCTGGAGGCGCAGTCATTTTACATTGGCGTCTATGTGCTGATCGCCATCAGCATCATCATGATGGCCATCAGCTTTCTGGGCTGCCTCAGTGCGCTCATGGAGAACACGCTGGCTCTCTTCGTATTCATTGGCACACAGATATTCGGCTTTATTGCCACCGTGGCCGGCGCGGCCATATTGCTGCAGTACAGCACAATTAATTCGAGTCTGCAGCCGCTGCTGAATGTGTCGCTGCGGCGATTTGTGTCCACTTCAGAGTACACCTACTCCAACTATGTGCTGACCATGATCCAGGAGAATATTGGCTGCTGCGGTGCCAGCGGACCGTGGGACTATTTGGACTTGCGCCAACCATTGCCCAGCTCGTGCCGCGACACCGTTAGCGGCAATGCCTTCTTCAGTGGCTGCGTGGACGAGTTGACCTGGTTCTTTGAGGGCAAAACTTCCTGGATTGTGGGACTAGCCATGGTCATGGCAATGCTATCGGTGATCTGTGGCGTAATGAGCTTTGTTCTGGTCCAGGCCGTCAAGAAGGAGGAGGAACAGGCCAGCAACTACAGACGCTAAGAGCTAACATAGAGCCAACATAATAACCATTTAGATATCTAAGTCTAAACAGCCTAACAGTACCTGGGCGCACCGAGCGCACAGTGCAAAGAGTTATACCCATCGTTGATAGAGTTAAGTTTTCATTTCGAACAATAAGTACGTTAATAAACCAAGAGAATAAAGCCACTAAAGCTCCAACACTATATCGAATCTATTCAATATGTCGCCCATTTTGTGAGAAACTTATATCAAGTTAATAAATAAATATAATTGTTTATCGACTACTCACAGGTTGCTCATGGATAGATCAATTTCCAGGTCTAGGTGTTCGTGATGGTATTTGATGATGGGCACACGCGCCTGCAGAATACGCCGCACATGACAGACTCCGGGCAGAAAGAGATGCAGCATATCCCCAATGCATTCCATTTGTCGTTGCGTCTGCGAACGTCCATTGCTTAGATTCTCCTTAGTATGGTATATGAGACGCGATGCTTCGCGTTGACTATCTTGATCCGTGCTTGGGATTTTACCATCGAAGCGTAATATCAAATCCAAATCACAGCCCATTTTTCCAAAGCCATTCACCGAGGATCCAAATGGCTGTGCCAATGCATCCGGAAACATGCCCGAAATGGCCTGCTCCACCTGGAGCGCAGCGAGAAAGCGCATGCGCACACCCAGCTCATTCAAACGTGTCTGTTCGTACAGCAGATTCAGTTGTTGATCAATGCCAGCGGCACCACGCAATAGCTCCTTCAAGGCTTCGTGGCTCAATGACCGTGTGCCATTGACTGTATGCAGCGCCAGCGTTTTCTGATTAGCCGCCAATTTGGCTTGTCCCCGTCTGCCAGCGCCTCCAGTTGGTGCTCTAAACCAAAGAAACGGCGAACGTACCGGCACGCCACTTCCGCTAAGTTCTGCATTGTAAGCACTTGAACTGATCGCGGCGGATGCTTCGCTGGCGCTGGCATACTCCAGCAGCATATAGTGCAGCTCTTCCTCATGCTGCACAGAGTAGTGTTGGACAGTGACAATACGTCCGAATCGGCTGCAGTAGTTATACAATTCGTTGTACGACTTCTCAGAGCTGACCTGAACCACGATGCTGCGCTGCGCCTGCTGGTGACGGCTGCCAATGAACTCCTCATAGCTGGGTTTACCTGTGGGTCGACGTGACGCTTATTTCAGATGAGTAACGTCAAAATAACTATTATTGTTTACCAACCTCGAGCAGCCGCTTCTGTACCGGCGGCGGCGCATTGTTTTATGCAATATGTGCGCCAATGGTGGAGCTGGGGTGATAGGCGCATTAGGGTGTTCATGGTGTTTGGCTGGAGCTATCGGGACAACCTCATATAACTGCTGTATTTGGTTTTGCTGGGAGTATGACAGAACTCCACTGTATATTAGTTCTATTGGCTTAGATTTGAGGTTATAGGGATGCAGCTATTGTAAACCAGGGCTGCCGTCTGCATATATCGATTCGATTTCACACCTGCTTATTCAGAATAATCGATATATATTGAATTCGAATTTCGGCGCCTCACATATATATATTTATAATTTAAAGCGGAATAACAAAAACATGTTTACGCAATCTCTTATGCTCTTCTGCATTTGCAATCGAACTCATTGGCTTACACAGACTGTACTATAAACAATATATTGGTTTATTAAATTGTTTTAATACACATTTCAGTTAGTATTGATATTACATATAAATTGATTTTGTTTTCGGTTTGTTCATGGATGCGTTATTTGCTCTTTGTATAACTAGGTTCAATTTATGCTATATAAGTATGTACGTCCAAAAGTAAAACGCTTTGTATATTTTTGAAATATAACGCGCAATGTTTTATGTGGGTTCCGTTATAATTTTCTTAAATATTTGATTATATACCTAGCAATATATATTTATAATTATATATACATACATATGTAATATGGTATATATGATGAAGTTATTGCAGATATTTGTGGTAATACATTGTGAATGTTATAAATTTTATATTGTTATTGCTTACTTATTTTTGTTTTGCATTTAAAGAATTGGGCTTGAATTGGTTGTTTTCGTGACTCTTGCGGACGATGGCTAATCAATTTTGTGTGTGTGAGTGCTTGTGTTGTGTGTGTGAGTTAAGATACATATATTTAGAACATAAGGTATTTCAATCAAATCAGTTTCATTGATAATTTTCGCCTTTGTGGTATCAGAGAAAGCGAACACGTCAAATTTGCAAAACAATTTGCTTCTGCTTTGTTTTGGGCTGTTGGATTTCTTCTTTGTTTTTGATTGTTTTTACTTATTATCTCATTATCACATATGTTTCCTCAAATAAATTATGCATGTATGTATGTGCTTTGAGACAATACAAAACGTATGGAAACATATCTATTAAGCAACAATTTTACAGGCTTTCTATAGAATTAAACAATAGGAAATCAGCAAAATGACTTTACACAAGAAAGGAACATATTAAAAGCAGATTAAATTCTTGAACTTACAATTAATAAATAATTAGTACACAAGTATTTTTAATTTAGCTAAAGCTGCAATGTGCGCTGGGTTCGGTCTTTGAGTGTGTGTGTGTGTGTGGGAAGATCGCTTCTAAATGCATGTGCTGGATTTAACATAACTATCTTTAGTGTTGCACTTTACATTTGTATGTTATCATTGAATTAGTTTAGTATTAGCAAAATGCACTCAAAATATTGCTTGCCGCGTTTCCCAATAACCCATGATCCCACTGTTTACGGCCCATGGCCAAAAGTCTAGATGTCGTCTATCAGCCGTCCCTCTATTACCGATGAATGATGATAGTTTGGACGCGGCCTGAAGTCCTCGTTTTGCTCATTCAATTGTGTGGGCGAGAGATCCACGCCTGGGCAAGATGGTGTCACAACAATTTGCTCATACTCGTGCATGCGTTTTCTATAATCGAATATTTGATATTAACAAAATTTTAAATATATGCTATAGATATTACATACCCAAAGCAACGGAAAATCACGCTCTTGAGCCAGCCAAAAAAGTTGAACTCTGCAGTCAAGCCAGGCTTGACGGCGGGATTAGCTGTGCCCACATAGAACCAAACAACGAATACGACCAAAAAACAGGTTAAGGCATAATACCAGTTCACCAACAGCATAACCAACAGCTTGGTGAGTGCCTGTAACCGATGAAACATATGATTACAGTGAAGCTCTCTAAGCGGTCGGAAACTATTAACTTACCCCCAGTAGCGAGGCCCAGCGATTGCAGAAGCCGGAATACCAGTTTTTCGTCTTGGAATGTATAGGCGGACGAATCGGGGCAATGGGCTCGTTCTCATCATCTGCTTCGCTGCCAGCCTGTGCTGTTGACGGGTCGACGGTCACGCCAGTGCCGTCCGCCATTGCCGCTGGTTCCTGCCCCGATGAAGTACTTGGTGCTGTGTCATTGATGTCTACAATATTCTCTAAAGGCACTGCTGGCAATGTTTGCGCTTGATGCATCGGTGAGTTCTGTGGACTCTGCAGGTTCTTGTGCCGCACGCGATCCGGAAATAGCATATCCAGATCATTGCCACCATCCGATACGCTGCCATAGCGACGCGTCTCGTAGCTTGGACTCGATGCCTGTATACGAAAGCGTTCCTCGCGCTGCTCCTGAATATCAAAGGTTTGCGCCAGTGCGAAATAGGCGTAGTCTATGCAGGCATATGTCATCAGGAATGGCATCGTTACAATGGGCGCCAAAAAGTTAATGTCGCCTACGATAATAAAGGTTACGGTAACCAGAGCCACAACGGCCATTGCGTACAGGGGCACTTTATTAGGTCCACGCTACATTAAATCAAATAGAAGAGAACAACGCAATATAAGCAACTTCTTGTAAAGTGTGTGAGAGAGAGAGAGAGAGAAAGACAGAGCTATTTACGTACACCTTTGCCCAGCACATCAATACCAGGTATGACGCTTTCCTTAGCAATACTCTGCAGAACGCGCGGCGTGCCGTACATCGCACCCAGACAGGAGGACATGCTGGACACATAGATGCCTGCCAGCAGCAGAAAGTGAACGGCCGAAACCTTCACAGAGATCATGTAGTCTGTGTATAATACTCTTCGTTTGCATGTTGCACCCAAAAAAAGCACAAAAACTAAGTACAGGAAAGTGCTGCACATAACAAAAACGAATAAGTCAATCGATTGAGGAATCTATCATAATGAATATCTTACGAAGTGCCAAATGCGGCCAGCGTGCCGTTGGGAATGTCTGTGGATGGTGCGCGGAGGTCGCCACTCATATTGATGCCGGATAAGACGCCAGTGACGGTGGGAAAGAATACTCCAAAGACTTGAAACCACGAGTAACCGTGTTCATACTTTGGCCAAAGATTTTCCATAAAATTTCCGCTCATCCACCCATCAAAGTCGTTTTCTGACAATATTGGAATATTGTTAGATTTATTATGGAAGAAACGAAGGAGTGTTTTAACACTTACCCGTGTCCTCGCCCACAAAGCTGCCTACCATGAAATCCAGCGCAGATATGAGCAATATCATCAGCAGAATAAACTGCAGTTTGATCACCCACTTGACGCCAGCCACATTGATGCAGCCGAGCAGCAGGACGGCAGCTGTTGCAAACCCACGGATGGCCCATTTGTTATCCTCGAGACCCACTAGGCCAGCCATCGATTCGCCGAATCCCATCACGTTGAGGGCACAGCCCACAGCTTGTCCAAAGCAGTACAGCAAGCCGAGTGCCCCACCGAAACGGGAGCCGAGTGTGTGTGCAATGAGAAAATAAACACCGCCACTTTCAACGCGACATCTCTCACAGATACCAATGGCCGACAGCACACTAATCAAGGCAATAACCACAGTGCAGAAAATAATGAGTACGGCATTAATGATGCCAGCCTGGGCGACAATCCAGCCGGAGCGCAGGAAGACGATAACGCCAAACACGTTGATCAGACAGGAGGTGAAGACGCCATCCCATGTACCAAAGAGCACCGGCTGTGAGATCAAGAAGTTCGAGCGCCACCTGTTGAGTGACGATGACATCAATCAGATATAATTTGGGAAAATACTGAACTTGAACTTACCATGGCTTGTCACCTTGCTCTCCGGCAAAGATTTCGTTAGCGCCGGACGCATGATGACCGCCAGCTGCATACGTATACTCATTGCCCAAATCGACAAAGCCTCCGGTGTTGTTGTTGCTGCGTTGACGAAAGCTTGCGACCGTTATCTCGCCTTCATCATCACCGCCAAGACCGAAGCGTTGCCAATCAACGGTGCGTCTATTGCCGTTACTTTCTACGTTATTACTCATACTTATGATGGTTGTCGACCCGCCGTCCGCCACCCCCGCGCCAACAGCTTTGACAGTCTGCTATTGTTGTTGTTATTATTTTATTTATGGTACCTCAAACGATTAGGTTGGATTCCTTTGCACGAGACGCACTGATTTGCAAACTGTTCTAAGCCAACCGTAGTTACAAACTGATTGTTATCCAATGCCGGAGTATTTGTTGCTGTTGCTATTTCTGTTTATGGTATCCAAAAACGCATCCACGCAAGCAGATTGTACTGAATTCAATGTGTAGCGCCTATATGGCTTACTTACTGCTAGTGTGTGCTACAGCGTATATCATTGTTGTTTAGCGACGCCGTTAAACATGTCTGCCGTAGTTTTTAAATGCGTAAAAAAGTTAAATAAAAACACTTCTCATACATATACATGCATATACATATAGCTCGGCAGCTCGTCATCGATAACTTATTGTTGCTACTGCTGAGACGTACGATAACAATCAGCCTTTCTATTGGCGCGTAAATTTAAATTGTACATGAATGTTGAGCGGCAATATTAAAACAAATTTTAAAATATATGTTGAAAAACTATTTTAAATTGCTTTAAAATTTATTATATTCGATAGTCCTTAGAAAAAATATTTTGAAATATCAGCGGTACATTTATCAGTGTTGCTACTGTTGAAATTCTTATTAATATATCGATAGCCTAAAAAAATCGTACGATATCGCAACCTTACTTTAGTATATATAAGTATCGATATGTAGTGAACATCTCTACGCACGTGTTGATGTGTTGCTAGGTTTTTAAAAATAATCAAACATGGCAAAAAAGCCGGATAAATCTGTTAAGCCTAAAACGAAGCTTGCGAAGCAGGAGAATGCTAAGACTTCTGCACAGGCTGAGAACGGTGAATCTGGAGCAACCGGAATTTGGAAGGATGAGCGCTTTCAGCATTTGCTGGCTGACCCGCGTTTTCGCGGTGTGCCCAAGGTGCAACGTAAAGTGAAGATCGACAAGCGCTTCCAGGGTATGTTCGACGACGAGAAGTTCAAAGTAAAGTATACTGTAGACAAGTATGGTAGGCCTGTAAATAAAACAAATGCCGAAGATTTGCGCAAGTTCTACGAGCTCGATGAGAACGAAAGTTCAGATGAAGAGGAAGACGCAGAAAAGAAAAAGGCAGAAGATGCCGAAGAGGACGAGGAACGCCGAGCTGAAGAGCTGGCCATCATACACGATGATGACGGCAACGATGCTCTGCAGCTCAACAGCGATGATGATGTTTCCGACGTACCTGAGAGCCTACGCGAGCGCCTAACAGATGTAAATATCGACTATGCCCGTGGAGAGGGCCGCCTGCTGACTGACTCTTCGTCGGGCGAGGATAGCACGGACGATGAAGATGGTCCAGAACTACAGATTGATCACGTCTGGGGCGAATTGGATATAGATGCGGAGTGCACGGAAGAGTCGACACGACGTCTGGCTGTGTGTAACATGGATTGGGATCGCATACGAGCGCAGGATTTAATGGTCTTGTTGAGTTCTTTTCTGCCTCCCGGAGGCAGCGTTCTTAGCGTTAAGATATATCCGTCCGAATATGGTAAGGCCCGTATGGCCGAGGAGGATGTTCACGGACCCACTGAGTTGATCAAAGCCCCGCCCGAAATAGACCTAGACTCCGACGAGGAACTGGTGCGCGAGCAGGACAGCGATGCCGAAGAAGGCGATGACTATCACATGGAGAAGCTGCGTCAATATCAGCTGAATCGCTTGCGCTATTACTATGCCGTCGTTGAGTGTGACAGTGCCGCCACTGCTGATAAGGTGTACCAGGAGTGCGATGGAATTGAGTATGAGAGCTCAGCGACACGTGTGGATCTGCGTTTTATACCAGATGACACAGACTTCTCTGAGGACATGCCTACGGACGAGTGCTACGAGCTGCCGGATGCGAACACTTATAAGCCCAGACAGTTTACCACAACGGCACTGCAGCAGGCGAAAGTGGATCTTACTTGGGATGAGACGGCACTGGACAGACGTGAGTTGGGCGACAAGCTGTCCAGCGGCAAGGTGGATCAGTTGAACGACAAGGAGCTGCGCAAGATTGTCGCTTACAGCAGTGAAGAGGATGAAGAAGAAGAGGAAGAGGAAGAAGAAGGGGAAAATGATGTGGATTCGAAGCAGAAAGAGATTGATAACGAACAAACCACAAAGGAAACTGCTTCCAAGAAGCCAGCAAAGGGTCTCAAGCAAAAGGAGCGCATAGAAAAGTATAAAAGTCTGCTGGCTGAAATCAACGCTCAGGAGCAGAAGTCGAAGGAAAAAGACTATGAAATGGAAATGTCCTGGAATATCGATGTGCCCGAGGATAACAAAACCAAAGAACCAGCAAATAGCAACAAAATAGTTCCACTGACACCCATCGAAAAGGTACTGCAGAAGCGTAGCGAGAAGAACAAGCGTCGTAAGGAGCTGCGCCGTCGTAAGCAACTGGAACTTAAGGGCATTGATCCCGATGCGGCAGAGAGTAGCGACGACTCCATACCCGATGGTATTGATATGAACGATTCATATTTTGCGGAGGAGTTTGCCAGCGGTGAGTACGAGAAGCCCAAGCAGAGTAAAAACGCCAAATCGAAGAAGCAAAAGAATAAGAAGCAAACACCGAACGATGAGGAAGCGGAGTCAGAGACGCAACTGGCGCTGTTGCTGGACGATGACGAGGAAGGAGACCAGCAGCCAAAGCAGCACTTCAGCCTGGCAAAAATCTTAAAGGAGGAGCAGGCAACCAACAGCAGCAGCAAGCGGAAGCGTCGCAAGCAACTGAAGAAATCAAAGTCCGGCGAGGGTAAGCAGCAGGAGGAGGATAACTTCCAAGTCAATCTGAATGATGAGCGCTTCAGTGCCATCTACAAGTCGCACGAGTTCAACATTGATCCCACGCACTCCAACTACAAGCCCACCAAAGGCATGCAGCAGTTGATTGGCGAAAAGCTGAAACGGCGCCACGCCCAGACCGAGCAGAAAGAGCAAGAGCCCGAGCCGGAGCCAGACAAGAAGCGTTCCAAGCAAGAGCTGGAGCGGCGCGCCCTGGTGAAGAGTCTCAAAATGAAGATGGGGCAACAGAAAAAGAAGGCGTAGAGTTAGACTACGGTAAAAATATATTGCTTATAGCATGTAAAATATTACGATTTAAGACTTAATAATAAAATGTCTTTGAACACAAATTGCAATCACAGCGTACAAACTCGGACAGGAATTGGTTACAGTTACACTATTGACATTAAAGTATTATTCCTAATAGTCATAATTGAAGTAACGAGAATAAATCATCTGCGTAATGCAAGGATCAATGCAGATCAAATCGGGCAGGCAAATTCTTTGCTCTTGCTTGTAGACAACCATTAGTTCGCAGAGGCGTGCCCAAATGGGTTTGTAGCGTCTCCGGATCACTTGACAGTCCAGTCTGGGCTGTGCCATGACCTTGACGACACAGCGCACTTGCTCAAAGGGATCCGTTGGCCGGAGCAGGGACTGGAAGGGATTGCGGCCAAGGCACAGCTCGTACAGTACCAGGCCCAGCGACCAGATATCCGACTTGAAGTCACATTTAGCGCCACACATGATCTCGGGCGCCATGTAGAGCGGTGTGCCGATCACCTGCCAGGGCTGTTGGCTAGCGGGCACATGCACATTGGAAATGCCAAAGTCGGCATATTTGACGCGATCGTTGGCATCCAGCAGCATATTCTCCGGCTTGATGTCCCGATGAATGACGTGTCGTATATGCAGATACTCCAAGCCCAAGATCATGTCGGACAAGTAATGCAACAGTCGCCGTTCGCCCAGCCGTCCATTTGACTGATTAACCGTCTGGATGACATCGCGAATGGTGCCATTTGGTGCGTATTCCATTACGATGTTAACTGTGCCGGAGTGCATGAAGGAGCGTATGAACTGTACTATATGCGGATGCCGCAGCTGCGAGATGATGTAAATCTAAAGAGCACAGTTTGTCATTTTATTCAACATGTATATGTATACATATGTATGTATGTTTGTGCATTACCTCCTCTTTGATGAGACGTAGCTCATTTTTGGGATTTCGCATAATAATGCGTTTTACGCACACTTTACGTTCTTTGGGGCCATTGCGTTCCATGCATAAGAAGACGCGCCCAAACGATCCTTCACCCAGTACGCGCAAAGCCCGAAGATTAGCGTCGCCTAAATCCATTACGAAACTTATGCAAAACAATTTACAGTTACATTTCAGATGTTGCGCGCTATATCGATAGAACTTGGGCAGTTGTCACTAAACCGATTAGCTCATTTTTGCTATAGCTGGCTTATCAAGTATTATAAAATTATATGTCTTACAGTTGAAAGTCAATGATTTTTAATTTAATAGCTATTAATATGCTTGCTATATTTAACTAAATTGGAATATATATATATTTTTTTTGCGTATGGTACTTAACTTTTTTGAAATATTGATTCAACATATACAAATAATTTAGGCAGCATTGGTCTTTACATTTACATCCTAATTTATTTTATGTGTCTTCGATGCCATTCTGCTCCTCTTTTATAAATAATTAAAGACGCTCAACAGTGGCAATAATTTCATTTATATTAGCTGTCACTGCACTCCTTTGGGAGCAAAGAACCAGTCAAACCAGGAACTGAACATTATCGCTTTATACTGCTCATCACTAATGTACTTCTTCGTTTTTCACAGCTGATCAATTTAATCGGATAATCGATAACGCTTACAAACAGGTGGCAGCTCATGATAACGGCTTTTAAATTTAAATTTACCGACTTCCTGCGATATGGGAAGAGGATTGAAGTTATATAAACGTTTTAGCGCTTATTAAATTATTAATTAAAATGGTGTTTGCATCAAGCGAGTTTTGCCATAGTGGCCACAGCTTGTTATGCAAATTTGTTGGCCTCACCGTCCAGATATGTAGTTTACTTTTACTTTTGCTCTGCACACGGCATTGCTGATTTGGCTGATGGAAGCATACTAACCCAAAGAAATTTAAACTACTGCGCACATACGGCATTGTAAGAGTATAAAGCGATAGCAGCGCCATTTGGCAAACAGTTTACAGCATTGTAGCGGGCTTAAGCTTCGGCTCGAATCTACATTTTTATACGTGGTTATTTTTTTCTATACATATATATGTACACTTTATTTGTTGTAAATTTTGCATTTGTTATTTGGGGAAATTTTTCGCAATGTAAAGCTTCCTGCGCCAAATACGGCCATTCACTGCTTGATTATCTAATCGAAGTGCATTTTAATTGCTATAACTTGTATTTAATGTGCATTTAAACGATAATTGGAACACAGCAAACCGATTGGGCAAGCATTTACATAAACATCGAATCATTTATGAGCAAGTAAATGTGGAGTCATTAGGCATTTTGAACCTTTCACTACCAAGCCCTTCCACAGATTCACATTAAGCTGCAGCGTATTGCAGTGCCTGCTGTTTAACGTATTCAAACATCAAAGCCCTCGCCATAATTAGCGTCTGTCGATCATACACCAATTTCTTAAGCATTCGACAATTTCACATTTACATTTGAGCTGCTTTGGGTGTGGCTAGATGCACGAATGAGGAAGCAAAACGACGAGATGTGCAACAATTGTTATCGTTGCTGTTGCTAGCAGAATGAGCTGATGTGCAACAATCGATCAATATACATACATCTATATACATATCTATGCACATATATATCTTTGACTGGCTAATGTGAGCAGGAAGATTATCGGTCAGCAAAGCAAAATGCCGAACGGACTCGTTTCCCAGCGTGCGGAAAGTCCCAGACGGGATTTAAATTTTGTGACTGTATCGATGTCAATCAATATTACTAATTGGCTCAATTTCTACTATTTTCGATTGAATTTATTAATGTTATTTGATATTTATGCCTATGTTGATTTTCTTTCTTTTGCTAACCGTTATTATTATTATTTGTTGTTGTTGTTGTATATTTTGTTCAATTACCTTGCACTTGCATTACATATTTGTGCACCGCTCGACCGGTTAGTGTTGGCGGCGGTGGTTAACCTGCCACACACACACACACACACAAACACACGCACACAAATGACAACAGGCTTTTGATGGAAAATCGCCTGCTTCACGTGACGTCTAAGCGGCGTATACGTAATAATTTTTAATTGTATGACTTTCGCACGCATGTGTGTATGTTAGTGTGAGTGTGTACAACAACAATGAAAACAGCCAAAGACAACTTATCTTATATGCCATTAACGACATCGACTCTGACTTCGATTTCATTCGTTGTTGTTTTGAAGTTCGTTGCCGCAGCTACTCAATTGTTGTCATGGTTGTTGCTTGTTGCCTGTTGCCTGTTGCCTGTTGGTTGTTGCTTGCTGCTTGTTGCTTGTTGCTTGTGTTGCACATTTCACTAGCGCGCAGCCAGTTCGTATCGGTGTGCACACATCATTTTTTCGGGTATAAATCGAATCTGGTCTCAACGGCCAAGCCACATTCAGCTCAGCAGCGTCAAGGAGTCCACAACTCCAGCCAGCACCACCCAAAAAAGCTTTGAAACTCTATTTTTTTTTTCGTGTATTTAATTTTGGAAAATTTGTGTTTGCATTTTTGTTTTGTGCGTGTTTGTGTAAAGCCGAAAATAACAAAAAAAATGCTGAAATTCGTTGTAAGCTGAAAAAGTTTTTATATTAAATATTAAAAAAATAATTCAAGGATCGCATGAAAAAGGATTATAAAATGAAAATACAAAATTTATGAAATTTTTCATCCTTGTGTTATACCCGAATTGCTAACAAATTAATGCCGTTATTAATATCGTGTGTCTTTGCCCTAGCTTCCGTGCCTGGCTCTGTTGGCTCTTGGCAGCGCGCTGAAAATTCACGATTACGAGCATGAGGAGCACGCCAAATACGAGCCGCAGCACGAGGAGACCGAGGTGCACCATGAGGTGGATCATAAGCACGCCACATCGCATCAGAGCGTCAAGTTCCATCATTACCATGCGGTGCCCGTCTACATCAAGCACGAGGATCAGCACCTGATCAAGAAGCCCATCGAGATCGGCGGCACCAAGCAGAAGTTGAAGATCCTCCACCCCAAGACCGAGCACAATCACAACCACGGCCTGGTGCTGGAGAGCCACAGCGAATCGCATGTGCACGAGCATGGCCACTACGAGGAGCCAGTGCATCATTCCGAGCACTACGAGCACTACTCGCACCATGAGTAGGCGCAGCCTCACTAAACTCTCTTCATAAATTCATTTTTTTTTTTTGCCAAATAATTTTAAATGTTTTCTCTTATCAGATGAGAGCCAATCGGATACTTGATTATATACTTAATTTTAAGGCTTTGTTTTTTATACATAATTCTACTATTTGTGAAATAAAATTTTGCCCAGAGTATTATTAAATACAAGAGAGTTTTACTTATTTGATGCGCCATGGCTCTGAATTGGTTTACAAAGCGCAAACTTTGATTTCAGTTAGAATTATTTCAGAATTTCAGAAAACAGACTCAGATTTGTTGAATAAATATTAAAGAAAATAAATGAATTTAATATTTAATAATATAATATACAAAGAATGAAATTAGGCAACATTTCCATTTCATTAGTAATACCAGAAGTCATCATATATCATAAATTTTCAGTCTGCCCTACGTATGAGTCAGTTATTTTTAAAGAATTTAAGCTAAGTGGAGTTTTAGCTAACTCTAAGCTCACTGTGAAAGTGGTTTTACTTCTATTGTATATTTGCTTAAGGAGCTTTTAAGCAGCTTTCGCAGATCAGCAGCTTTCACACTCAACAGCTTTCCCTGAAAGCACAACTGGAGCTAAAACTCAACTTGGCTTTTGTCCACTTCTAGAAAACTTGTGTAGTCTATGTGCTTAGGTGGCTTTTCAGTTTAGCTTAAACATGGTATAACTTTACACTGTAGTTTAGCTTTCAAAGCTTTTGCTGATTTGATGTCTCCCAAAGATTTTTGTGTGGAGCTTTTCGTGCAGCATCCATAACATGGTTAGCTTTTGTGCTAGTTGAGCTTTAATCAGTTAGTCAGAGCTTTTATATAGTATATATATATTTTGTTTATTCAATTCTCTTTGTTCTACCTCAGTGCAACTGTTGAGCTGCACCTGCAACCCCTGCCTGCTTACCCGCCCCCCGCACGATCAGCAACTGGCTATTAAATAAATAATTTGTAATAGCAAACTATAAATAACTAAGCAAAAAAAAAACGTAAATTAAAATTAAAATTAAAATTAAAAAAAAAACAACAACGGCATATCTTTGCGGTATTAAAAACAATTGTTCATATAATATACTAAATAACAGACTATTTCTTGGGGGGCGGTCGCAGCGCCAGACTGGCCTCCAGATCCTTGACCAGCTTGCCGTTCACGCCAATTGTGCCGCCGAGGCCAGAGGAGCCGGCATTGCTGCGCAGCAGTTTCTTGCCCGGCACACCGCCGGCGCCTCCAGGATGTGGAGCACCGCCTCGCTTGCCGCGCTTGCCAGCCGAGCTGCTGCCCGAGCTGGCTGAGCCGGCGCCGCGCACCAGCTGCGTCTTGTATGTGTGCTGATAGCCATAGCCCTCGGGATTGTTGTTGAACCTGGGACTGTAGCTGTCGTACTCCAGGCTGCTGGAACTGCTGCTGCTGCTGCCGCTGGCCTTGTAGCCGCCGCTGCCGGCGGGCTTGCCATGGGCCAGGCGCATCGACTGCTCCCAGCTCTCGCGCTCCTCCTCGTACTTGGAGGAGAGCGGCTCCTTCTTCAGCACGTACTGGTAGGGCAGCGGATAGCCTTCCTCGCTGCCATCACTGCCCATGCCGCTGGGCGGCTCTCGGCTCTTCTCGCCCAGCTCCAGACTGCTGGCGCCCGGCTCCGCAAAGTAGCCCGAGTAGCCCTTGTAGTCCGCATGCAGATCGGCCGCTGCCTTCAGCTTGTGCCGATACTCTTGGGCCTGCATGGAGTGGAGGCTGCTGGCGCTGTTGCCGCTGCCGCTGCTGCTGCTGCTGCCGCGCAGCTTCTCTCCCTTGTAGGACAGCGAGTTGATGTCGTGATAGATCTCCGAGTTGAAGTACAGCTTTTGTGGTTTGCTCGTGACCCGCTGCTCCTCCTGCTCACGCTCTGGCGTTGTGACCACATGCGACAGATCGAACTCCTCGATGTTCTTGAGCGCAGCACCATGATCAAAGTGCTCCGCGCTGCTCTTCAGCGGCAGGGTATAGGGCTTCGATACGGTCTTCACGGTGGCCGTCTGCAGTGGCGCCCGCGTCTTGATCTTGTAGATAAACTCCACGTTCGGAGCCAGCGAGTCGGCGGCTATCTCTGGCGCCTGGTAGGCCGTCTCCGTCTCGGACTGGTAGCGCTGCGCCTTGGTCAGTCCGTGTGAGCCTTGCTTGACCAGCTGATGGTGCTGGCCATGGTACTGACCATGCTGCTGCTGCTGCTGTATGGACTGCGATGGCTGACGACCCTGGCTCGTCGAGGGCGGGCTGCTGTACTTGGGACGGACGGTGCTGCTGCTGTAACGCTTCTCCTCGTTGGCAATTGAGCTGCCCGAGCCGCTGGAGCCACTGAAGCTGGGCAGCGACAGCAGCTTGTAGTAGGTCTTTGTGGCTGGTGGTGCCAGCTCCTGTGGTGTGGTTATGATCTTGCCCTCAGCCTCCAGCTCCTTCATGTACTTGATGACAGACTTTTCAATTTGCTTCATGATCTCAGCCTTGGGAATTTCAGTGGACGCCGAGAGTCGCACCTTCTCCTCCGCCTCGTCCTCCAGCGTGCGATACACCTGCTGTGGCTGCTGCGGCTGCGGTGCTGGATAGCTGTAGTACTTTGTGCGATAGAGTCGCTCGATGTCGCCGCCAGAGGGCGCGGCCTGGCTGCCTGTCTCGTACAGCTCATAGTTGCGTGGCGCCGACTCCTTCTCATAGACGGGCGCTGGAGCGGCCGGAGAGGATTCACTGGATGTGGACTCTACAGAGTGTGGATGCGACTGCAGCTGCTGTTGTTGCTGCTGCTGCTGTTGCGGTTGTTGTTGCTGTTGCTGTTGTTGCTGCTGTTCGGCTAGAAGCAGCGCCTGCTGCTGCACAAGCTGCGCCTGCAGCTCTGCCTGCATTTGTGCCTCCAGCAGCGCCGCCTGCGCTTGAGCTTGTGCCTGAGCCTTGGCCTGATTCTGCTGATGTTGTTGCTGTAGCAACTGTTGCTGCTGTTGCTGCTGCTGCTGCTGCTGTTGCTGCTGCTGGTCGGAGCTAGAGCTGAAACTTGAACTGGAGCTGGGAATATAGGGACGTGGTGTATTGGCCGCAGTGCGCTGGGGCGTCTGCTGCTCCTTGAGCCTTGAGCCATAGGCCCTCTTCATGGCATTGGCCACGTACTCGGCTGCCGTCTCCGAGTCCTCCAGCGTGGCCGTCTTCTCGTGCCTCGCATCAGCAGCGGCAGCTACGGCGGACTCGCTGCTGGAGTAGTAAGCATTGAGCTTGCTCTGCGGCGCCAATGACGACGTCTCATGCTCGGGTCGTATCAGATTCAGCTCGAGTTGGCCATAGGTGTAGTCTGAGAGAGAGAGAGAGAGAGAGGGAGAGGTTAGGCATTAGAGATGAGCAATTGGAGCAGTATAGTTTTTTTTGAAGATACAGTGAGCATTCGCAATGATGGACGAAGTTTTATTGATTTCCCATGTAGCAGGAATAGGAAATCCTAGAAGTGGATGTTCCATAGCTAAGACTAGATTGTGAAGGCTTATTCACCTGTGTTTGATTCCTTGGTCCTGCTGTGCATTGCTGCTCCTCGCCTTGGGTAGTTGCGTCCATGCCCATCGTTACGAGCTGCGGCCTGAGCCAGCTGATCGGGCACGGCGCTGCTGCGCTCACTGGACTCCTCCACATTTGTCTTTGCTATGGGTCGACGGCTTATGCGAGGCTGCGACTGCGCTTCACATGCGCTCAACTGCAAGTGGGAGAGAGAGAGAGAGAGAGAGAGAGAGAGAGACAGTTAGCAGAGCAGAGCAAAGATAAAGAAAGGGAGAGAGTGGGAGAGAGAGAGAGGGGAAGAGTCCGGCCGCAATTAAATGGTAATTGTTTCGGTGTTTGATGTCGTTCAGCGTCAATTGGCGGGCATATGAATGCAAAGTGCACATTCAGCTGGCTATTCGCTTTGGCTAATGGATAGTTGGACGCACACACTAATACATAAACATACATACATGTACATATATTCATTTTGATGTATATGTATTATTTGTAATTAAACTAATTAAAGTTAACCAATTCGCTTTCGCCGTTTTTCACATTGGGAATGGATCATGACGCTGCCGCGCCTCTGCCGCTGCCCGCTGTTCACCGCCTCCGCTCGCTCTTCAGCTGTGTCCGCTGCAAGTTCATTGGCCCAAGCAGCCAGTTTGGCGCTCGCGCTCTTCTACGCCCCAACATGAAATGTTTTCGGCACGCAATTTTGTTGTGATTGAGGTTGTTTTCCAAATTGCTGACTGCTTAGTGCCTGGCGGCTATTACCGTCGTCTCCCCATGGGTATTTAATGCTAAATCCCGATTTAGTGAGCTCAGTCTAACTCATAATTAAACTAGTTGTTCGCAGTGCCAAACGGGGGGCAGTAAAATACAATATAAGATTAATTAAATTAGGCATTCATATTTCGAACTGGGGAAAGGTTTTTTGTAAGTTTAGCGATTAGATGCAAACTATATATTTAAAATGTACATTGTATATTGACTTTTATTATGAAATATTTTTGATGAAGAATAGCCTAAGTTTTCATTAAGTATATAAGTAAATATCGAGCATCGAGCATATACAAATTAAATACGAATTGTGCCTGATTTTTAAAATCGAGATTATATAGATGTAAAAAATATAAAACATAAAATATAAAATATAAAATATAAAATATAAAATATCAAATATCAAATATCAAATATCAAATATCAAATATCAAATATCAAATATAAAATATAAAATATAAAATATAAAATATAAAATATAAAAGATAAAAATATAAAATATAAAATATAAAAGAGTAAAATATAAAATAAAATATAAAATATAAAATATAAAATATAAAATAAAATATAAATATAAAATATAAAATATAAAATATAAAATATAAAATATAAAATATAAAATATAAAATATAAAATATAAAATATAAAATACAAAATATAAAATATAAAATATAAATATAATATAAAATATAAGGATACAAAATATACAAATTGTTCATTGATTGTGTTTTGATGGAGCGAAAATTCTTGATTCTTGATTTCATTGCGAATCACTCTGAAAAATATTTCACAATTTTTATATATTATTATCCTTTTTTTTTTTTGGAAATATAGTTTTTTTTAGGAAATATAGTTAATTAATTATTAATATGATGAGTTTTATATACTGCATGATATTAAAAACAGACTTTATACATTTTTTTATATGACTTCAGGGCATTAACATATATAAATATAATATAAATTTTACAGATATATATATATATATAAGAATACAACTATATCTTTTTGACCAAATATTGCGTTAGAGACAGGAAACTTAGGCTTGTTCAATGCTAAACATATTTAATCTCTGTTTTGATTTTATACAGAGTCCTTGTTACTACTCTTTGCATCAACTGGGTATTAAGTATTAACTTAAATGAAAATGAGTAGACTAAAAACAGTTTGAGTTTTTTTCTGGTTTTAGTGCTTCTACCTAGAATTTTTTGATTTGAATCGAATGTTTTTCTAGCTAAACTAAAGTTTATGCTACATGGAGCTCGTATATAAACAAAACATTGGTTGGGTATTGACCCAACATTTTCTAGTTTCAGTGGGTTAAGGGTATAGATATACAAATATTTTTAATATTTTTTAGCTTTTAATATATTTATCTATGGGAAAATGCTCCTTTAGGTTGTTTCCATACATGCTTTATATTAAAAAAATAAACATATATCGAACTGTAAATGTTTATTTGATTAACTTCATCAGTTTAATTTAAGTCTTCGATTTGTCGTCCGAGTTACCAGAGTTTCCGCAATTTGTTTGATTATTTATTTCATGTTTTCATGAATTTTACATTAATTTGATTTTATAACTTTGCATGCATAGTTCCATAGGCTTCTTGTTGTCTGTTTGCCTTTTGTTATCATAATTTTCACATATTCTCTTGTTCATCAACAAAAACAAAAAATCACTTGAAACTTGTGGCACAAAAACACATTCAAAAAAAACAACAACTGTGTGGAGATCCTTGGCTGTCGCACTACTTACAATCAGCATGAACGCGGCCAGGCAGAGGCTTAGGTGCTGGAGCAGGTGCAGGCGCTGGCTCTGGCTCCTGCTGGACCGACAACGCGTTGCCAAAGCGAACATCATTGCGCGTCAGTTACTGGATTTGAATTGTTTGCGCCGCACTGGCGTGCCGAGGCTTTTATAATGACGTTTACCGGCACAGCGGAAAATTTATGCGAATGTGTGCGCCAATGAAAGCACAGAGAAAGATATACTATGTGAAGAGAGAGAGAGAGAGAGAGAGCGTGTGTGTCTCTGTGTGTGTGAGGGAGAGGCAGTTGTGCTGGTGCTGGAGACATTCGCTTCGAAGGCTTCGCTTCGCCATCGGCAGATTCCAACATTCAAATTATAACGGCTACTTAACGCACTGCGTATGCGTGATATGTGCGCCAATCACAATTAACCATAACGCATACGCCGAGTGGGACGCGTGCGCAGCTGCCGCACACAAATCAAATGTCAAAAGCCAAACTGGTTCCAGCCAAACAGTTTCGATTTCGTTTTGGCCAATTAAGCCATAAGCTGTACAAATATACACACACAACACACACACACACATACATAACGAGCAACGACAGTGAAAATGCAGTTCAATGAAATATATTGCGCCTGTCATTGTTGTGACGCCCGTTAGGAAAGTCAGCTGGAGCCAGGAGCTGCAGCAGCTGCTGACTGACACACTCAGCTGTCAATTATTATTAACTTGTTAGCTGATAAGCACTTTACATAGCGCGGATTTGAATTGCTGCTGTCTGATTATAGGCAATGGGAAGTGCTCTCTTACATGTACTTGATATGCTTAGAAGGCAGGCGACTTAAAGCAAAATATTAAAATTATAGCCAGGTACTTCTCATTTATCTAAAATGGGCTGTCTTTTAATATATTTTTCAATTTATTATTTCTCTGCTTTTTTTTTGTATATTTATAATATGTGTTTATGTTGTTCAATCTTGAAAAGGCAAGGTGCTCAAGATTTAATTTTTTTTCTATTTATGGGCTGTAGTTTTTTTTAATATTTAATATTATGAATATTTAATTTTATTTTTTTACAATTTATTTTTTATATTTTCCTATTAATTTTTTTATTATTTACCTATAATCGCATTAAAAATTATTTTAGAATGTTACTAAATATAATATTTTAATGATGTACCATTTATTTTCCTATTATTTCATTATTTTTTTAGAATGTTACTAAATATAATATTTTAATGATGTACCATTTATTTTCCTATTATTTCATTTATTTATTTTTTTTACTATTTACCTATATTGAGCTGCTTTAAAATTATTTTCAAAAATTACACGATATAATATTTTAAATATCTACCATGTCATTTTAATATTTGGCTTTGATTTTGGTACAAATTAAATACGTATAAGGTCAATGCAGAGAAAAAGGTGTCTTAATAATATCATATAACTTTATTATTACAATTCAATAATATTTATGTTTCAATTGCTTTGCTAATATATTTAAATAAATAAGTTTATAGTTGTCTCTGGAAATGTCACCGCTTAGAGTTCACCTTCACTAAGTCTTAGCTATAAAGCAAATAGTTAATATTGTAATCTTTACTAGATTTTGTATACATTGAACTATACTCTTGTACAAAACTATATGCTTCTGCAAAGATTTCAGATTTATCTCAAATAAATAAATGATTGTCATGTTTTGTACACATTCCCTCACTTATTTACATACATATATGTATGTATGTACGTCTCTTCAAGTCTTTGGTAATAAGTTAAGGATCTGTTTATTGTTTTTGTGCATTACACAGCTACTACAGCTATGCGAAAAATGTATGTTGTCTAGAGATCTTGTAACGAGCCCAGGCTATTAGCCATTAAACACTTTTCAGCCGCATTGCACTGCTCAGATAAAAGCGCAATCAGCTCGGAGCAGCTGGCCGTGGCACATCTCAAGCACAACGAGGCAATAGAAAAAGAAAATGAAAATGCAAGAAAAACATGGCTTTTCATTGTATTGTTGGGTCTGTGCGCTTTAAGGTTTCAGTTTCATTTGCTTCATGGCCACTGATTAAGTGCATTGTAATTAACAGAGAGAAAAGAGTTGCACAAAATTTATGAGGATATTTATCAGACTGTTTGGACAGCAGCCGCTGGAGTAACTGTATATATTTGTATATATATATATATATTTCTATATATAAACTCGAGCTTTAGATTTCAATTTCGATAGTGCTCAATATAAATATGCTGGCTAATTAATTTCGCTTTTGACTGAAATGGGTTCATTGTTCATTGTGGCCCGTCGCCCAGTCGACAGTTGTGGCTTTGATTTATATTTGATATTCTGGCAAAAAGCGTTTGCCACACTTAACAGCCTCGGCAATCTGGCAATGCAGCTGAGTAAAAAGTAAAATGAAAAAAAGAAAGAAAATAAAAATAAACAATAACAATATTCGCATGTCGGCAAACTAAAAACGGGACGGCAACTGGGCATGCCACATGTGAAGATCAACAACCTTGCCAATGCGAGTAGACGTGAATGCGATGCAGCCGCTACACAGCGCCAACAACTGCAGCAGCAGCAGCAGCAGTGGCAGCAACAGAGGCAACGGACAGCGCAGCTATGTTGATGGCGACGGCGCACAGTGGTCTTAGCTATGTTTTTAGCATAGCTGGCATGCAGTAGTAGCTGACCGTTAGGTGATCAAGGCATCAAACCCACTCGCTCTCACTCTTACTCGCTCTCGCTCTCGTTCAGTTTTCGCTCTGAGCTGGATGCCTCGGTTCGGAGAGACACGATTGTCGTCCCCATACAGAAGGTAAGCAAATGTGTAGCCCATGAACTCAATGCAAACATATGCCTGCACACAATCGATTCACTCAAATAACAAGAGCAACATAATCCTCTCATATCATATCGTATCAGTACACACAAAAGACTTGTAAAGCCTTTTTCGGGGAAACCTTAGAGCGAAAAAGTATGGAAGTGTTTTCTGCAATCACGATCAAACTCGACAATTGGACACAATTGATTGCTCTCTGAGTGCTCTCAGTGTATGACATTTACTTACAGACATTGAGGAGCGTTAACTATAATTTTTAGAAATTCTCTTATAAGTAAAACAGTTAAGGATAGCGCATTGCTTAATTTTATTTATAATTTAATGCCTTTCTAATTTGCGTTCATGCTGGCTTAAGCTTTTCTATGTTAATAAATATATATAAAATTTTTTATTATCATACCAAGTTAAATATTTAATGAAAGGCCATTGTTATAGCCATTAATCTATTCAATGGTAGTCAAATGATATATGTATATATAATTTTTGTTAGTTATGTAGAATTACTTTGATATATGCCTTGAATCTATGCCTACAATTATTATAAACAAAAAACGAATATTAATGTGAGGCACTGTATATGTCTTACACACGAGTAAGATTAAGATTAATATCGAATACTCTAAGTCAGTTAATTAATATTTTGATTCAAATACATCAATTTACTTGCATTATTTCTTCTATCCAAACAAGTTTTCAATGTTGGTAAGAGAACTTAAATTTATTTTAAATTTCCGCCCATACAAACAAGATTTCGACAAGCAGCTACACATTTTGGTGCCACTGTGCAGCTGCGGCGCTTGCAACGCTTGGACAATGTTGGAAAATGTTACGTGTTTCGGGCTGACGCTTAGGTTATTAATTTGCTGCTGCTGCTGACGAGCGAGTGAGTGAATTGTTGCTGCTGCTGCTGCTGCTCTTGTTGCTGCTCTTGTTGTTGTTGTTGCAGTGTTTTATGGGTCCATTGTTATGGCAGCATTTAGATCATTATACCGTTTATGGGCTTTAGCAGGCCTATCATTGTCTCCAGCATTCGACATTTCTTTTGGGGTCTGTAGTGCTGCCGTCAAGCTGAAGGAAGTGCTCATCGCTCAGGCTAATGATGATGATACAAAGTCAAGGGAGATGCATTGACAGCATTTCACTTCAAGGCCCTGACCGCCCGCCCACCTGGCTGGTCTGCCAGTCTGCCAGTCTGCCAGAGTGCTGGGCAGGGCTGGGCAGGGCAATATCTTGGCCATCTGCCCGAGGCCAACGTGACGGCAATGACCAATCGATCCACTTGGGGAGCAAAACTTTCAATTTCGACTGCATTCATGAGCGAGCCGGCGCACCGGCGCACCGTCGCACCGTGTGCTTGGCATGCGAAGAGACTAGTCAGCCAGCCAGCCAGCTGGTCTGCATTGCATTGCAACGCATTGAACGGCTATTGGAATTGCAGTTGCATCTGCCCGATAGACATCTGGAAGTGCAACGAAATTCGCGTGCGCGGAAGTTGCTGTCGCCTCCTGCCGCAAATGTTGCACATTTCGAGTGTGTGTAGCTTTGCTTCAATAATGTTTCGTCGACTGGAAAGTCGGGATGCAGCCACAGCCACAGCCGCAGCTACAGCCGCAGACGTTGCCGCATTTGCATAGCAAAAATTATAAAAAATTGGTACAATTTGCCGTCCATTACGGCAGCTGATTATGCTAATTGTTTGCTTACATACTTGGCTTTTACGTAAACTCATTTAAGCCATGTGGCAACAGGCTGAACAATGCACAGAAACCACCCATCGAAGTGGGTGAAAGTTGACCAGAGCTCAGCTAATTATAAGAAGACTAAATATAGTTATACCATTGCTCTATAAAATGGACCCAGATGAGAGCAAGACTTGGCTATATTTGGAGTAAGCTGAAAATTACATGGAATATGGATAGGGATTATGTGTGAAGAAAAATAAGTCTCAGTTTAGATTTGTGATTAGTTGTGGAATTTGTATTATTATTCATTTCGGATTAAAATGCTATTTTGGCAGCTTAAACAACAAAAAATTGGTACAAGTCGATATATGCTTTGTATATACATATGTACATTTTGATATATACTACATATTTGAATATTATATATATATTCGTGTGACTGAAGCATGTTTTTTTTTTAAACCAACTTTAGTTTGGCTTATTTTATATATGAGAAAGCATTAAACAAAAATTACACAGATATATAAAAATAAACTTAATTTTTAAAAACATGGAAAAATGTTGACAATATATTGAAAAATTTAAGAAATTTGTGAAAATATGTTTAGAGTAATGTAGACAAAATTAAATAAACTAAAAATGCATATTTTAAAAAGTATAGAAAAATATTTTTAAAAAATTATGTCAGCTTTGAAAATATTTATATAAAATGTAGAAACATTAATAAAGTATTTTTATTAAAAAATAAATACAAAAAATAGAAAAAAAAACACCGACGAATTTTGTTGCTTTTAGCGCAGACTTTTAGCAAATCAAAGCTGTAAATGTACTTACACATGCTCAAATTCGTGCCAACTTCACAAAATAAAGCTATAATATAACTATCATAGTGCAAAAGAATCAGAAAAAAGTGAAACAAATGCAAAGAAACTTCGCTTATGTAGCAGAAACTTCGACACTGGCACAGACAGACATGATAATAGTCATCAAACTTAAAACAAGCGAATGCTAAACTAAATTAGTATTAGAAGAAAGAAAGTAGACTTAGATGACAAGTGACTAAAGCCAAGTTGCACAAGGCTGTACTGGATGATAGAAATTTATTAAAAAATATCTTTAGGCTATAATTTTGCCAATCTTACTCTGAAGAGTAGGCATCTATCGAGAGTAGGCATCTATGACGAGAGTGGGCATCAATGGACGACACAACTTGCATCTATAGCTGCCACCAATAAGAGAAGAAGAGGGCTGAAGGGATTGTCTATATCCTCAATATCTGTAGAATACTATAGAAAGAGGACCAAGTATTTTTCATTCTCTCCCACTTCACTTAGTCTCAGTCATGATTATTCAATTATAATCATCACCATCATCAATATCAATCAAGCCAAAAGGAATTCAATCAATGCTTTTCTAGCATTCCATACCTTAAAAATTTAGTTCAGCAAACGGTCACACTTGAAACGAAGCGCAAACTCAAAAAACTCCTTTTGCAGTGCATGCGAAACTTTGATTCGTTTGCCTAATTGAATTTCGTTGCATTTTTTTGGTTTTGTTTTTGTTTTTTTTTTTTTGGTATTTTGTATTTCCTGTTGGTTTCGGCAGCTGATTTGCGTGTCTGGCCGCAAGCTGCTGAAATTTGTATTTCGTATTTGTATTTATGTAAAATGCAGATAAAAAAAAAATGAATGCCGAATTAATTTTCAATTGATATTATTGTGTGTTGAGTTTTATTGGTTTCATGCGTGCCTTCCGGGTGCTCGTTGCAAATTGCATAATCCGCTTGAATTTAACGCTGAATATTCCGCATTAAATATGTGTGCTAAACGCGCCAGCGTTGCACTTGCCACACGAGCTTGCCACATGCAGAGCGACAATCGACAATCGTGTGGCATGCTTTTAGGCGGCACTGTAATATCGAAAAGCCAAAGCAAAACATGCGTGTAGCTAGACTGCGGAATACCCTGTATGAATGAGTATCTAGTTGAGCAAGTAGATGTGGAGCAAGGTAGGCGAGTGCGGAACTAAGGAAGATCTTGTTTTCATTAGCCACGCCCCTGTTATAATATATAGGTAGAAATCGCTGAACTAGGGATTACGCTGTTGAATCCTCTATTAAATTTATGAGATCTTCATATATGTATGGTAGTATACCAAGATGCAATGCATCAAGTTGGACACTTACATTGGTATTGAGATGCGGAGGTATATTGCACTGAGACGAATGCCCTGCCTGGGTCCTGGAATCAGAATAACTATGCAATACATATAGACACAGTCTATAACATATTTCATACGATAAATCCTATGCAAGAGATGAAGATTGGGTTAGTCTTGCCTTAGCCATGCTTGAAGGTTCTGTTTGCCCAACCGAAGACAAAACCTGAATTTTCATCTTCGAAACTAGATCATTTTTTACTCTTATACTGATCTATGTAAATTTGAGACGTGATCCAAACTCTTTATTTATTTTTTATTTAAAATTTTTTATATAATTATATACATATATGTATATCTAAATTTAACTTTCTTCAAGGTATACCTTTTTTTATAAATTTTATTTAATAGGAAGCATCTTTGTTACTCTCTTAATAAAGGTATATGAAGAAGTATACGCATGAAATTGCATTAAATAGCAAGATAGCAGGATATGTGATTCATATACATATATACCCATACACACACATATATACATATAATATAAACACTTATGCGTATTCTACAACTCACAATAAAAAGAGTAAAATAAATCCGCATTCCTTAGTTTCACATTATTTTTATTCGTGCAAATACATATACATATATAAATTCAAAAGCACATTTCATCTTTACAAGCTAATTATTGCACATATTTAACACGATTTGTTGTTGTTAGCAATACACAAAGGGAAAACTAAATAAAAAGTTTAATAAAAAAAAAACAATACTAATAAAACAATTAATGAAATGGGTTTACTATAATAAAACAAGTGGCATGAGCATGAAGGTGCAGTTAGAGAAGATGAACTCGAATTCGATGAAGGTCAGACAAGGAGCTGCCACTCGCCGTCTCCTTTGGAGCTGAGCCGATTGCCCGGCGGGCTTGCTGGCTGGGCAGCCCGGGGCCACGCACGTAAAATAAATACTAATGATAGTTTCCTTTCGACAACAACAAACATACGAGAGCGATGAATTCTTTATACAATAATATTAACAAATAGCGGCAGCCGAGTCGACTCGAGTCGAGTTGAGCTGAGTTAACCCTCCAGCAGCTGCGTCGTCTTGTACTCCACGGCTGAGCCCATCTCGGCGCCCAGCTTCTCGCGCACATACTCGCGTATCTGCTGCAGCTGGCGGTCGGGGGCGTGTTCCGGCTTGGTTGCCCGCTTGCCCTGGCGCTGCTGGAGCGCCATCTTGAGTCCGTGAGCGTGGTAGTTGTAGGGAGGCTGTGTGATGCTCACGGGCTCGCCGGCCTCATGGGCTGGCTGATAGTCGGCGACCGTGGTGGCCCCATCTGTGTGGCCACTCTCCGCCTGCTGCTGCGGCTGCTGCTGCTCCTTTGGGTATGGCCGAATGGAGGGCAGCGCATACATGCTCGAGGAGTAGTCGGCTCCGCTGCCCTGCGAGTTGAAGATGACCTTGGTGTGTGTGGGGCGCGGGTTGTTCTCGGTGATGGGCAGCTCGTGATCGTGGCCAGTCGGCTCTGCTTCGGGTGCCGTTGGTGGATCCTGCTCGGGCACATATATGGGCTGCTGCTGCTGCTGCTGCTGCTGGTGTTGTTGCTGCTGCTGCTGCTGCTGATGATGCGCTGGCTCCGAGGGCTCAGCGTATTGCGTCTGCGGTGCCATGGCAATCAGATAGAGCTGTGGCTGATAGCTGCTCTCGTACTGCGTCTGCTGCTGCGGCTGGGCGTAGTAGTACTGCGGCTGCTGCTGCTGGTAGGCGCTGGGCGCATAGTAGCTCTCAGGGGCGGGCGGCTCGTACTGCGGTGCCTGGGCCATCTGCTGGTGGCGGCCCTTGTAGCTCTGGTAGACATCGTCAATGGGCGCGTACTGTATGGGCGGGGGCGTGGCGGCTACCTGATGCGCGTAGCTGACGTCCGGATGATAGTGGGCCGGGTCGTGCTGCTCGGGCGTGGCGTAGGCCTGCGGCGCCAACTCCTCGGCCTGATGCTGCTTGCGCTGCTCCGCCTCCTGCAGCAGCTGCAGATACTGGGCAGCGCGTATCTCCAGGTATTGCTGCAGCAGTGCCTGCAGATGTGCCGCGTATTTGGCCGGGCCGGGTATGCGCAGCACAATTACGGGCTCCTGGTAGTCTCCGGCCGCCCCACTGGTCTCCTGGTGCGGCTGTGGCAAGTCGATCTGCGGCTGCTCCGCATGCGCGTGCTGCTCAGCGCTCGGCTGGCGTGTTTCGTAGCTGGTCTGCGGCTTCAGCTCGTAGGAATAGGAGGGCTCAATGGTCACGCTGGTCACCTGCTGATGCTGGATGGGCTGCTGCTGGGCCTTAATCGTGCCCGGCTGCTCGTATTCCGCGGACGAGTAGCCCGTGTATATATCCGGCGACTCCGTTGCGGGTATATCATGCTGCGAGTACGGATAAAACATGAACTTGGGCGGCGTATAGTCGTATCCCTGATGCGCATAGCCATAGCTGTGGAGAGACAGAGTTGACAGAGTTTTAGTATATCAGACAACAATTCAGATCTGTTCCACTTAAGTTCTTGGCAGCTGATTTGAATACCCGTTTACGTTCTCTTTTAGCCACTGAACCTGCAAGCGCCAATTGCGGAAGTGGGAATGCGGCTTTAATTGCAAATAATTGCAACTTGCATTCCATTCTTTGCTATTTATAGAAGATTGTTATGAGCGCCACAAGGCCATCATTAATAGCCTAGACTATGATTGAGTTATTGTTGGAATTGGAATGCATTTTGGATTATAAAATATGATGTATGTAGTTAAATACTTTGCAATGAATTCAATTTCAATGAAAATATATCAAAAGTCCAGTTAATAACTTTCTGCCTTATATCTCGCACTCTCTGAGTGCAAAATGATTTTAGTATATAAGAAAACCTTGAAGAGAGATTGTAATATGAAGTCTTCCGTCGAGTTTCAGACTCAGTCCTCGCTCTACAAGCCTAGCTCAACTGCCTCTACATTTCTTCCTAGTCTTACTACATCTATGCAGCACTTAAGGAGCAGTGGCACATAAGAGTCTGGCAAACTGGTTCCATACAGCCCCAGCTAAAACTGTGGCTAGATTCGAGCAGTCACTGACCCCAGTTCGCCGTCGATGGTGCGCTTGCTGTTCTTGCCGCCGCCGCTGCTGCTGCTGCTGCTGCTGCGGGTCGTATTCTCACGCTCCACTTTGATCTTGATCTTGTTGCCGTGCAGCTTGAACTGTTTGTCCAGCTCCTTGATGAACTCCAGATCGTCAGCGGGCAAATTGCCAAAGCGGGCTGTCAGCGAAGGTGGCTTCGTCGCGGCCGTCGTCTTGCTGGCGATCTTGACGCGTGGCTTGCTCGGCTTCGTTGTGGCTGCGCTGCTGCCCGTCTGGGCGGCTGAGGAGGTCAGCGTGGTGGTGGCGGGCGTCTTGGTTGGTCGCTTCTTCAGGGTCGTCACCTTCTTCGGATAGCCGCTGGCTGAAGATTTCGTCGGCGTCTCTGGCTGGCCCAGGGCGCTGGCCAAGCACAGGCCAGCGCATAGCGTACACTGCAATGGCACATGGAAGGATGCGAAACTGTTAAAAGATTCAATGCATTTCCTCGGGGCTAGTGTGTGAGCTGTAAGAGCTGTGTGAGCCCCACAACCGGAGAGTGTGCCGAGACTCGGCGATGCTGTTGCCTTTGTTTGCCGCCACCTTTGTCTCCGCTTTGGGCTCAAGGTGAGGCGCCAGCTAGACAATCGAATGTTGTGGCTGCGATTGCGCCAAAAGCTCTTTTGTTTTTGTGCTCTCGGCTATCGAATGGTCTCGATACAAAAACCCAACCAGCTAAAATCATTAAAAAATCAAAGCGACTCTTTGAGCACCAGTAATAAAAATCAACAAAACACTTTTACAGCTCACACACACACATACACAGACGCACGTATTTCACATTTGACATTTCGTCGCTGTCGATTCAATAAAGTGAATGTGCCCGATGAAGAAGTCCGGCTGCAACCAGAGTGCCAGCAGGAAAAACATTTTGCCAAGTTCGTGTCCTAAGTCTTTTGTTTTGAATGTGCAAACAAGCTGCAAGCATTGGCTGTATATGTATATGTGTGTGTGTGTTTGTGTATGTATGTGTGCATATGTATGCAATATATAATGTTGTTGAGCTCAACGATTGGCAGCTGTAAAAGCTTTGCCTCAGGCCTTGCTGCATTTTTTTTTTGTCAAGTTCGTGTCCTTAGTCTTTTGTTATGCAGCATTATATAAGCTCTTTGGCTTACATCATAAATAACTTTTTGTGAGTTGACATGTATTGAAAGGGAATTAACTATATATATATATATATCTTCTTATCATAAGATTTATGTATTATATGTAAATTGAAATTTGTAATAGATAATTTCTAGAAGCTTGTGCGCTACATACATATGTATATGCATTTATCTATGCGTTTCTTTAACTTAACCTTTACATTCATCAGACTTGACTCGTTTATTGGCCAAACTTTTTCCAGCGGTTTTCATGGCTGTGTCGTGACTCTTTAACTCTGCTTTGTTTATTCTCGGCAACTTTAATAACTATTTCGTTGCAGCATTTCAACACTTTGCATGTGCTTAGGCCCCTGACTGGCCGTGCGCCATAATACTCACAGTTTTTAATTGCATTTTGTCACTCAATTACAGCAACGATAAATTCGAAACTGGGACAGTGTGCCAACGGAAAGCCGCCCGGACTCAAGATATACAATTTAATAGCGCTCAGTGCCTTGCCGACATTTTACTCTAGCTCATTTTGTAATTGTTTGCGTGTGTGTGTGTGTGTGTGTGCAAGTGTTGTTGTTGTTGTTGTTGGTGCTGCTTTAAGCATTTAAGCAGGAAGACTGTTTAGCTGACTTTCGTTCACCTGCTGCACGGGCGCACCTGCGACTCAACAACAACAACAGCTACACAACAAAAATACTCGAAAAAAAAGAAAAACAACAAAAAATAAAAGAAGACAAAAAAAAATAGCAGAAATAATTTCTGTCAAATGCTAGGCATTGTGGCTGGGGCACGTTTATGGCTAGAGGAGGCGGGCGGTCGCTGGTGAGGAAGTCGACGAGTTTCGCTAACATGCGAATTTATGTGATCTTTGTTGTTATGTTTGTTACCCGCTTTTATATAATGCGTCCAGCAGCAGCCACACACTGCCCCCCACACCCCTCGCAGCTGGCCCGCTCCACCTACCCCCTTTGCCACAAGTCAGCCTGGCCAGCATTGATTTATTTTTGGTGGCAAGAAAATTACAACAAAAAAAATAAATAAATAAAACACAAATGTTTGTGCAATAATTTAATTAAATTAATGCGGCTATTGCCGTTGTTGTTGTTGTTGTTGCTGCCTTTCACTTTGCAGAATGTGACAACGAGCTTGTGTCAAACAGCTCAGGCAGAACATTGTGTAGCACGGGAAATTCCATCAGGCTACATATGTATGTGTGGAATGCCACACATACTCAAATGCCTCTTGGCATGCAACGGGCGTGAGTCGTGAGTGTTACACGTCCATCTCTAGCGAAAAGAAATTATTGCTGCTGGCGCTACGCAACGCGTGCAAATTAGCTTTAGCTGAGCTCAGTTTTGTTGCTGCCTCAACCGTTAGCCGCTGCTGCTCAGTGATGCAACAAAAGGCATAAAACACACACACAAAAAAAGAGGAAAATGAGCAAAAGCATAACTATAAAATGTAAATTAAACAACAATAAAGCAAATTGCCAGGCAGCTGCCAGAGCAAACATCAACGCCAAGTCCTGAGCCTGAGCTCGAGCCTCTTCCCCAGCTATGAGAGTACTTTATGTAATCGCAACAACAAAACGAGTTCTGTCTGCCACACACACACACACACACACACACACAGACACACATACATACTGATAAACTTAAAAAATGCTGTCGCATTTGCGTAAATACAGTTTGCGGCCAAGTTAGTTTGGCAATCCAATCCAGTCCAGTTGGCAGATCTGCCTAATAAACGTTGATAGCCAACGACTTGGGCCAATTAGCGCATAGATATGAGCACTGCAGCTGGAACTAGCTGATGGCTCGAGCGTGACGGCGTGTGGCAGATGTGGCTAAGCTGTTGCTGTTGTTGTTGCTGTTGGCGAGGCCAGAACCGCAGGCGTTTTAGCCGAACTCGAGAAACAAAATATTGACGCTTTAAAGACAAGGGCAAGGGCGGACAGCGTGCACAGCTCAAGAGGTTAAAAGGTCAGCCAAGCATTGAGATTGTATTTGGCTGATTTGACGAGTTGTAAATGTAAATTGTTGTTGTTGTATCATCTACTGTTGTTGTATTATTGCAGCGGAAATGATGCTGCGTGGAGACATCTTAAGGCGTAGAGGCATATCAAATTAATAGAGCTAAGTCGACATATATAGCTATGCAGCAGATTAATTTATATTTATATTTCTTTTTTGGCAGCTCTATGATATATTATTATTATTTATTTTGTTTATCAACTGACTAGCTGTCATAGAAAAATAATTTGAAAATGATGTAATATGGTGGCAAATGTTTGCTGTCCGAGTTTTCGGCGTTACAAAAAATTTAATTGATTTTAATTAATTATTTTTAATTTTTATATTACAAAATGCAAATAAGTGACACACATATACGATATTGCTTGATTGTAATTTGAATATAGATACATATATATATATGTATGTTCGACTAGCTATAACTTTTGCTAATCTCTTTGATTATCTGAAAGAGCCAAATCATGTATTTTTGCAACATAAACAACCTGAGCAGCCAAATTGTTGTTGGGGTGGGGTAGCGACTGTGCCAGGATCAGTGAACTGGCACCACAGACCGGCTAAGCTATGTGAGTGCCATGAACTGGCCACACACACACACACTCAGCTGTAAACTCCCACTGTGAGCACTTTCTATGGCAGTCATTACGTGGCATTGCCCCGCATGTGCAGCGCCCCTCGTTAGACAACGGTGAAATATATCTTGCAGCTGGCCAAGCCGGCTCAGTGGCTCAGTGGCTGGCATGCAAATGAATTGAGCAGCCAACGGGATGACAGCACCGGAATGGCAGGAAGTGTTGCGGGTGGGCGTCAGACACGCCTACAACGGCAATTTCGCACACACACACACACACACACGCTTCTAAGGAAAACTGAACAAATAACAAACAACAATTGTTGACGCTTCATAGCCAAATATTGAGTTTGGTTGCTCGCCAATTAGTAAGGGTTTGCCAATGGGCAGGTCTGGTGTGGCCCGGCCTAGGCTGGGCTCTGATGCTTCCGCATTATGTAAGTGTGGATGGGCTGGTGTTTCCTGTTCGTATAATACGTACCAATATCAATGCTAATCTCATTGTTTCCAAAGATGTTTTGCTCGTATTCGACTTCAGACAATGCACATTTAAATATTAATTTTTCACACAAAACACTTTAGGCACGAGCAGATGCTGATGCCAATGTTGATGTGGCTGCCGATGTATAGGTGTATCTGTATCTGTATCTCTATCTGTATCTGTGTATCAGTTCGTTTCTTATGGATGGTATTTGCTTCACTAGTTTCTCGTTTTAATTACTTTTTGCGCACAGTTACACTGGCTAAGTGCGAGCAAAACAGAAAAAAAAGAAGAAAAACCGAGATCACACTCTTCAAGAAAACTGAAAAAAAATATAAAGGCAACCAGGTGCTGGAAAATTGTGGGAAACTTGATCGTTGGGTGCCAGCGCTCGACTTTGGTTGCGGCGTTCAAAACTCGCGCGACTAACTGTGGCTGGCGCTGGCGAAGCGCTTGGTTTTTATGCCCAGCCACAGCAGCGGCAGCAGCCGCCGCAGCAGCAGCAGCAGCAGTCGCAGCAGCAGTAGCAGCGTCTTCGTTGCAGCAAGTCCAAGTCACTTGGCCAGTCAGTCAGCCAGCGGGAACGTGCGGAACGAGCAGCTTACGAGTTCACTAGCAATGACACCGCACGTGTATGTGTGTGTGTGTGTGTGTGTATGTGTATGTGTGTGTGTATGAAGGTGTAGGTTGCTGCTGCAACAATAAGCAAATGCAATAATACACAAATTTTCAGATTCGTTTCAATGTTAACATATTTGCTTTACGTTACACTGTTTTTTTCTCTTTTTCGTTTTTTGCCAAGTTCTTTTAGCCACAAAACGGCCAACTGATATCTATGATTTGCAAAGATATATATACTGCCATATATAAATACCACTTCTTCAACTTAATGGCAGCAAAGGCGGCCAATGCAACCAGCGTAAAGTTAATGAACGAACACATAGTCTTTGATCGATGAGACGAGAAATATGAAATGGAGTGAATATTTTCTAGATTATTGTGTGTTCAATTTGGTCTATAAATTGTTTTTCAGATTTTATATATCCTATATATATGTATAGCAATAGACAGTTAAAGCTTTTCTTGATAATAATCTAAATTTACTAGCGTAAAAGTTTAAACTATATATTAATTTAAATTAAATTAACTTTCATAAAATATGATAGATGTAACTATATAAAAGTAGATACTTATTTTAAAAATAATATTTTGTATTATATATTTTATATATATATTTTTTCTCTCTATATATATATATTATTTTTCCTTATATATTTTAATTGGCAAAAAATTAAAATAAATAAAATAAAAATGAAATACATAAAAAAAACAAATAAATAAAAAAATTACTAATAATAATAAATAATTAGAAATAACTAAAAATAATATCACAAAGAGTTACGTATACGCCATGCAGAAGCAAGCATCAAAGCTTTATAGGAGATCCAACACTCTATATTAGACTATGGCAAGAGCAATGAGTTAAGGAATGTAGAAAGAATTTGCCAGAAAAATGTACCAATTAGATATAAGTTATAGATAAAGTGCTTCGCTCCACAGAGATCAGCTCAGCAAAGATTATTACACTTTGGAATTCGCAGCTAAAGCCACGTAAAAAATATTGACTGCTATTATTTTTAACAAATTAAATATTGGCATAAATAAGACTAAGTAATTGCCCCATTTATTAACTGAAATAATTTCCCAATTCACTCCACAGATAACATAGAATTTGAATATAATAAAATGTAATTATGCATTCGGGCGTCCATTGTAAGAGCCATTGCTAAACATCTCCTATCATTCGAATAACCATAACTAGAATTGCCCGAGTGACCTTGTCCATTATTTCCCTGCCTTTCATTTTACGAAATTTCTTTTTTAGAAAGATAAACATTTGTTCGCCCAGTTCAAGTTCAAAGTCATAAAAAACAAACGTGGCGCAACGCTTGATGCCCGATGCTCGATGCTCGATGCTCGATCTGGGATACCTTTCATTTTATATGAATACATTTGACGCTTATTATTTTTGGCCATTACGATCTCTATGCCTGGCACAAAGGCAGCCCAGCGCGATGGAATTCGTCACAAAGCCCCCCACAAATAAAATAAAATGAAAAAAAAAAGCGCCGATCGAAATGTCATTTGCATAAAGACAATTGCGGCGGCAGCGCCGTGCACATCCGAGCCGCGATCTTCGCTCGGCTGCTCCACAAGTAAGTGGCAATTTAATTGGCGCATTAAGATATCTGGAGCTGGACTGTGGCTGGGGCTTGGGATATTCGAGATTTGCATTTGGATTTGGGTCCGGTGGCTCGGGTTTGTGTGTGAAAAAAGAAATGGCATAACAAAGGCGGCTAAATGCAAACATTCAACTGTTTTTGTCAGTTTTGTAATCCAATTTGACCAAAACAACATCAGCAGCAGCATAAACAACAACAAAAACAACAAAGGGGCAAAAGAGGAGCAACAACAGAGCTCGACGCGATAACGATAATAGCAATAAAATATTTTAAAAGAGTAAAACGAAAGAGAAAAACTCAAAAAAATTAAAAAAAAAAGAGATACGAATATCACGCGCCCCGTCGCAATCAACAATCGCCAATCGGTTGCATTGTCCGAATTTTGGTGTTGTATCTGCTTATTTTTATTTCACTTATATATACATATATATATTTGTTCACTATTTTCGAGCTTTTTAGTTTCAGTTTGCGTTTGCCCTGATCGCCCCGATAGGCAAATAAACAGCAATTGAGATGTTGGCCAGCTAGCAAGTGGGCTACCCTGTTGCCACATAGCCATCGAGTAAACCCCACATGGCCCACAGCGATATCAGTCAGTCGGTCAGATGAAGCGAGGCGTCACTTTTATCATTATTATGATTACCACGATTATTTATTGTGCTTTTACCACTTGGCCGGAGATGCGCTCGTCGTCGTCGTCGTCGTCGTCGCTCCCTTGTAATAATACGAAATGTCATAATAATCGGCAATGATAATGCAGCTTACTCGCCCATTTGCAGAAGGTTAACGTGGGCTTTGTCCATGCAGCTTAAAACGCTAGTCAGCAGCCAAAGGGAACTCGACGATCGCCAATGGCGACTAGTAGTTACCCTATCCTTAAGGGCACATACAGTGAGTAACATAAATATTCGTTTCTTTCAACTTTTTTTTGCCAGTTTATATACTTTTAATGTTTACTCACTGTAATAGCTATAGATAAGAGTTTTCTACCTTCAAATCATAGTAAGCCTAATCTCTATTTGTATCAGACTTATATAGTCCAATGGACGACGGCACAGTCGAACCGGGTTAGATTGAGTCAGCTCATATATATGTATATATTTTCTGGCACCAACCACGCCCTTGCAATGTCACAGCGCATATACCCCACCGGAGTGGGGTATACAAATAAATAATATAAATAACATAATAAATAAGAGGAAAGAAAAATAAGTTTTTATTGTAGAGCGACAACAATCGACCTGCATTCGATTCGATTCGATACGATCCGAAGGTGAGTTCCCTATTATGCTGATGGGCATGCATTTGAATAGTACGGAGCATCTGGAGCGGGCCCTTGGGCAGCGCAAGGTCAAACGAGATACACAGATTGGGTCCGGAGGCGTCTACCCATTTGCCCATTTGTCCATTTGTCGATTTGTCCATTTGTTCGGTTGCCCGCCAGGCAACTCTAATAAATAGTTAACAAATTGTTGTTATGCATTGCTCGTCCGTCAGCAATCTAAATTAAAATAATTGCGAACTACGAAATTCGCCAAGTGAAGCACATGAAAATACTGCGAAAGCGAAGCTCTGCAAATGGACGCTCATTTCAAGTAGTTAGTTTCACTAAATGTCGAACACTTTGTTAACTAAGTAATTCAATTAGCTGCAAATTAGTTGGGTTCGGAAAAGATAATGGGTTAGTTGCGCGGCTGAAACCCGTTTCACTCGGCCCGAGCTGTGGCCTGTTGAAACCGGGCAATTTAGATGGTAGCTTAAATGTTATTTTGATAGCGAGGAACACTTATATCACATGATTGGAAAGTACATTTACATTTTAAGTGGAGTCTTGTCTACATGGCTGCGGGCTCTACTTGCTGTACACACGAATTTCGAATGAGAGAGAAGAAAAAAGGGGAAGACTCTTTGTCTTACCAGCTCCAAACAGCATAGGGTTTGTATAGTTATAATTATCTTGTAAGGTATCTGATAATGGGACACGTTAATGGAGCTTTAGGGAGGAATATGCATAGCTGACTGGCATAAACAATAGAGTTCTCCTTAGCAGTGAGATTTCCATTATGAGAAGCGCAGAGAAAGGTTTCATGGCCGATTGTCTATCGATATGTGTGGTGTGCTAAAAGCAGGAAATGACGGCGGTGCGAGGGCAATGCTAATGCCACACTCAGTCCAGTTAACTAGGTGGTTATTATAAACATGGTCTTTAAAGAGCTGATGAGCGGAAGCTGGCCAGCTGGAACATCCTCCAACTTCATATATATTTTCGCAAATAATTGGTTGACAGGCAAACCGCAGCAGACGATGCAACAATTGGGCCCTCAGCAGTGGCAGCCAGCAGTCATCAGACAGCAGTCAGTGCTGTGGCAGCTTCATTAACAGCCAAAATGCGACCTCTTGATGCCACAGTTTTTGTTGTTGCTGTTGCTGTTGCTGCTTCTGCTGCTGCAGTTGGCGGCGACTGTGCAACGCTTCCTACTTGCATAAATTGCACAGTTGCCGACTTTCAAATCTAACAACAAACAAACACACTGCCATACAAATCATAATTTTGCAGCATCGCCTCGCAGAGATGCGACGACGCAGACGCAAGCGTCGACTGCGACGCCGACGGCGACGGCGACGGCGACTTGGGTGCAGCCGTGCAACTTGGCAGCTTTGATGCCGTCTGCTGATGCGGCCGGTGTAATTGTTTGTTATTGGTGGCTCCTCGGTTTATGGACGCGATTACATCAGCAGCGGGCACAGCTAAGCACTCAGGTCCCATCTTCCATTTGGATTGTCGTCAGATTCGATTGGCTTCGCCTCGCTTTAAATGGCCTGGACATGGCGCTTGCCGCATGTTATGTGACCAAAGTGCACACAACAGCAAATCGAGCTTAGCTCTGGCATATGTGAGTGTTGGCTAGTCATTCGTCTTCACATGCATACATACGTATGTATGTATATAATAAAGCTGGAATTGCATTTGCACAGATTTGATAAGCTGAAAGTTCGCTTGTGATAGAGATATTTGGCTTACTTGAAATTGCTACTGCAGAGAGAGAGAGAGAGAGAGGGGGGAAGGTAGGGAGAAAGAGAGAGAGAGAGAGAGAGAGAGAGAGAGAGAGAGAGAGACAAAGAAAGAGAGAGAGAGAGAGGGAGTCAGAGTGTGATGGAGAGTTTAAGGAAATGCATTCGACTTCTATGCAACTATCTAAAAAATATTAACAAATACTCTATTCAAATCAGTTCCAAATACAGGTTGGTTTTTAATGGGGGCTGATTTTTCTCGACTTACCTCCGTTTACGTCATTGGACAAATCAGTATCCTGTTTTTTTTTTAACTTACTTGTGGCATATCACCCCACTTCTCAAATGGGAACATATTCGCAATATTTATGCATTCTTTTATATTTACTTGTTTCCTTTTTTATTAGCAATCTGTCTTATACTAAACCATAAGCAAATGTATTTTTTGTACAATATGCTTAATTTATTTATTAGAAAAAATTTAAATTTGCACTAAAGAATTAATCACTGACAAATGGAGTCTTCGGTTTGTCTGCTTCATTAAATCTCGATAATTTAACTACAGACCACATGATGCGAACAGATCTGTCTCAGTTTTCGATTTCATTCCATTGCATTCCATTCGACTTATGTAGTTAGTGAAGCAATGCAGTCCTCTCACACGTACTTACATACATTATTGGAGCTCTATACAATTCTTACAAGCACATGTGTTTCTATTTTATTTTAAATATATTTATTATGAGCTAACAGAACATAATTTTACTCATTATCGGCTTTGAATTTCATTTACAATCACTAATATAGATACATATATGACAAAGACACAGTAACTGAGAAACTAAGACAAAAAAAAAAAAAAAATAAATAAAAATAAAACTAAAAAATTAATAATATATAAAATATAAAACAACAAGACCTCTTGGTGTATATAATTAATAAACAAGCAAATATATATGAATATATGACTACCAACGTTACTTATCATATGTCATATGCACTCTAATTTGATATTTTATATATCGCAACGAATGTGAAGAAGGGAGAAGACAAGATTTTGTAATTGCCAACAAAATTTCAATTTATAATAGAAAAAAAAAAAAAAAACTAAAATGCAAAAATTAAAATAAAATAATATAAATGGATACAAAAGCAAACTGCACTCAATATGGAGATTTGGAATCGGAATCTACGAAATCGCATAATACATATGTATCATACGTATCATAGGCAACGCTGACTTGGCGAAAACGTGCCCTTGATGGGAGATATAATAGATGATGAATCAACAATATACGACGATAAGCTGCAATCTGTCCTCCCATTCAATCATGTATTTTTGGCGGCATTTATTTAAAATAACTTCGTTAACAGAGTCCACCAAGTGCATCAAAATAAATATATATAACAATTTCTACATCTATATTAAAATATTAACAAAATTTCATTGAGCTTCACTGAATAAATAATACAAACATATATTATAACAAATAAGAAATTTAAAAAAAAAATTAGATTTATACATAGTTGATATACATATGCATTCGCTAAGTAGTATAAACTAATGCGGCGCCAGCTGCTTGTCCAGGGACTTCTTGACAATGCGGCTGCGCTCCGGCACCGTCTCTGGCTGGGAGTCGCGCTTGAAGACTCGCTGGATGGGCACAGCGTAGGCCAGCGTGTGGCTCGGGAATGGCCGCGGCGTCTGGTGCTGTTGGACCAGACGCAGCACCTCCCAGCTGGGTATGTAGGAGTCCAGCAGCGACTTGGAGTCACGTCCGGCGAACAGATCCGGGGTCAGATCTGGCTGCGATGGCCGGAAGGGCTTCGAGTAGCTGGCTGCGTACCCAGACGCTGGCCGCCTCGTCGTAATGCTGACAAAGCTGGGCGGATAGGGCAGCGGAATGCGGGTGCCGGGCGCATAATTGCGCTGGCCCACGGGGGCATAGGCGAACTGCTTGGACTGCGGCAGCAGCAGCGGCAGCGCCACTGGGCCGCCATGGGAACTGAGGCTGGGACGCAGTGACGGTGCTGGCAGGTGGTGGTGGTGGTGCTGCTGCTGCTGCTGCTGCAAGAAAGCGTAGGGCGGTCGCAGCGGACGTGGTACGGGTCTGGGTATGGGGCGTGGCAGCACTGTGGTGGTGGGAGCTGGCAGCGCATTGCCATTCAGATATTGCACGCCATTTAGCTGAAGCTGCAGGTCCAGATCAAAGGGCACAATGGGTTGTAGAAATCGCGTTTGCGTCTTTGTTGCGGCTGTTGTTGTTGGCGTTGCTGCCGTCGACGCTGACGTAGATGAGCTGCGATCGAGAGGGAGAGATAGAGAGAGAATGTGTGTGTGTGAGAGAGTGAGCGAGATGTGACTTAACGAGCCGCGTTTATCTAATCTCTGCTACTTATTATGGCAATCGATGCTGCCATTTGTCGGAAGCCAACGCCGGCTGCAGTCGTGAGTGAAACTGACCGTTTCAACACCCACCCACAGGCCAAGAGCTATCTATCGCAGATTGGCCCCAGCACTGGATGCGCTCCAGGGCTGCCTGCACTCGCCTAAATGTGTCTTTAAGGGCATTCGATTAACACTGCAATTTTCGCTCATTTTCAGCCAATTCGCCAATTCAATTGACAAACAGGCAATTTGGCTGCCGACAAGAGCTGGAAAACCACAATTCACTGAGCACTTGTGAGTGTGCCTGTGTGTATGTGTTTTTTCATCCAAAGTATCTGAGGGTCTGGTCTTGTTAATGTTGTGGTTTTCTTGAACTCACAAACCACTTTCAATATCTAATAAAAGAACTATATATTATTGTATATGGTCTCCAGCATTTGGTAAAGTATGTATGCTGCCCGGCGGATGCTTAAATCAACATTTCCGCGCTTAAATAGAGTCTGTTAAAGTATTTCACACTTCGCCTACTCATAAAGCAAGAGAGGCCCCACTCATCTGCTAAAACTCGAAAAATACTGGTTAGATTGGGAAATCTTTTATATTTTTATGTCGAATTTTTAAAAATTTTATGAATGAGATTAACAGTTATATCTTTATTGATCTTTATTGATTTTAGTCTACTAAGAATTTATCTAAAATTTATAAAAAATTTTATGAACTGATTTATATTATTCTCTATAAATTTTGTATCTAAAATTTAGTTATCTCATAATTATCTTCTTGCTATCACCCATATTTATTCTGTATTTACACGTTTACTTTGATCATTATTCTATCATCTATATTCAAAATTGAATTCATTCAAAATTTAATTGGCATTAGCCTGATATCTGCCCTATATTGACTTCATATCTAAAAGTTTCTTAGGGTTAATCTGATTTCTATGATTTATATTGATATAGAATGCTTCCATTTCTATTATAAAACTACCAATCAAAACAGAAATCCAGTTTTTAGCTTTCCAAACAAAATTAGCAATTGAAGCAAACATTTCCCTTTGCAAAAATGTCAAACTGAAAACTTTTCTCTGTAAGAGCTTAAAGCTTTCAGGTGTACCCACTAAAGTACACGTTTAAAAAGCTTCGAAGTGTTGCAGTCTTGGCTTGTATGGCTTGTGTCTGCACTTGAGCTTCGCCCCAAGTCACAAGCCAAAAGCTTTTAAGCTCTCCATCTGCATACTTACATTGCATTGCCATCTTTCAGCAGCAGATAGCCACCTGAGAGCTGGTCGGGCAATGCGTAGCCAGCACTCAGCTGCTGATGCTGCTGCTGCAGCTGGCGCAGACGCTCCACCTGCTCCAGCTTGGCGGCGTCGCGGATGTAGCTGGGTGGCACACTGGCCGCCACGCTGGGATGCCACTCGTAGTGCGTGGGCAGCAGTGGCAGACGATTGAGATCGAGCCGCTGCTCCTGCTCGCGCTCCAGATCCTCGAGACTCAGCTGAAGTGGCGTGCTGTCATCGTCGTAGCCATGTGGTGGGCGCTGCAGCGCTGCTTGAGTCGCGGTCACCACAGCCAGCAGAGCCCAGAGCAAAGCTAGTTGTCTCTGTGGAGGCAAAGTAAAGAAGATGTTGAACTGGCCAGTTTTAGCAAGCGAATGGAATGACGCAGGTGTACGCAGTTTGTGTTTATTGTTACTATTGCTGAATGCTAACTAATTGCTTGGCTTTGGAATCGGCGGTGAAAGGTTTACGCTTTGCTAGCTGCCTTTCGCTGAAATGTGGCCAGTGCCACGCCTACCTGCGACCAGTGATGCATTTGATTGGGATTTGAGATCGGCCGGCTTGACGAATAATAATAGTAATACATTAACTGTGAAATTGGCAACACACAGGCTGCTATTATAGGTGGGGGTGGCCAGCCAGCCAGACAGCCAGCTAGTTGGCCAGACGAGCAGCTGGCCAAACGGCACAAGGCCATGTCGAGAGCCACTGATAAGCAGCGCCTTTCTAAATCGCTGGTCCAAACTAACGGCCATTTGTCACGAAGCACTCAAACGCATAGCCAACTCGAAGCGGCCCCGATTGCAACATTCCTGCTGCATTCAACGTGAGACGGTCTCAAATTGAACCGAAAACTGCACTCGTCTCGCCAGCCAAAAATTGCAGTTTTGTGCAATACCCAATGATGCCACATTCAAAAAATAATAAAAAAGAAGGCAAAAGATCGTTAAAAAAAAATAAAGTAACAAAAAAATCCGTTCAAAAGTCTTTGAGAAACTAGTTGCAATTTTTGGCCAAGCGGCTGCACAGCATTCGCCGTGGCGCTCGCAGCCAGTTGGAGCTGTCAGTGCCATCGTGAGAATTATCATAGATGCGTGCGCCAGTTTGGCGCTGCTCTCTAATTATTTTGCTGGCCACAGTGGCTGGTAATGATCGCTCGCAGGTCACATGCCCGGCGCTGCGAATGCAAATGCAGCTTGATTGATGACAGCTCGGCTAATGGATCTGATGGACTGCCAATTGTCAGCGCTAAAGTGCGTAATTTGCGCGCCTTTGTTTGGCCCGCAGCAAAAAAGAAACCACAATAAAACAAAAAAATCTCAGCAAAATCAAAAGACTTAAAAGACAAACTCGCGCCTGCCAAGAACAGCTCTGAGTGCCCTGAGGGCCCTGGCCATCAATCATACTTCTGTGTCATTCACTGATGTCAACCTCTACGCTGGGCGGTCCAAGAGCGTCAGATTGTTGCAGTCGAAGGCGAATAGCTCTATGCTCAGACAATGAATGAATTTTGCTCTTAACTTTAGGAATCACCGCAAATTGGAGGTTGTCTATAATGACTTTTGATGTACTAATAGTTAGCCTGGTTTTGTGTGGTCTTCCTAAGTAATGGCTAATATGATGTTCTCAACTGTTTGATAGTGCAATAATTGGTCTCTGAAAGCAAAGGTGCTGACACCAAAGACCAGTGCTAAAATCTTAGATATAAGGCTGCAAGTAGCTAATTGTCTAGGCCTTAAAGTTTACTTCGGGAATATCTGTTAAATTATAAAAACCCACTCTGAGTTGTCTTTGGCTCTGTTCAAATCTAATGCAATAAAAATCTTGATATAATAATCTTATAGTTACATGAACTATATTAACATATGAGCTGAAAGAAACTACTCTCAACATAGGAACAGTTCAATGAATGTACATTAAATGCTGAGTATTAATATGAATATGTAAGCTGAATGGAGGAATGTGTTCATTATTTACGTAAGCAATAGGGATATATATCAATTATTCATGCAGCTAATTTATATATAGGTCAGCGAAGACAAAGAAGATTTGGAATCTCATGCCTCAGGGAATAGCTCTATGAACGTACATAAAGTCCTTTATCACTTTTACATTCAGTAGTTATGAATAAACATATACATATGTAAGATAACTCTGAAATCTCCCACCTCAAGTAACAGCTCTATCTGCATACCGTTAAGTCATCATACTTCATTTAAACAAAAACTTCCTGTCAATATTTACTAACTCAATACTCAGTCTAAGCTTTATCTTCTTTTTCGGGTCACTTCAGCAAACCTTTCGAGCTTCAGCTCTTTACGCACCATTTCAGCACTTTGCACGATTCGAGCTGCTAGATTTTTGGCAAGTCTTTGGCCTTATTTAGCGCACAGTCGTAAAAGAAACGCGACCAATCACTTTGGTTATGCTTTAAAGCGGATGTTCCTTAACAACCAAAATTAAATTTCCAACGCACAGCCGACATTCGCGATGTAACCAGAGAGAGTGAGAGAGAGAGAGAGAATGAAACAAAACAGCACAAACAAAAAACACAAACAAAAAATAAATAAACAAATGCGGCGCAATTTGAAACGAAACCGAAACCAAACAACGTAGCGTAGCAATTGCGACTGCGACAGAGCGAAGCGTTAACGGTGCGTTTTATACCAAGAGCCAACTTGGCTAACACAGAAATAGCCGTGCAGTTCTGCAGGCATGGCCAAAGCCCAACAAGTGGACGCATTGTTGCTGCTCGGGCCAGCACAGCGACAGAAAGAGAGAGAGAGAGGGACAGACAGACAGAGAGAGATAGAGAGAGAGGCAGATACAAAATGAGATAGAGAGAGAGAGAGAGAGGGCAATAAACGTTTAGCAATGCAGATGGGAGTCAGTCGAAGGATTGCAGCTGTAACTGAGCCAAGTGAGCCAAGCCCACGAATGCGAAACAAAAGGCGGCTAAGAGCGCCAAGTGCGCGCAATTAATTGAAATGGAAAGTGCGGGCAAGCACAGCCACCGCTCGGAAATTTAAAATTGAAATCATTTCAAACATTGAACACCGCCCCAAACTTCAACACACAAAAAATAAAAATAGACAACAGCAACAATATGCAAAGTCAAGCCATCAAAGCTAATTTACGCATTTAAAAGTGTTATAACAGCCACAGCCAACATACCACCTCCCCCCCCACTCTCCCCCAAAGCAATCTCCCCTTTCACCAACCCTGCACCTGCTCTGCGACAGAGCAACGAGAGCATCTCGAACATGACCATTAATTGAACCATATTCAAGTAGTTTTCTAGTTTCTTCTGCTGCTGCTTCTTCTTCTTCTGCTTGGTATTAGTTGTGTTGTTGTTGTTGTTGTTGTTGTTGTTGTTAACCATTCACTTCCGCCACGAGGCGCAGGCAAAGGCAATCGCCGTCGTAGCAAGTGTGCCTAATCAGTTCCATCCATATCCAGAGCAGAGCCAACAAATTCCATTACGCTGGCCCCACAAGACGCACTGGGCACGCCGTGGGGCGTCGTCAACGCCATTAGAGCAGCTCGAAAGTAAATTGTAGCAGCATATGTACATCGATGTGCTGCATTCGATAATCGGCAGTTTCGGGTATGGCCAGAGATGTTGTACACTAAAACTGTACCTGCCTTATCGAGCAGGTGTGTTGGCAGAACTGAGTTATCGCTGATTGCCAAAGATATTTCGTGAAGCGAATAAGATGTTATTTGAATATAGTAAAAGTATATATATATATATATATTCACATATAAATCTTAGTATATTATCTATATTATTAATTTATGTCCTCAATTGCAATAGAAGAATGATAATGTATATACAGTAGAATCCGGTTATAACGACTGCGCTTATAGCATCTGTACGGTTATAGCCACAAAAATTCTGGTCCCCAGACAAACTTTTATGAGCAAACTTATAACGATGGTCACTTGAGTGTCGTTATAACCAAATTCCACTGTATAATAATACAAATAATAATAGTAATAATAATATATAATAATAATAATAATAATAATAATATTAATAATAATAATAATAATAATAATAATAATAATAATAATAATAATAATAATAATAATAATAATAATAATAATAATAATAATAATAATAATAATAATAATAATAATAATAATAATAATAATAATAATAATAATAATAATAATAATAATAATAATAATAATATTAATATTAATAATAATATAAAATAATAATATATAATAATATTGATAAATATGTATAATTACTTTAACTATGTATGCAAATGTATGACGGCTTAAACCAGGGGTAAAATATCAACAATATAATTAAGACTTGATTGAATAAGATTATGCAGTATTAGATAGTATATTACATATATGTATGTAATCCACATCATTATATTACTCTTCATACATTTATTACGTATAAAAATTGTTCACATTTAATGTTTTTCCTCATCTGACTTAAAGAGTTTATATATCTATATACTAAATAAAATAAAACACATAAAATAAAATTCTATATCTATATATGTACATACTACTACACATGTATATATATTTTCATATATTTTATTCACATGCCAATTTATATTATCCGCCCTGTCCAAAGATTTTGACTTTCATGCAATGAGCATTAGAGAAGATTAATAAAAAGTTCTCGCCCCACTTTAAACTTTTTTATAGCTTTATGTATACATATACACTTTTATTAAAATGAATATAGAGATATTTGAACATAAATATCGATAATAAATTTTCAATATTAATTTTAGTAATCAGAGCCATTGTAAGAGTATTCAGTAGCTGTGTGTTGGAACTGCTTGGAAATGCCTGTCGGCACTCGGCCACATAATGCCGCAAGTGAAAGAAGGTCGGTTCGATCGCTATAATTGATCGCAAGATGGAGTGGTAATGAAAGCCTCTCGCAAGGGCCGAGCTCCAGACAAATGAATTTGTCAAAATGCGACAATTAGACGCTTGAGTGCAAGTATTGGCTCGACTGGGACTGGGACTGGGAGTACGATTTGGAACGCTTGGGGCATCTGGCTGACTGGCTGACTGACGCAACTTCAAGGTTGACAACGTAATGACTGCTGACACACGTGTGTTTATATGTGTGTGTGTATACAAGAGCATGTTAACAATTCGACTGTTCCGGGCGGGCGTGAAATTTGTTGTTTTACTTTCACTGACCAAAAAAAAAACAGCCCAGAGACAATGGAAATTCATTCTGTCTGGCTATTGGGCCGTTAGCTATTACCTGTTAGCTGTTAGCTGTTAACTGTTGCCTGTTGACGACCTTGCTCCGAGTCATCTCAGTTTGTTTGTTTACTCTGTTGGGCCTATAAGCAAGTCGGGCATGTTGTAATAGACTCTGTAATATTTATAATGTTGCATTAATGCCTGGATGAGTCGGACTATGTAAATGTAACAATGTGAGCTTTGAAATAGTCGAGTCTCTGTTATGGTATTCGCTAGGAGTGAATGGAATTCTGAAATCAACAAAAGGAGCACTTGAACTAAGCTATTTATATTCCAAACGAATCAATTAGTGATTACTTGAATCTTAAATTTGTAGTGAATACTATTAATTTATATAAAATGTTGCCTGGTTAAAGAAAGCTTATATCTATATAATATGTATTCATAGCTCAGCAATGACAACACAAATTCACTCCGCATTTTATTTATTTGAATTTTTATAATAACAAATAACAAGTCAAAGTCAAGTATAACAATATTGATAAAAAAAAAAAACAAAAAAACAAATGACTTAAGCAACAAACTCGAATCAGCCAACTATGTCCTAGTTCTCATGTACAGCTGTGGATGGGATGTTGCGCCCGTGGGCGTGCCACTGTGAGCAGCTCCTGCCGCTGGCAGATACTCATTCATATTCAGGCTAAATGCGGGCGGAAAGTTCTTCTCCTTTGCCTCGCGATTGATGCGATAGCTGCTGCGATAGGCGGCCACCGGGGAGATGGCGCTGGCGTAGCCCTGCAGGCCGGCGGCTGAGTAGTGCAGGCCCGTGACGCCAGTGTTGCCAGGCAGCGGACTGAGCTGCACGCTGCGCGCACCATAATCGGGCGTGGCGGCCACGTTGGGCGTCAGCGCGGGCACCGGCGGCTGCACGCCGGCCGAGGCCGCCGACGTCAGGTACGGACTGATGGGCACGATGATGGGGCGCGTCGGTATCAGCTGCAGATACTGCACGGTGCCGCTGCCATCCTGCAGCGACTGCGCCGGCAGATACTGCATCAGCATGGGCGTGCTGGGCAGATTGGCAATGGTGGGGCTGTCGCCCAGGCTGACGCTCTGCATGGGCGAGAAGTTCGTCTCCATTTCGGGCAGCTTGTAGGAGGGCTTAAAGCCGGCCTCTGTCTGCGGTTGCGGCTGTGCCTGGGCGGTGTTTATGCTGTCGTAGTTGGTGGCAAAAGCAGTCAGAGAGTTCAAATGCGCATCCTGGCCATTTGAGCTGAGTTGTTGTTGCTGTTGCTGCTGCTGTTGCTGTTGTTGTTGTTGCTGCTGCTGCACTTGAACACTATTGGCGGACTTGCCCGATTTGTTGGCTATCTCAGGGCTCGACACGGGCAGAGCGTGCAGCAAAGGCAGCACGAGCAGCTGCACTAGCAGCAACACGCAATGGAATCTTCCTAGGCACAGCATCTGAAATGTGAAAGAGTTTAGCGAGTGTAACGGCAAATACGGATTAATGAGCTGGTTAACAAGAGGTGACAGATATTGGGACTGCGTAGGAGGCAACCGCTGTGATATTATATAATACATTTTGTGTATAACAAATGTGTATACAAGTTTTATATATGTATGTGTATGTAATGCTGTGTTAATTAACCAGATTCAAGTTCCACTAAAATTAGCTTAGATAGAAAGCGGATCTACAACATTCTAAAAGAATTCTGAGCCATTTGTGATTCGGCTTTGCCAACTGAAACTGAGGAAACTTTTAATTTGGCATTACTGGAGGAAGCCAAAACGAATCTATTGATAATAAATATATGACTGATTTCAGATAAATTTTTCAATCCCCCTTAAAATGTATACGCCCCATAAAATCAATTAATATTATTACGATAATTTCTGCCAACAAAACTGCTTCATTGTGAGCAAAACGCTTGGCCAAATATGGTTAATTCATTAATTTGGTAATAGTTCACAAAGAGAAAGGGAGAGTGAGATAGAGAGATAGAGATGTGAACTGGGAGAGAGATAGATAGAGAGAGGGAGAGAGAGAGAGGGCATCGTTTGTTTTGTTGATTAATAATTTTTGTTTCATGTCCAAGCTGGCAGACTGCAACGCCCAATGGTAATTAGGTAGCCTGTTCTGTTTAAGCATTTTGGCCAGGTTAATTGCCACACAAATGGCATAAACACAAGCCACCGAAAATTACTTAACCGAATTCCATGAATGGATGGGCGTAACAATCTTATTTAAAGTTCACTTTCACTGCGCGCTACCTTGTTGCTGTTTGCTTTTCTATTTCATTTAATTTGTGGCCTCACAGCGATTATGCTCATTCATAAACGAGCAAAGATTTGTTTGAAAACACTGGTAAAACAAAAATGAGCAACAAAAATAAATAAAATATAGCAGTAAATGCTTCACCTCTGCTATGATTTAAGATTTGCTGTGACACTCGCTGGCGCGCGTTTTTCGATGGGAGACACAATGAAATTGTATTGGATGTTGGCCAAACACTTGCACTTCTGCTGGCTGCAGCCCACGACTGTCAGGCGACGCGGTTTGATTAACGTCACGGACGGCGACGAGGCTGCTTATATAGCCCGAGCCAGGCGTCAGCTGGGGACAGGCGAGCCACCGGGCGCGCGGTGGGAGGAAGCTGCCAATTTTCCTCAATCGCCATTAAAAGCCGTTTAACTGTAGCATGCCACATGCTGCAGCCAAAAGCCGTTTGCTACTCGCTCACGAGCCGTTGCATGCGTGCAAATCAAAACATTATCACAGCAGCCCATTCTGTGCGCATTGTTGCATGTGCAGCCTAGCTCAGTTTAAGTCGTGCTCAAGTCAAGTTCAAGTTTAGCGCGCCAACTGGGCATGCTCTCTGCAGACATTCCACAGCGTTCAAAATGTGTTGGAGTTAATTTATGAGAAAATAATGGACATAATAAATAATAAAATAATATATAAATAAATAAAATAATATATAAATAAAATATATAAAATGAAAATAATGTTTATACATATACAGATATACACATAAATATATATTCATATAATATAAAATATTATTTATACAGATATACATATAAGAATATTCATCTCACAATCTCATCGCAGCAAAACACTTGCCATAAATCCTTATTTATCCCCACACCTCACCAACACATTTGCAGGGTATCTGGCCGTTTGGCATGCTCGTCTGCTACATTCTGACTGCTTTTGAGTTTTGGTTCCGTCTTCCGAAACACGACGAGCAGAGAAGTGCAGCAGCCCACAATTAGGCGCTGGCTGCGGATGTTTTCCGCATTGCCTCCTGGCCATGATACGCTCAAACGGGTTTCTTTGTGGCAGCAGCCGAACACCGGTTGGCTCAAAGCTAAAGCCAGCAAAAGCAACCGAAATAGCTTTTCCCCACTTGGCTCACTTGCTGCTCAGCTATAGCAACAGCTATGCAGCCACGCAACAACAACAACAAAGCATGGCAAGGTCATATGAAAATTACATTAGCTTTTCAAGCTGCAGAAATTCTGAACTTGAATTTCGTCACTACATATAATCATTGAGTGTGGCTCAAAGCTAATGAATTGCGGCTAGCTAATTGTTATAATTCTCAATCGGACATCAGATGGTCGGCAAGTGTGTTAGTGAATCAGGTCTATCGACGTAAGGCTAAAATTTACTTCAGTTTGGAATAGATTACCGAATAACTATAATATATAGTTATTTAATATTTAATTGTAGTTTATTAATTTCACAATATACTAAGTATATATAAGTGACCTATACTAGTGACCTGGTGGGTGTAGAAACCTTCTTAAAATACACTTTAACACTATAAATACGCTCGCACCTTTGCACTTGGCTTAAATAGGGTTGTACCTATGAATGTTATCCAGTTAGTGAACTATTATTGGCCAATAGTCTTTTTATTGGCTGTGCCCTGAATTTGTCTTGAATGGCAAATCGTATAATCAATGTGCAGATCGTGAAAGAGAACCTAAACGCGACTGTGAGCTAAGACTCGATTAATCGGACTGCAATCGCTGATAATCTGTCTATCTCTCTGTCTATCTCTCTCTCTATATCTCTATCTTTCTATCTCTCTCTCTATCTCCCTCTCTATCTCCCTTTCACTGTTTCTCTTTCTTAGTCTCCTTCTCTTTCTTCTTCCTCTCTCTCTCTTTCTGTCTCTCTCTCTATCTCCCTCTCCCTCTCAATCTCCCTCTCACTGTTTCTCTTTCTAAGTCTCCCTCTCTTTCTTCTGCCTCTCTCTCTCTCTCTCTCTCTCTCTCTCACTCTCATCTCAAAGGCCCACAACTTGATTTCGTAGCGTGATTTTATATGTTTGAGAGGTTCTTATATTTTGTTTATCAAGCCGCTTCGATTGCTTCCTACTCTACTCCAGGATTGAAAGCCATTTACTCTCTGACTCACAAGCCGATTTTTATATACTTTCCTTACAAAAACTTTATAGCTAAAGTCCATTACTGGCAATAAGGTATATTAATGGAGTCCATTCAATACACATCTTAGCTCTTCAAAGAATATTATAGATAGCCACTCTCAGCTCTATAAGGAATAAATAGTATAGATAGTGAATCTCTGCTTTTTATAGAAGAGTATAAATGGAAACTTTGTTCGCACGCTTTATTAAATTTCTTGTACAGTTTCGGTTTCACAATCCGGGAGTGCGGTTAGCCAAGTAGCTGGATCCAACTCTGGGCACACTTATTTGCATGTCTATTGCCAGAACAGAAGTGATACGCCTAGATCAGCTGGCAAAGCTCTGCACGCTGTCATGGCATTGAATCGCAGTGCTGCGCCGTAGGCTCGACGGGCCGAAGGCCAAGTGACAAATATTGCTTTTGACGGAACGTGAGACGTTCGCCTGCCAGTTGTTGTAGTCGAGGCGCAGTCGGGCAGGCAGCGCGGTGGCCCACACCGTCAACCAGAGCAGACAGGCACCGATGATGCTGGTGGTGATGCCCAGCAGCCAGTACTCGCAGTTCTCGAAGGTGCACTCCTCGGTGACTAGCTGCTGCAGTATGCCGATGATTGCACAGTGGCAGAGCGCTTCGATGCGACACCACAGCTTGATCAGCATCAGGTCCAGCGTCAGCAGGCAGATGCCCATCTCGAGGGTGAGGCGGCACAGAGACGAACAGTTGCGGCACCAGTGCGGAAATATGCGCACCACCTGCAGTACGGCCCCAATGCTCGCCACGAACAGCCAGCTGCCGAGTAGGGGCGCCGGGGAGCAGCGGGCCAGCAGAAAGTAATACGAGATGCCCATGACCGAGTGCAGCAGTATGGCCATGGCTAGTGCTGAGAACGAGAGTCGTTCCATAACTGAACGGATTTCTGAATGGATCTTGATACGACGTCGACACCACTCTCTCTTTCTCTCTCTCTCTCTCACTCTATCGATCTATCTCCTCCTCTGTCACTCTCTATGCGTCTGTCTGCGTCTGCGTCTGTGTGAGTTGGGGGCTAACTCCTTGAATTTGTTTTGAATTTTGTTTGAGCTTGCCACATGTTAAACTATTTACACATCAAAAAACATTTTCCCATCAAACACGTCCAACTGGCTTCAAAATCAAGGCATTGTTTTTCCTCATTTCGTTCGCTGTGATTAGTCGACTGTTTACTTTCATTTTTATGCCGTGGCTGCCCCACGTTGCATACTTTGCACTATATCCGCAAATATTTTACTGTGCCTGCAAAAACATGTTTACATTAAAGTTGACAATCTCCAAGACGATTGATTGATTTGCCTATGGAGGCGAAGGAGAGCGAGGCCAGAGAGCGAAAGCTGCCAAATATGAGAGACAGAATTGGCAAAGGTGACCATAGCTGACAAAAATTGCAGACTGAATTCAAGGGATGACCAAACCAGAATGGATTCGCTCCCTAAAGCGGAACCATATGAAGGTAGAGTAAACCTCTTTTTTCGCTTCGCACTTTCTTCTTTAAGCTGCTTATTGCCTGAAGAATATATTAAATAAATTTTATAATACATACAGCATAGAACCAATATTAAAAGGGTATATAATGTAGGGAAAATATTTCAATATACTCTATAATACAATATTTGCATATTGCTAATTGCATACTTTGCGGCATTTGCGTTAATGGCCAAAACTGTCCAAGCCCAAAGCAGATAATTACCTGAACATGAATTCTTATCTGGAAGTCTATCAGCTGGACAGACATAGACACTGCACGACAAATGAGCAGCACACGATATGCCGGGCACTTGCAATGTCTAGAGATAGGCTAGATAGATAACAAAGATATCAGAAGCTGGAGGCATGGCTAATAATAGCAATAACTGGAAGGAAATGGCGGCTGCATTGTGTTCGTTTAATTGCGAGCCATAAATATTATATTGCCCCCAATTACAGCTGACTGCAAATCGCATTTTAATTGTTGCAACCAGCAGCGGCTGCAACAGCCACGTAATAAATGGCAACCTGATACGTTAAGGCTTTTGGTCAAATGAAATTTTCAGTGGCTCAGTTGCTGTCAAGTAATTCGTCAAGATGCTTTGTGCTGCCCTCCCATCCGACTGCAGCGCCATCTAGTTAACTGTTTGTCTGTCTATCTGACGGTCTGTCTGTCTGTCGGTTTGATTGTCTGACTGACTGTCTGTCTGTCTGTCTGTCTGTCCTCCTTGGGTGCCTTTTATGTCAACTGCATTTTTCACTGCTGTTGCCGTATTTCTTGTTGTGCATCTTCTTCTTTTTTTGTACTGGTTTAAGCCACTTAATGGATTTATTTCCTTCTTCTTTTTTTTTTGGCTAAGATGCGGGCGCTGAAGTTGAAAGCGCTATTCACGCACAGTTTTCTTGCAGCTTCCATTCACAAAGACTTGCAATTCATCAAATCTCGTTAGCCTCGGCTTTTATAGAATATCTTCAGATGCTGCTTTTGCTATTATTTTCGGGTTTTTACTTCTTGGGCGAGCACTTTATTCAAGTGAAAAGACGCCACGCCCAGTAGCAACAGCAGCAGCACTAGCAGCTGTGGGGCGTGGCACTAAATACATGTGTCTCCCCCCCACTGAGTGTGTGTGTGTGTGTGTTTCTAAGGCGAGTGCAGCTGCACTGCATGCTTCGACTTCCTTGTTAAAGCTAAGGGGCGTGGCTTAAGGTATTCATCTTTCGCGCAGCCATCTAACCGACAGCTGAAATGCACTCTAACAAATGTGCTTCGAATAGCTCCGATATCAATTTGTGGCCATAAACGAGCTATATACGAAAAGCGAAGGCAGTTCCGTGTGGGATTGATGAATCTGGGCAGGCAGGATAATGCGATGGGTCGCAATTATTAGATTTGAGCTGGCTTATTATTTATATTATATAATCATGGTCATCACAATATCGTAAAGCTGTTCCCATAGCCAAATTATTTATGTAAATATTACCAAACTTGGTAATTGTAAACGGAAAGCGGCAAAGCCGACGCTTCTCCCCATCGATCGGCATCGATCGAAATGAAATCACAATCAGCATAAATTCGTTCCCAGCAACATGCAGCGCCCACATATAAACATTTGCTCCCAGCAACATGCATCACCCGAACAGTTGCAAACATTCTGTTAGAGCTCACTGTATTATTCAATAGACACACAATTGTTAGTCTTAAGCTACGGTTCGTTGCTGTTGGCATATGTCGCGGCATTTATTCGACTCATAACATTTTAGGTGGTATTTACTTATAAGATTTGATTTGGCATAAAGGAATTCTTTCGTAATTTTGTTCTATTTTATTTTATTTGTATAAGACTTTTATTATTATACATATTTATATGATTTGAGGTGGTATATATAAGACCTGATTTGGTATAAGGAATGTTTGTTTAGTTTATTTTATTCCATTACATTTTTATTAATATTTATTTTTTTTTTTAATTTATTCTATTTTATTTTTATTTTATTTTTTTTTTCGTTAAATATTTTATTGTAGCCCCAGGCATATTATTTTGGTATTTTATATTATGTTTTTTATTTTTATTTTATTTTTTTGTTGTTATTATTTTAAATTTAAAAAAAAAAAATGGGCTGCGAGTTCTTTTATTGTGGCCCCAAGCCTATTATTTATAGGACCTGATTTGGTATTTTAGTTTCCTTTATTAAATTTTTCATGTTATTATTTTTTATATTTAAAAACATTCTTTTTTATGAGTTCCTTTATTGTATCTCGAAGCTTATTATTTATAAGACCTGATTTGGTATTTTATTTCATTTTTCGTTGTTCTTTTTTAAACATTTTTAAATTTAATTTTTATTGTTTTTTTTTTTTTTTTTTTTTTTGTATTAATTTTTTTTTTTTTCTTTTTAGTTATTTTATTGTAGCCCCATTATCATCCAGTTGAACTCAGCTGCAATCAACTCTATGCAAGCCTTAGTCAGGAGCTTTTCAGTCTAAAGTAAAGTTTTCTTGGCACTTCTGTTAGATCGATCGAGGAGTGGCACGCCTCCTTGCTGGCAGCAAGCTTGAAGTAATCCACTTCGTTTGCTAATTCCAACTGCTGCCAGATGGCCACTCATTTGGGTAAAAGGCAAACAGTGCGCACCCAAAGTGCATTCAATTAACAATTTTCTGGCTGCGAGTGGTGCTAAAGTTTCGGCCCAGTGCGTGGATAGCGTTTTGTGGCAGGCATTTAATCAAAAACTTGCAGCCCAAGTGCCAGGCAAGTTTTTCGGCCAAGTTTGCCACAGCAGCGCTGGCAAAACTTCTCAGATTGTGACGTCTAGCAAAGTCAAATCGTGCTCTGCCGCTCACATGCTGGCAGCAATCAGTCTGACTTTAGCCAAGCACGAGAAAAAAGAGCGCCAGCTGAGCTCGGCTCACGGCACAGCGAACACTCGATGCTCTCGCAACGGGCCATAGAATTCAGTCTGTTTTTTGGTAAGCTACTTCATATCTCTCGTATTCTCGAGACGATCCACAAATCGGTTTGAATGACTGGAGACAAAAGGCGCATTAGCTCGCGCTCCTCAATGCTAAGCAGCTAAGGCGCAAATTCCATAATATTCCGTGCAAGAGTGTATAAACAGATGGAGACTTGGCCATGGCCAATGCCATGAACTGAATGCAGTAAATTGCCTGACTGCAAATTCAAAGCGTGCCCAGACTCTGGCCCACCTCTGGCCCGCCTCTGCTCTGTCTACCTGCCCTTTGCGCCCGCATGCTGTAAAGTTGGCCCTGCCACTTGGCCAGCATTCGAATGAAAGAGGCAAAAATGCAGCAGCGCCATGCCATGCCATCCCATGGCATGCCACGCCCCGCTTCGCCCACTGTTTACGTAACACAGTCAACGGCAACATCCCTGCCATTTAGCAAAAGTAATTAAGCGTCGATGGCTTTCATTTGTGTTACTTTTCTGGGCAATTAAGGCAAAAAGTTTGCAGTTTTGCAGTGCGGCGTAAAATTTTCATAGTTAATTGTAGCCCATAAGCCCGAGCAGAATCAGCGACAGGGCCAGCGCCAGCTCCTGCCCAGGCTCAGTGCAGGCTATGATGTCGACGATGTCGAGGTGTGTGTGTCTGTGTGTGTGTGTGTGTGTGTGTGTGTGTGTGTGTGTGTGTGCATGTGCCAATGTTCGCGTCAATCGTCTGGGCATAAAACTTTTCCACTCTCTGGCAAGTGGCAAATGTTCTTGTTGTTGTTGTTGTTGCTGTTGCTCCACGTATTTTCCATGGCACTAAAATCGATTGTGTGGCTGTTTTTAATGGCGCCGCAGCTCATCAGCAGCCACAGTCACAGCCACAGCCACAGGTGTCTACGGCACGATCTTACAATACCCGCACCACACTGTCAAAATGTTTATTGCTTTAATATAATCGGAATGCCGTTTGATTGCCATTAAAATAGAGCGTATTAGCTTTGCTAGTACTGTAGTCGAGGCATCCACTCACTGATCGATCATATTGCAGATAGCGTTGCCTCTAAGGTCAGCCTACTCCAGTTCTACATTTAATTAAATATATTGATTGGCAGCTGCACGGCAATTAGTGGCATCGTTATCTTTTCGCAGGAAGATAGATAAGCAATGCAAAGAAACAAACTGTAATATGCTCCGTTACTCACACACACACACACACACACGCATACTCACAGAGAGAGAGAGACGATTTCTAGCTAACATTAGCTGTAACCACAACTATGCTGCTGAAGTGGCACATTGAGGTGACCAGGCCAAAGTCAATGTAAGCCCTGTTGAAATTCCCCCATTTCTTTGGCGTAATTTACATTGCATTTAAGCGATTACCGCATCATTTCGAGAGTAACTTAAGTTTGCTCGCTTGCTTGCCAACCGTATCCGTAGCCGTATCCGGGGCATACGGCCACAGGCAGCAACAGAGAGAGAGAAATAGAGAGAGAGAGAGACAGCTACAGCACCTAGATTCGTGGCAGCGTTAACAATTCGCCCACTTGCCGCACCCACGCCCAGCCCTGATGAGTTCTCAACCCTTCGCACGGGCCGCGCGATACGCAAAAAATGTTTCTCATTAAAAAGTTGTTGCACAATTTTATTATCCTGCCGCTGTCGCCGCTGTCTCCGGCGTGGACCGTGGTCGCTTTACAGGTATGCCGCCATTGTCGCTAGCCCCGGTGACAATGTCAATAAAGCAAACTTCGGACCTCGCAAAAAACGTTAATCCCAAGCGCAAACGCTGCCCCGTCCCACCCCACAGCAGCAGCAGCAGCAGGAGCGGCAGCGGCAGCGACATCATCAAATTATTTTTAAATTACTTGTAAAAATAGGGCAGCGAAAAGTTATAATAGCACAAAGAACACAAGAAATAAAAGCAGTGCCACAGGCGTGCACCGACTCGCAAATACCCTGTAGACAGTCAAGGCAGAAAACTAAAATTCAATTATCAGAGTTGCATATTTCATATTCTTTTAGTTGATATTAATAATAATAGTTATTAAAGGAAAAACGGTTCAGCAGGTAGCCTCATTATATGATATAATATTATGACATAACATTATTATTAAAATTTAATTTAATTTTTGACTTCATTTAAACTGAATCTAAGCCTGATTCAAGCAAAATTTTCGCAATTTCTTTAATGAATGAAAATGTAGGAATTATTGTATATAAAGTTGGTATTTAAAGTCGAATTCATAAATTAAACTAATTCCGCATTCAAATTTGATTTGAAAGCACTTGTATTTTTTATGCATATTTTTTTCGCTTGTGTAAATTGAAAATTCGTAAATTAAAAATTCAATCATAGCTTCACAGATTTTTGCCAACACTTTAAACGCCATTAATATTGGTTATTTAACACGGAACATAGAAAAGGAACTAACTAGAAGAAGTCGCCTTCTATGAGGTTCCGTTGCTTCATATTTTTAATAACATTATCGGATCCCTCCGCTTATCAGCACTTTAAACGTATCGAGGGCATACCGTAGGTATAGCAAAGGCGAAGGGAAATAGCTCAGGGATCTATCTTTTTAGAGACTGTGAGAACAAAATGTTGAATTGCTTGAACTGAATCAAAATATAAAAGCCGATTGCTGGATAAGAGTTATCTTATCAAGCCCAATGACCAAATATTCCCAATTGAGCATAGAACGTAATATTTAAAGCTAATCGAAAATCATTAAATGATTGACTGATATTCCGTAGATAAGTGAGTGAGAGAGAACATTGAATTCGATCCACTACAGTTGTCTGGTCATCCGCTGTATGGAAGACCACTCCAAAACTGTCTCTCTATCTATCTATAGGAGTGTTACACACACAATGTGCTTCAAATACACACATTTGAAAGCAATGCCATGTTCTTACTAATGCAGTTACATATTTTAATGATGCACTGGAAAAAGTTTTTGCTCCTTTCATTGGCCCTTGGAGACACCACAACGAGGTCACGCCTAATTGAATACAGCACGGGCAAGAGCATTTCTCCCTTCACGCATATCGCTAATTAATTAAATGCTAATAATAATAATACTGCATTATCTATTAACTGCGTCAGCTGTGCACTGAAATTCGTTGCTGTTGCTGCTGGCTCTGGAGTAGGGCATTGCGCACTGTTCATTTGGCAATTAGTGCTTGATCGATGTGATCGATAGATTGTCAAGTTCCAGATAAGTTGAAATTTTCAACACACGAACCAGACTTATCAAACATTGTAAATGCGGCTCACACCAAAAAATTTGATTGAAATACATATAATATATATTATAATTGTATTTATTTTTATCATCAATTGTTTATTTTTGTCGAATGTGTTGTTTATGTTTATTCATTTCGAAGCAGGGCAAGCATGTTATATAATAGTCTTAAAAAGTCTACAAATAAAATGAACATAATTTGTATTGAATTGAAAATTTGCTTGAATGAAAAAAAAAAAAAAATCTAATAATATTGTTAATTTATTATTTTTCGTATTTTAAGACTTTACAAAATATTTATATTATTTTATATTCATTTTCTAATTTTATTGTTAACACATATATATTTTTGTCAACAAATTTATAGAAACAACTAAACAAAAAAATTATATTTTTAAATAAAAAATAAAAAAAATGTTTGATTTAGATTTAAAGAAAAGAAAATATAAAATATTTTAAATTGGTTGAATATATACAGTATATAAGAGTGTGCGTAAAATATGTTTTTTACGAATTTAAAAGATTTAAATTAAACAAATACTTAATTTTTTATATATTTTTTATTTAAAAAATTAAAAGTTCTTATATGAAAATTGAAAAATAAGATATATATTTTATAAATATATATAGTATATATATATAAAATATTTTGAATTTTTTGAATGAATGTTTAAGTATAAATTTACTAAACAAATTCCAAAGTTATTAATAAAAAATAACTATTTTATATTTATCATATTTTTTATTTTTTAAATTAAAAACTTGAATTTTGAATGTTAATTGAAAACAATTTAAATAATAATTTCAAAAACTTAATAATATACATATGTAGTAGAAATATATCTAAATATATTCATAAATTTATAAAGATTAACTAGCCGAGTGGAGCGCTATTTAGTCTTCATTTAAAAGCTGGCCCTAGGCAAGCGTACTTCTTCTCGGCCTGAACTTCATTAAACTGCCCGAGGAGGTCAAGGGTAAAACCTTCATCATGCGCAAAGGGAGATACGCAGAGAATCTTGAAACAGTTGGCCTGAAGAAGACAATTATCTTTAATGATAGTTTGAAAAGCTGTTGCAGAAGCTGGCAACGAAACCTTGTGTGAGACACCTATCATTAGCCACGAATTACCAAGTTTCAATTAATATATTGTATTTCTCATATGTGTATTTGTGGAGAGTCCTTACTATTTGCCGAGTCATACGCGCATTTGTCATGCTGCAATTAGACTTTTGCTGAAACAGTCTAATTAGGCAGCACATTAGCACGGCAGTTAGCACAACGGTGATAAAAACTCGGGCAGGAAACGCTTCGGCACTTGGCTAAGTTCGTTGAGTTCGATAGATAAAGCGAACGAGTGTCGGGCTCGTCGGTCGGCGTTATGAATGCCACAATTAGTTTGGCCGCAATGACAACAAGAGGTAGAAGTAGTTTCGTCAAGCTGACGGTGCTGGCTGTGTCTCTCATATTCATGCTGCTGCTGCTGCTGACGACGCTGCATAGCACGAATGTGAGCCCGCGGAGGCAGCTGCCACAGAAAGTGGAACGGGTGCAACCACCGAAGCCGTCGTCGGCTCTCGCCTCGCCCATCGAGGTGATCGAAGAGCCGTTCGATGAGGAGCTGGTTCGCCAGCTGGAATACGAGCTGCCCGAGGTGGACTATGGCTTCTGGACGCGCTACGCCAAGCCGCATAGATACCGCAAGAGTAGCACATGCGCCCAGTATCCGGATCCGCTGGAGCTGCAGCTCCACAACACCTACTGGCAGACGTTCATCAATGCGAACGTGACGTTCCGCCTTTACGCCGCCTACATGGACATGCGGCCGGGCCTCAAGCTGCCATTGGGCGTGGTGCGCATTCTGGCCACGGCGAATCAAATCAACGCCACGTTCCCGCCCACGCACTGCCAGCTGTGGTACGCCGGCCACAGGGAGCCGATTATGACGCGGGTCAGCGAGTACCTCAGCGTGTGGGTCTATGCCTGGGGCCATACGCCGCTGCTCAGCTACCCGCATCTGCTCAGCTGTCCCGTGCCCGAGCTGCCGCTCCAGCTGAAGGGCGCCACGCCGCGCGTAGTCTCCCTGGTCAGCAACAGGTGCGACCGCGCTGGCAACTCGCTGCGCGTCCACTACGATCGGGCTCCGGTCGCCAATACCACAGCCAAGCCGAAGGCCCCCTCCCGGGCGAAATCCAGCGCCACGCCCAGTGCAGCATCGGGCGGCGTCAAATTGAACTTTGGCGTTTGCGTCAAGGCCTTCGACTTCCCCTACGTGGATCTGTCGGCGCGTCTGATCGAGTGGTTCGAATTGCAGCGCCTGCTGGGCGCCTCGCGCATCTACGCCTACATCTACGATGTGCATCCGGCGGTGCAGCGGGTCCTGGACTACTATCAGCGCATCGAATTCCTCGAGCTGCGTCCCCTGACAATGGCCAACGGCATGCCGCGTCTGCGTCACTATCAGCACCAGCTGCTGCAGCACCGTCGCCTCATCAAGCGGCTCAACGAGCTGATACCCTACAACGACTGCTTCTACAGGAACATGTACCGGCACGACTATATGCTCAATGTGGACATCGACGAGGTGATCATGCCGTTGGGCACGCTCAACAGCTGGCAAGACGTTATCGACGCCGACGCGATCGAGACGAGGGCCAAGTGCCCGAACGGCCATGTCTCGCTGTGCTTCATCAATACGTACTTCATCAAGACGGTGCCCGAGGCGCTCAACCACGAGCAGCTGGAGGCCGACGAGCTCTATGTGCTGCAGCACACGCTGCGCCATCGCAACTATTCGCTGCCCAATCGGGCGACCAAGTGCTTTCACAACACTCGCTACTCGGTGACCCTGCACAATCACTTCACACTCAAGTGGCTGCCGGGCGGTTGCAGTCAGCACACCTTGAGCACTCAGCTGGCCCAGATGCAGCACTATCGCGAGCCGGACCTCAAGTACAACATGTCCGAGGTGGTGGAGGACCGCAGCGTTTGGAAGTATGCCAGTCAGCTGCGTACGGCCGTCGAGTATGCCTGGCTGCACCTGAACGATGTGCAGGAGCAGGTAGCCAACATGGACGAGGATCAGAACACGCTCGACGAGCTGCCGGAGCAGGAAACAGATCTGGAGCAGGCGCAAGAGCAGCACCAAGTGCTGGAGCAAACACACACCGCAAATTAACTGTTGATTCGAATAGTTTAAGTCCTCTATTTTTTTCCCCCTAGTAGTTACACACACACACAGGTCTGTCTAGCTCTGTGCCCGTACCGTTAGTTGCTCATATTTATTTTTGTAATAATCATAATCCAACGTATTTCTCTGAAATATACTCAGGCGCCTTAACAAATCGCACGATTAGCTGCCATGGACGGAGCTAGCCTGAACATGACTAGGAGTTGTGCAATATTTATTGAGAGCATGATGAGAGTGAGATAAATATCAAACTCTTCCAACGTCAGCTCTATTTCAAGGCTTCTTTGAAATACATACTTATTATTTATATATATGTATATACTTTATAATTAATGTACATAATACAGCTCAATCTAATGACAAGCCAAAGAAATATCTTTTATCTATCTGTTGCTATACTCATTCACACTGGAAAAAAAAAGTATAGTTGCTTTGTTATTCTTCTATAGGCAACCAGAGACTTGATATTTGTATATATATATATATACAGTGAGTAACATCAATATTCGATTTTTTCAACTTTTTTCCGGTTTATAAATAATTTTTGTCAATTATGTTAAATATTCTATAGTGATATATTCATCATTGGAAAGGCTATTTTTTATTTATAATTCAGCATTTAAACTTTTTTAATTTAATTTCAATTATATTTTATTATATATATAAATTTAATTATATAAATTTAAATTATATAAATTTAATTTTTTTTTATATAAATATATATTATATGTTTTATAGGCGTTTGAAGTTGAAAAAAAAAAATCGAATATTAATGTTACTGACTGTATTCATATGACCCTACCTAGTACTACTCGTACATACATATATATGTACATGTTTCGGTCATTATGGGGCGCATGAGTAATTGGGCTAAAGCTAGCTAGCTTACTCCTCTATAAATGTATATAAATATGTATATATTTATACAAATATTTAATTAACGCTGAGGCATGCCTAAAAATTTTGCATTATTTTTATCATTTAATTCAAGTAATGCTCTAATTTTTGCATATTTTGTTATAATTTATCTAGAAGATAGAAGGAACTGAAAGCCGAAAGTTATTAGCGTATCTTTATTTTGCGTCTCTTTTCTAATATAAATACAGCGCTAGTCTATATTTATAAGAACTCTCATCAATATGGAATGGGATATTCCCCGTCAAAGTGCCAGCGACTCCTCTCTAAAACATTTAGAAATATGTTGTCTGATTACCGCCAGGTACTACTCATAGCAAGAGCAGAGGTACGACTATCATATATACCCATTACAGTCTCGATTCACGCAAAGGGGTATATTGCGCTGAACTTTTAATAGTTTCATTCGATTTAAGCGAGCAGCTCAAAAGTATGCAACGATTTGACTGCAGTCTTACGAGTCGGGAGGTAGCGTAAAACTCAATAAAGCTGCTCCAAAACGTAACAGAAAACTCGTTTAGGAAAGCATACAAATTCAAGTTTTATTAAGTAACTTTTCTGAATGAAGTAATTCATATACCCCATCATTTTAATTTTATTCTTAGCCCAGCATGTGAGCCATACTTTATTACCCAACCATATATAATTTGGTGAAAATAAAAGTGCCTCGATTTGATAAGAAGAAAACCTTCCGGTTAATAGCGTAAATTATTTATATACATCAAATTCATATTTACGTCCGATGTATTTGCTGATGATGAAGCGATCGTTCGATCACGGCTATTATGGAGACGATTGCCCCAACACAGCTTACCGCAAGTCTGGGATATCGTTGGCATGGGTCGAAAGGCAGAACGGTTGCTTCACATATCGTAATTGTTTGTTTATTATAGGCAATAAATAAAGTTGTCATTAAATTACAAAGTACCGCACATAAGCATTCAAACAAAACAAAATAATAAAAAAAAAAAACAAAAACAAAAAAAATGTATAAATAAATATGCTCGCTGGAAACGTTATCACTACTCTCATTACTCCAGATAAGAAAAAAAAAATTAATGATATATATTTATATGATTATCAATGGAAATAAGGAATACTTTAAACACTTTATCAAAGCCACGATGAATTCTAGTTGTGATAGCCTAGTTGCGCAGCAGGAGGGCGCCCAGCGTGAGGGCCAGGGTGCCGCTGAGGGTGGCGGAGAGGGTGCCGGCCCCGTCCCCAGTGTGATTGCTGCTGGCCAGCAGAATGGGGCGCTCGTTGGCACGGGCGTCCATCCAGGCCTTGCAGTCGGTCTCGTTCTTCACGAAGCGAAAGATCGACTGGACAATGTTGGCGGGCGTGATCTCGGCACACTGCTCCAGATGATGCAGCACACAGGCCTCGAAGCTCTGCAGGTCGACGCAGTGTGTGGGCGAGAAGAGCAGCTCGGGCCGGCTCATCAGATCGGGCACCTGGCCGTCCTTGGGTATATACTGATGGAATGATCTGTTCAGGCAGTTGCTGATGCTCTCCCTGTTCGCCTCCAGGCACTCTGGCCCCTGCTCGGCCACAAACAGGGCAATCTGATCGCCGCCGCGAGAGCAGGCGAAGTTCAGCAGTGAAGAGCCCAGACGCATCATGGTGGCCTGCTGACGCAGCTCCTCGGTGTTCAGGCAGGGCTTCACCTTCTCGTTGAACTCGCGCACACAGCCCTCGGCCTCGGGCGCCCGCTGGCAGTACTTGTGAAAGACGGTGTCCAGCTCGCCGATCGGACGGGCTGCCTCCATCTCGGCCTGCAGGGCCGTCAGATTGGCCAGCCCGCTCAGGCAGGCGCCCAGCTTGCCGGCCGCATCCTCGATATCCTTGTACAGCGTCGCATTGTCCTTGCCAGTCGCCTTCTTGCACTTCTCGCGATAGACGCGCTTAATATCATCTGCCAAAGGGAAGCAAAGCCAAATCATTAGCCATTGCCCATTCGTTATGTCACCTGCACTCACCCATGCTGACATTCGTGTTGCGGAACTCGGGCGGCAGAAACTGCGCCGAGACGCTCTCCAGCTGGCTTGAGGTCAGCTTCTGTGGACTGGGACTGGCGCGCGCCTCCAGCAGCAGGGCGCCCAAGGCGGCCAGCAGGCACACGGCGATCAGAGCGTATTTGTTCATGTCGGCTGTCTCTGCAGTCTGAGTCGAGTTGAGTATGCGATCGGTAGTTGGTGGAGCTACTACTACTACCTATGTGTGCTGCTGTGGCTTCCGTTGCCTCCGTACAGCGCGCGTTGCTACGAGTGAATGAGAGCGGCTGGCGTTCAAAAGCGCGAGCAACTGCGATTCGATTGTGTACAGTGGGGCGTGGCGTTGCGAGCGCTGTGCGAAATATCTACAATTTGCCGACGGTATCAGACCACATACATACACACATACATGTACATGTAACTACTGCTTAGCAGCTGCAATAAGAGATAAGAGATATATACAAATATACATACATACACATATACACACATACATGCAGAGTATATGCAATTATATGCTATCGATAAGTTTACTGATTGCTATCGCTGTGCACAGCTATCGATAGCTCTTTTAATTGTAATTCTGCACAAAATTATATTTATGTATTTTCTTTTTGCACACTTTCGCTTGAACTGAAGACATTTCTTATCAACAACTTAAAGCTGCATGGAGCAGATATGATAACAATTGTCAGCTCTTTGGGACACTGTGCCGTCGCGCCGGCATTTCGGCCAAGTGTAATCAGCACAGTGACATAATTCTCTCTTTACGTTCGCTGCAAATTTTGCAACATTGGAGCATGCGGGCAAAGGGTAATGTCGACGTCTGACGACTGATTTACAGGGAATTAACACGCTCCAAGGCACACATATCTCGATATGTGCCGATATACAAAGTATGACCGTATATGCCACATATGTGTGTGTGCCTGGGCTTATGTATCTGACTTTTCCATAAGCTGTTTGCTTATCTTATCTGGCTGCTGTCCATAATGTTTTTTTTTTTTTAGCGCTTATTGCATTATCGATATATCAATATATGTACAGACATACATATGTACATATATACAACCGATCCATTTAGTAACAGCAACGGAATGCTCTAAAATAAACTGATAACTAATAGCAGTTAGCTGATTATCAATTATCACGACAAACCTATACCCACACACACACACACACAAAGGCCTCGGTGGTTCAATTGCAGCGTCAGCGGACTTCTCATACGTTTTTCACACTCAGTGCTGATCTACAGTTACACAGTTCATTAAAATTGCTATTTATGCTAGCTCGACTGTTTTCATTATTATCAGCTGTTCCTGATGTTATTTAATATGACTTGGGCATTTCGTAATAAGTTTACAACGAGAGCAATTAATGCTTTTCGCAGTGGTTTCGCGAGCAAACACTTAAAACTAAAAATGCAGCAAAAGAGAGAGAGAGAGACAGAGCGAGAGAGAGAGAGAGAGAGACAGAGGGCGAAGCTTGAAAAACGATAAGTCTATATAAACCACGTACGACGTAATAATAAAGTATTTTTTGTGACTGCGACGATCTTTGACTGGAATTACTCTAACGGCTTAGACCCTGTAGAGCACTGATGCCATTTCAGCATTTATCCCGTCAGATCTGGCTTTTATTCCAAAGTTCGATTGCGGGAAAATATCTTGAGTTATATCTTTATTTATATATACATATATATATTTTTTTTTCTTTAAATTTAATTATTATTATTATTATTTTTTTTTTTTTTTTTTTTTTTTTTGTATGTATATAACTATATTATTTAATAGAAATCACAAAATTAATAAAATGCATAAATTTGTATATGCATGCCTCACATAAAACCTGCAAAAATGTGTCGAGATCCCGATTCACGATTTTTGCCTTTCCAGCTAGATCTAGCTTTTTGTGCTGTGGAAAAAATGTCAGCACTGCTGTAGAGCCTTAACCATAATTTGTTATTTAATTGTTTATAAGAGAGCATCAATCATTAATATTTATGCATGTGGATATAAGCCTAACTGCTTAGCCTCTAACAGTCATGAAGCTAATTGTCGCAGCTATTCCTCAGTCATCTCCAGCTATAATAGTCGACTATTAGCTTGTGCACTGAGCAAGTCAAGCTCGAATCCAATCAGTCGATCTCAAGTGCATACTGTGCTATATATTAATAAACGTACCCAAAGATCTATCTCTCTCTCTCTCTCTCTTCCTCTCTCTCTCTCTCTCGACTGTGCGAGCTTAGCTTGAGCCCTGTCGGGGCAAAAGCTCAAGTTTATGAACGGAAACCGGTTGGACAAAGCGACTGAGCGCATACTAAACGACATTCAACATTTTACACAGGCGATCAAAGTTCGTCAGAGCAGTGGCTACGTAATGACTGCGATAAGCTTTATCGCCCCACGGCTCTATATGAATGAATTGAGGCGACCGGGAAGCGTGAAGTGTGAACTGGGAAGCGAGTTGCGGAATGCCTCCTGGTCAAAGTCCAATCAGCTAATTGTAGCGACGCATTCGAGAGCTTTGTTTCTCTGAGATGCATACATTAATTATCCGCAGAGGGTATTAGCTAGTTTATCATTGAGATGAGCGAGAGTGAGCGGGAGAGGCGAAGGAAAATGTCGCTGAATTATGCGTGTTTTGAGTCGATAATACATATTGTTATTGGCATTGACAGATTTTTCAAGAAATTCATATAATTTACCAAGCTTGGCGCGTTTAACTATAAACACCTCAATAGCTCGAAGGCATCAGAGTCCCACGCTGCAGTCATATCGTCTGCTCTGCATGAAGCTAGCCATCCCTTGATTACGCATGAGATAGCCTGGATAACAATTACATCACTTCCACAGCTAATAACAACATATTAATATATGCACAAGCCGAAAAATACTTAATCTTATCACAGTTCAGATATGTTTTTGTGTAAAGGCCAATAAAACTGATAGCTAAGTTGGGCGGATTCGACCTTTACATATTGACTTGTCACACATACTTAGCTGCCACACTTAAACCGTTCAGGAGAGTTTCCTAACTACAATTTGTTTTCCTCTAATAAATAAAATACTTTCTCTTAAGATTAAGTTGCCAAAAAGGTAGCAGGACAATAATCCATAAATATATATTTTATCAAGCAAAAACAAGTTCAATATAAACTTGAATGAACATGTTATTTGATCTGACCTAAAGGCTATCCTCATAAGCTCTTCAGCAGCAACAAAATGCTGAGAGTATTTCAATATTTGTATTGCCAAATAGTTATTTGACATGGAAATTCATTCGTATGGAATTACAATTAAAAATCAATCATCAACTCGTATATTATACACATTTACAGATGTTGCTTTTGCTTCTCATTTGTATTTGTATTTGTATTTGTGCATGACGCAAAAGCCGTGCAGAAATTCAATTCTATTTGAGTTCCCTTTTTTACAATCCATGTGAATCAGCTTGGGGTATATTTATTTATTTTAAACAACGTTGACAATTGTTTTCGCTTCAGTTTATGCAATTAGTCATCAAAGTCTTTTGCACACACACACACACACACACACACATGCACCATCTGCCTCTCCCATTCATGCTTGGGCTCTCTTTGTGTTTCTCCTCTGATTAGTATCTAGTAGTAGCTGGCACACAATAAACGCATAGCATACTTTTAGGGGAAGCCGAAACGGATACACACACCGCGGAAACGCCGCCAGCGCGCTGCTGCACACAGAGCGCATTGTGTATACGCAGCGTATTGGCCCAGTTAGTGGATTTGTTATGAATGCGCGGTGCAGTCTAGCAGGCGGCTCCCTCCGTAAGCAGCTCACTCGCTGGCCTTACTAATTGTGAGCTGGCAATAAGCTAAATACTGTATATTTGCAAATTCAGCTTTGAGGCAGGCAAACATACACACACACATATACACACAGGTGTGTGTATGCATATGCACAGGTGAGCAGCGAGAGTGCAGGTGATGATTAAATTTCGGAATTTCATATGCTGTCAGTTGCCAGAAGCTGCACGACTCGCATGTAATCATCTGTGTGTGTGTGTGTCTGTGTGAGTGTGTGTGTGTCTCTGTGTGTGTGTATCAAACGAAAGCTTGAAGCTTTACTTTCCAATTAGGTTAACAAATATAATTAATTAACAGATTCATGAGTTATTAACTGCATAAACTAATGCTAATACTAATACTAATACTAATATAATATTAATAAAAAAATAAGAGACAGAAACAGAGGAGATCAGACGAATAAGGACAACACGAAAAAAATAGTACTTATAAAATTTATATTAATAAATAATAATAATAATATTAATAATGATATTAATAATAATATAATAATAATAATCATAATAATAATAATAATCATAATAATAAAAATAAATAATAAATAAAAAATATTAAATAATAAATAATAAATTAGTAATAACAAATTAAATAATAATAATATATGAATAATATAATAATAATAATAATAATAATAATAATAATAATAAAAATGATAATAATAAAATATAATAATAATAATAAAAATAATAAATAATAATAAGAAGTAATAATAATAATAAATAATAAATAATAATAATAAGTAATTATAATAATGCCAATATTAATTCATAGATAAATAGTATGAATAGCAATGCATCTGAATATGTGATGTGCGCTGCTTGATGCTTGTTTGTTGGCCTGAGCGTGACCATGGGCGCGACCGTGGGCGTGCCACCATGTCGCCGTTAACAACAATGGCAGCAACAACAACAATGGCATAGAGCATGCTATGTTTTTAAATGAAATTAAGCTAATTTGGGAAACTGCCAACGTGTCGTCGTGCCCTTCCTGGCCGGAACCTGTCGACATACTCGTCCTGGCCGTGGTTTAATTCAATGCAGGGCCACGGTACATATCACGACCTCATCTGAGCGCGCCTCTCTCTCTCCCTCTTTCTGTATGTGTGTGTGTGTGTGTGGGCTGTCTGTCTGTTAGCTATTTGAAGCACATGCTACCTGTCCGTGCGTTTGCTCGTTCACTCGTTTGTCCGCCCGTGCTGGTCTGTGTATCGTAATTTATTATCCTGCATGGCAAAAGGGATTTTCATCAATTAATCATGCTGACGATTCAGCTGCAGTTGGACAACCAGAACAACACACTGCTACTGCTGGCTGGCCTCGCATTTAATCGGCCGAGAGTTGACCCAAAGATGAGCCCATGCTCCGTACGAAATCTGTCCGTACTTAAATTACGGCTATTAACTCTTTTACGTTATTTACGTTCAATATTCGAGCAGTTTAGAGAGTGGATGCTGGATGCTGGATGCTGGACGCTGCTGCTGCAGCTCATTAAGATGGCCATCTCACTTCGACTAGATTTCCGCCTAGATCATATTAAGCAGATGCTGATGAGCGTATACTCCCGGGATACTCTCCTCATGAACTTCTTTTCAGCCCCGATTCATATATGTATGTATATGTGTTTTTGAGACTGATTCGAGTATATTCAAAAGATATCAATCACTCGCTCCAAGTGAACTGCAAATCAGGGCAGACCTTTCGATTTGAATTTTGAATAGCAGCGCCCAGCTCTGCCCCGGCTTGGCTTCTGGCAGCGTCCCAACAAGAAAGTCCACCTACAACCCTGGCTGGCTGCCGGGTGGTGCCTGTGCATGACCCGGCTGCTTGGAGTGCGGGCATTAAAGTGATTTATGGACTGGCCGGCACACTGCCAAAGAGTCCGCCGCCACGCATAGACAGAGTCGTGTGCTCGGTGCGTTGTGAGTGAATCCAACTATTTCAGCCGGAGCTGTTGCTGCTGCTCTTTTGTGTGTCGGCTTTAAATGCATCTTTGGGCAATTCTCGGTTAGGTTTCCATCAATTATTAAGCAGGCCAATGCCAGCCGGCTCTGCAGTGTGTGGAGCAGAGCCAAATTTGACTTAGTTCTTCGATTAGTTTATTATGCAAAATTTAATTTGAATAAACAAGCAATCAATTGCTGAAGAGTGGTGAGAGAGAGAGAGGGGGTAGGTTATGTCTGTGTGTGTGGGGGTGTGCCTGGGTGCATATATAATGCTCAGCCATTTGTATTAGCTGCAAAGACCATAAACGACTTGATTGACTGCGCTTTAGCCATGCTTGCATGCGTGTGCATGTCTGTGTGTGGGTGTGTGTGTGTGTTTACCTGGCTATGGCATTGACGTTTACGTTTGAAAGGTGCAGCCAAAGCCCGTTTGAGCGCTAAGCTCCACAAGGAGCAGGGCCACGAATCAAGTAGCCCGATCCGGCCGGAACTAGCCGGCATTTTCAGCTAATAAGCTGACAAAAGCTTTGCCCATGGCTCTTTCACATTTTGCCATGTAATTTATTTTCAATTTTCTTTCGTTTTTGTTGCCTTCTTTCTCTGGTTAAGCATTAAATGCATTTTTGTTGTTCTGCTTTCTAGGTAAATAACGAGCATTGGCTGTATGTATGCTTGTGTACAGATATGTATGTATATATAGAAATGAGTATACACACACACACATGTGTATGTATATAAATTGCATTTGGCCCTTTTTGTTCACAATTTGTGTTGCACTAATTAGTCAAACTGCAATCACACGATTCCACAACAAATGCAAAGTAATTGAAACCGAATCACATCGAAGCGAACTGATTTGTTTTGAATAAATGCCGTTAAATAATGCAACAATTTAAATGCATTAACAATTAGCGAGCACACACAGCTTTATAATGTTTTTTCTCTCTATAAATTATTTAATTAATGATGTAAGGCCATTTGAAACCCTATCAAAGGTCTCTGATTCAATATAGAAGCTTAATATATGCAAATTAGTTGATATGATTTAAATGAAGCTTGCTGGAATGGCTAATGTGGGTAATTGGAGGAGCAGGCGGGGCAGAGACTGCAGACAGTATACGTGTATTCTTGATCCGCCTCTTAGCTGCTTTGTATTGCATCGAAGTCCTGCAAGTTAAGCTTAAACGACGAGCTAATTATATTTGCCTTTATGCACGTGCATACATATATGTATATCCTATATCCCATATAAATATATGTACATACATACATGCTCAGCTTAGATATATTCTAATTCTAGTTTATGCTTTTATCTCGTTTACGTTTTCATAACTTTATCTGGTTTCTTAGCCAGCTTCGCAGCTTATTTAAGCCATTAATTTGTGGGCGGGCGCTGCAACTCAGGGATTCAAGTGGCTCGTGCGGCAGCCACTGCTTCTGTTGCTGCGGCTTGTAGCAGCTAACGTCTGGTCTGCATTGTGATGTAATGTGACACCAGCTGCTTAATGTTTTGGTTAAAAGCATTTTAAGTGAAATGCAGCACACATACACAGAATGAGTAGCAGTGAGAGAGCGAGAGAGTGAGAGAGAGAGAGAGAGCGGGCGAGAGAGCATTTGGCTTGGCATGAAAACACCTCCAGGTTCACTTTGCCATTTTGGGAAAACGCTGCTGTCGCTGCTTCCATTGCACGAGTACAATAACTCAGCGCCTTTTGCTGGCCGCAAGTACAAGGCACTGCCGCAGAGCCAGCAGAGGCAACGCAAACGCAAACTCATCAAGCCACACACACACACACACACACATACGCTGGCAATTTGCTTAAGCGAAAGGTTGCAACATATGAGCCAAAAAACGATGCAACAAGCAGCAGCAGCAGCAGCAGCAAAAGGATGCCAACGAGCAGCGAGCGCGACGACCAGTTGCACAGTGGTTAAAAATCGATTTAATACGTGCCAAAATTGTATAGTCTGGAGAGAAAACTGAGTCTATGATATAAACAATAATATTTATCATATTATACTTTTTTTTTATGTATTTTAGAGCAAATGCCAAATGATATTCAATAGATCTAGCCGATAGTAATCGAGTATTGTGTTCTCACTACAGATTTAATATCGCGATCGAGCCAAAGTATCGACATGCCACACTCAGGCGGCTTGCACGTTTTTGTTGCCCATCTGAAGGCCATACGCAGTCCATCACATCAAACCAAATTGAATTGATTCTGAGATGCTTAAAGAATCATAAAAATAATGTGAAAATAAAACTCAGTCTAAAAGCCAAACTTAAGGCCGACTACAAAGCTTATATTACGTCTGCCTAATATACGTATTCAGCATTCCGTTTGCTTTGTATTTAATAAATCCAGCAGAATCCAGTTATAGCCATGCTCTACGAACGGTCGTTAAATCAGGCAGCTGCTAGGCCATATAACTTAGCTCACATAAGTTTATCTGGGGACTCAGAACTTTCGTAATATGCAGATTCTGTATATACTGTATATACTGTATATTCTATATATACTGTATTTATTAGTAAATTTGTATATTTTTACTAAGCTTTACTTTAAAAAACAATTGAATTACTTGAAATTGTCTTTCGTATATTTTTTCATCCAGTTATTGACTACGTTTGACCACTGTGCTGTGGGCAAGGCGCAGCCGGCGCAGGATGTTGCATCGACAAAAAGTAGCGACTGCACAACATCATCATTCATTTGCGCTCAGGTGCGTTTTTGTGCGCACTTCTGAGTACACACACACACACACACTAAGGCTGGTTTCGTTTACCATTTAGTTGTGTTTACGTTTAGTTTGCCAGATAGGCTATGCGCCAGTCAGCGCCTTAGGCCAGACCCAGACCCAGATCCAGAGCCAGAGAGCGTCTCCCATGCATAGCTCGGCGCCAAGCAACAGTGCCACATTTGCCGATTGTTTGCCGGCTTTATCTAGTTCTAGTATTTATCTAGTAGTATTTGGCCGCAGCGATTGTTATGCTGACGCTAAAACAAATATTCAGATCATTGAAATTCCAGCAAAGCTCACAATTCATCAACATTGGATTGGTAAATCCAATACAATGGAGGTGACGAAAAACATAAATAGAAAACATTTAAGCAGATCTTTTCAAGAACGTCTATTTCTACACGTATATTTACATTTGACTATTGTGGGTATTTTTAAATTTGAAATTTATATTTACATTTAAAAGTAGTATGACAGCTTATCGATCTAACAAAGTTCCAGTTGCTACATAGTCGGCGTGTGAGTTTAACGAGTTAGATAATGTAGCCAATATAGTTCTTGGAAACCTTGATAGAGCCTAATCTACGGGTGGGCCATTACATTATTAAATAAAGAAAAAAAAAAAAAGTGTATATATAAACAAAAAAAACACGCCAGCCTAGCATTTGGATGAGATACGAGAATCTACCCCATTGAGATTGATTTGTTTAATTGGAGCTCGTCGTCCTTGTGACGCTGCTCCTTGGCAATCAGCACCTGCTCCACGCTGGGCAGAAAGCCGAGCCGCTCGTATTGGGCATAGACACGCTGCTGCAGCAACGGCTGAAATCGCCAAATGCTGTCGTCTATGATGGGATTATCTAAGAGGAGAGTCTTGTCTTCCGGCTCGCGGTAGTGCTGCAGCTGGGCATACTGGATGGGTACCGATTTCGCCTCGCACTCGCCCGTATCCGCCCGAAAGAGTGGAAAGTGGTTGTGCAGCCCGATCGTATAGCGTGTGGAGTGCAGGCACTTGGTGGCCGAAAATCGATCACTGTGCTCGGCAACGCGCTCCACATGCTGCAGCATGTAGTAGAAGCTGGGCAGCTGCTTATATACCTTGGGTCGTTCGGGGTAGGCCGGAAAGTAGACGTTGCGAAAGCAAAAGCTAACCCATTCACTGCAGTTCCACGTCTCCCGCTGATAGTCGGGCACCTTGTACGCCAGATCGATTAGATCTGTCCAATTGGTGACATTGCCCAGCGGCATGATCACCTCATCAATGTCAAAGGCGCCAATGTAGTCGTACTTGTACATGTTGCGATAGAAGCAGTCATTGTACGGTATCATTTCGTTCAGTAAGCGATTCAAGGTGTCCGCATGCATCGCATAGTGCTGCAAGTGTGGCATAGCGTGCGGCTCGCCGCGTGCCATCGAGATGGGCCTCAGCTCCACAAAGCCGGGACTGGTTTGCATATAGTCGTTCAGCACTCGCGTTATGTTCGGATGTATCTGACAATCATAGAAGACCACCTTGTCGGCGCCCAGAATGCGTATCAACTCCAGCCACTCAATTAGGCGCCAGGACAAGTCTCTGTAGATAAAGTCCATGCACTTGAGGCAGACCATAAACCGTAATGGTTTCCGTTGTAGTTGCGTGTTGTTCGTTTGCTCCTGCTGCTGTTCCGGCTGCTGCTTCTGCGCAACGTCTGTGACAGCTGTACTACTTTCGTCCGGCTCGTAAGTGACACGCATTAGATTCCGTGACTTGTCGCAGGGCTGCGTTACCAGCGACACCATTTCAGGTGCCTCCTGGGCGTTGCTGCCGTTCGTTTTGGGCAAACAGCAGCTGAGGAGCGTTGGGTAGGAATAGGCCGAGGAACCGCCCCATAACCAAATTAACTTGTGATCTGTGACATTCACGACAACCGGCTCGACGCGATCCCTGAACCAGAGCTGACAAAAGGTTGCCGGATAGCGCATCTTTTCATGCTGGCCATAGTAATTGATCATGGTTAGCACGCGCACCACCGGCGCCTCGCCCATCATCTCCCTGTTGTCGTAGTAGGCGCCATAGATGTGGTAAGTGAGGTTGTCATTCAGGAAAGTTTGCCAATAGTCGTTGCTGAAATCGATGTTCAAGGGGCCGGGCACTTGGCCGCATTTCGGTGTCTCCGCACTTCGACGCAGCATTTCCTCGAGCGGAAATGAGGGCAGCTCCTTTCGTATCAGTTTCAGCTGTTCCGTCCAGCTGGGCTCTAGAACATGCCAATGTTTAATTAACAACTCAATTAACCGCCATTGTGACATGTTGCCATTGTGACCTACCATCGCTTTTGTCCACCAGCAGCTCATCGATGATCACAAAGCGCTCTGGTGGAACTACCTCATTCGAGCTGTCATAGCTAAAGAACATGACCATGATGAACAGCTTTATGGAGATGATCACGAAGAGTAATTTGCCCAAGCGCACATGACCCGTCAGCATATTGCGCTCAGTTGGCTCTCCACTTGCTCGCTGCTGTAGAGATGTGAACGCACTCCAATTCCAATTCCAATTCCAATTCAAATTCCAATTCAAATTCCTATTCAAATTTCAATTCCAATTTCAGTTCAACTTTGAATGCCGATCCACGCTTAACGCTCGATGCTTGGCTTGCGACAGCCACCGCTGAACTGTGGTCGGCGGCTCCGCTCGGATCGCAGTTAACTCTCAACCGAATAGATTGCTGCAGCGCTTACGTAGACACAGTTGCCTTAGCGCAACATTTAACTAAAATGTTTATGTTGTGTACAGATAAACATAACTACTGCACACGTATAGATATGTTCTTCATTTATTCTTATTTATTTTGTCGCTTCTCTTTTTATGGACCATTACGAACTGCTCTATCAACGAGGCCTGTCGAAGCACTTGACTATTTGTCGCCACGTTTTCACGGTTTCTGTGTTATCATTTGTCCTGAGCACATATGCGGCTTACATGAAATATTCGCATTACATTTTCTAATTTTCCGGTTTGTTTTGAGGGCAGTTGGCCACAAGTTTTCTGTGCAATAAGAGCCGAAAATTGTTAGACTTTTTTTTTATATTTTTAATTTGGTTTTCGCGATCGAATTCTTATATTGAACGGAATTACCTATAATCGCATAAAATAAGAAATATTTTGTATTAATATGTATATAGATCAGGGCTCATTGCTATTCGACTTTTAATTTCTTATTAAGTTTTAAAATTTACTATATAGAATATAATTCAAAGTAAATACCTTTTAATTAATATACCATATATATATATATAGCTCCAAGACTGACGAGCTTTAGCTGCTGCGTTTACTGGTCAACCTGCATCCGATTGTTCTATATATACATGTACATGGCTTAAAGTCTTCTCTCTGTCACGTCGACTTTCCATGAGTCTACTTATCGCTCGCACACTCTTTCTCTGCAGCTCATTGCGATTTTCTACAACTCGAGCATGGGCACGTTTTTTAGCGATGCGCTGTATCGTGGCCGAGCTACCATGACTGATTCCTGTTGCCATCAATTGAAGTGTATAGAGTCATTGAGTCTTAATTAGATTCCATGATGCCAAATGTCGATGCGATCTCAGGCGTAAGGGGTCTATTGAAACAGCAGAGGCAACAGATTAGAACAGTTGGGCTAATAGTAAATGAGTTCACAGCTGGCGCTGTAAGTTAACAGCTACAACGGCTCTGCTGTTGCATGTTGCAACATCGACAAGTTGCGCCATTTGGCAGTCGCGTATCGACTCGCTTGCAACTCGTATGCGGCTGCTGTGAAGCGCCCTGAAAGGGGCCCACAGAAACTATTCAGATGCGTTTAGATTGTTTACGTCTGGCTAGCCAACATATGGAAATGGCCGAGGCAGAGCATAATAACTGTATGACACTGCCTGGCATATTACCTAATTTGCCATTTAGATCGTTGGCCCAACAACTTGTGGCTTTGTCATTTGCTAATTAATCACTGTTCTGAGAGCATTTGAATTTTGGCATGCATAGATTAGATTATTATGATTGTTCTTCTTACAACGGGACTTTAAGTGCGTAGCACGAGATAATAGTCTAAAACTAGTTTTGTATGCCTCAGCTGTATCAATATTTATAGAAGAACCATCGAGATAAGAGCCAGAAGTTTTTACATCGAAAATTCTCAAAGTCGCATCAATTTACATAATTATTGCGTAACTGTAAAGAGAGCTCTGTTTGTCTAAGCTGTTCAAATTCGATATTTTAACAACACAATTGATGAAGTACAGCAGACTAAGCCAGAAGAGAAGAAGTCTCGCTGGCATTGCTTTTGGATTTTCTCGTTCACAATTTTGTTCTCTAAATTTCAATAATTAGACGAACTAAATGCATTTGGGCAAAACGAATTGATTATATAATTCCATGCTATTTACAGCTTTGACTGTGCATTTTTCTTTATTTCAGCTAACAATTCGTTGTTGTAGTTGAACATTTATGAAAAACATGTCAAATTAGCTCGCTCATAAATATATACACATGTGTGCATATATGCATGTACAAATAAAATCATAATCTGATATGTGTTTTCCACTTTGGTTATAGAGTGCTTTCAAGTGATTATATATGTAAGTATACATATATTGGTATCTGTAACACCTTCACATAATGGCAGAAGGAGGCGGGGCAGACCCATTAAACTATATGTATTCTTAATCTGTTAAACTAACTGAGTCGATTCCGTCTGTTTGTCCGTCCGTCCGTATGCATACATAGATCTCACAAGCCACAAAAGAGACTAAATGCTTGAAGCTTTACATATATAATATCGACTCTCGTTGTTTCCAACCTGCAATATTTCGAGCCTCTCATTATTCAAAGTTATCACGAGTACCCTACAATATCTCATTATGTTTCAAATTATGTTCATATATATTTATGCACTCAGTAATTCGAATTATAAAGTGAGTGCCAATTCTGATATCAGACACTTTTCCTCCATAAAAAAGAAATATGTATTGAAAAGCCGTAACAGCAGCATTGTGCTTCGAAGCGAACCCATTTGAATAAGTTTTTTTCAAAGAATTCTAATTCGAACATACATTACGAATATATAAAATACCAGCAGTGAAATAAAATTCCTTCATAATTGACAGCTCGAAGGTTTATTTATTTTCTATAAAAAATTTTAAATCATTTAAAACTTACAACATTCGATAATTCGTAATGCTTTAAGAGTCCCCCGAGTTAAAAAATAATGAGAGTCGGCTGTAATTATACACATATATACATATATAAGCTCGTGTATTGTATACTATAATCCGTAATAATTGAAAATTTGGCATCTTTTCCTAAGCTTAATTTGAATATTGTTTTATGAAATGTCAATACAGATATTTAAAAAAATATATATATAAATGACTAAAGCATATTTTAATATTAAAAAAAAAAATACATTTATATTTAAATGTATATATATATATATATATATATATATATATTTTTTTTTTTTTTTTTTTAAATGTTTCATTTTTTACAAATAAAAAATAAACTGAAATAAAATTTAAAACAAGACATTCTAAATATTATTGTAAATATTTATCTAAAATAATGTTAGCCATGCCGAGTCACAAAGTCGAGCTTAGCTTTCCCAGTCTCTCGCTCCAGCTGAAATGAAGCTCATGTTAAGTAAATCGTATTTAGGTCCACATCCACAACATCCGCAGCATCCGCAGCATCTCTATATGCTGCTTATAACTTAAAGCTGTATGATAAATAGTTGTTTGCTGTTTATATGTGTTTATGTTAAGCCCGGATAAGCCGGTGCTGTAAATGTCATCACTTTTGACTGTCCGAGCCTGATCCGTTTACCGCTGAACACTTAACGCCGTCATAAAGTGCCGCCAGGGCCAAGAGAGAGAGGGAGCGAGAGAGAGAGAGAAAATGCTAAAGCATTGCACAACAGACATAAAGTGCGCAAAGAAGTGCGCAGCTTGTGCCAGATTTGCTTTTAAAAAGCGCGCTGGGATTGAAATTGGCTCCCAGGCCAAAGGCAGTACCCCGCCTGCTCGCTTTCGACCGACCCCAATACGAACTCAAACCCATCTCAATTCCCAGCAACAGTCGCTGGCCCCGGCCCAGGCACAGACCTTCCAATTCCATACGCTAGCACTGAAGCCAGCTCCTTAACTCGGAGCAGTCACAACGCACTTACAAATGCGCTTTTAACTTAAATGACAGTCCTAGGAGGGGCGCCGCCTGCAGCACCAGCAGCAGCACCAGCAGCAGCAGCAGCAACGGCAGCGGCAGCTGTGAAGCTCCGTTGATACATGACGGGGTCCCAGTGCCAGCCAGCCAGCCAGCAACGAGCGCCAGAAATACGCACTGCTATTTTTTACTTTAGACATTTCACAGTTGGGCCACCCACAGGCGGGCCAACTGCCTCATGTATTACAAGGATTTGATGTAAATATTGTATTAGTTGGGGGCCAAAGTGTTGAGTAAATTTATTGGCAGCACATAAATCGCTTTTCGAATGGACGAGGCGTTGGCGTTGCCATTGCTCTTGCTGCCGCTGCCGCTGCTGCTGCTGTTTGCCACACCCACAGCCATTTGACAAAGTCGCTCTATCGTTCCGTGTGGCCACTTGCCAAATACAAAAAAGTTAGTCAATTTCTAGGTGAACGGCAAGCACTTGGTGCTTTGCATTAAAGCTTGTGATTGTGCATAAAGTAATATAAATGAGCAGATAATCTTAAGCTAATCTATAATTAGCGTTAAGCTAGCCAACAGACAGTTAGAGGAAGCATCTGACAGCGGCGTCCTTAAAAGGACTTTTCATAAAAATTACAGAATTAGTTGGGTCTTGCATATGGCTCGCATGTCGTAAAATTAAGTAAAATATCTACAATACTTCAGATTCATCTCAGGTTGCTTAAATGCGTAGGATATCTATTTTTATACCCTGAACCCATTGAAAATGGGAAATCAGGGTATAATGGTTTTGTTAAAATGTATGTAACAGGCAGAAGGAGGCGTGGCAGACCCCACAAAGTATATATATTCTTGATCAGGGCGACGAGCTGAGTCGATTTAGCCCTGTCCGTCTGTCTGTCCGTCCGTCCGTCCGTCCGTCCGTCCGTCCGTCCGTCCGTCCGTCCGTCCGTCCGTCCGTCCGTCCGTCCGTCCGTATGTTTGAACGCGTCGATTTCAGAAGATATAAGAGCTAGAGACTTCAACTTTTTTTTAAAATGTCCGTATATATCACGCGGATATCGAGTTTTTCACTAAAAAACGATAACTCATTCCGATAGTTTTTTATCGATAAAAAACCTTATCGAAGATCACTTAAATAATTATATCTCTTACATCTTTCAAGCTAGAGTCTCCAAATTTAAAATGTATATTAAGATGTATTTTAGACAATTTCGGTTTTTGTTAAAATTTACCCCCCACCCCTAAATCCACCCCCTCACCCTCATCTTTGTAAAAGTCGTATATCAAATACTAGAGACTTGTGCTTCGGTATGCACATACATTTAAACATCATGATTACGTTCTGTAAGTTTCATTACGATCGTACGTCTAGAAATTAAATTATTCAACAAATAAGTTCTCATAATATTGCCAACACTGCAGCGCAACCCAAGAGCAATAGGTTATAAATTTATAACTCCTACATTTTTAGAGCTATAGTCTCCAAATTTTAAAAGTATATTCCAATGCATTTTATACAATTTCGGTTTTTGTTATATTTTGGATACCGGCTCCAAATTCACCAGAATCCCCAGTGAAGGTCAGATTCTAGTATAGCTAATTGTGAATGATTTGATTTGATGTTTTCTTTTAAATGCCAAATATTCAATAGAATATGTAGATCATATGCTGAAAGTTTCATTAAATTCGGTTTAGTCAATCGACGTTAAAAAATAACAAAATGTTTGGCCAATTAACAAACGCACGTGCTGCAGCAACAGCAGTTTTCCAATACGTGTGCACACATACATTCAAACATCTTCTAGCACATTCTTTGAATCACATCAGCAGTTAGTTTCGTTTAGTTCTGCTAGATGGCGTTGCATCAGTGAATCTATTTCAGCTTTGACATTGCAAATGAGAACAGAGGAGTGGCGTCATGGTAGAGGGCGCGGCGCTCGATCGCGAGGTCCCCTGTTCAAATCCTGCTGGGCGTATTGTAGTTTTCTTTTAATTGCTTCAAAACTTTTATATATTTGTGATTAAATTTCTCTTATATTTTTTCAAAAATCGAAATTGAAATTTTAACATTTTTATTAGTTTGGTTGTTCTTGCACATTCTTAAAGTCACATCAGCAGTTAGTTTGACTTAGATTTGGTAGATGGCGCTGTAGCAGTGAATCTATTTCAGTTTTGACATTGAAAATTAAAACAGAAGGGTGGCGTCAAGGTAGAAAGCGCGGCGCTTGATCACAAGGTCTCGGGCTCAATCCCGGAGCGTGTCGGAATTATCTCTTTTAATTGTTTCAAAATTTTTATTTATTTAATTAAATGAGTTTTCTATTTAATTTATATTTTTAAATACATCGAAATTGAAATTTGAACCATACTAAATGTGCTTTTCTATTATTTTGGTTCAGGGTAGTATCTAGTCGAGCACTCTCGACTAGAGTTTTCTTACTTGTTTGCTATGTATTATTATTTTACAATTTCTTGTGTATAGCTCACTTGGCTGCACGATTTGGTCATTAAACCAGCAAATGCTTTTTGTTTGTTAATAATTATTAACTCCTTTATAGAAGGATTTGCAGGCAAGCTTATATATAAGCTTCATGTTCATCGAGCAATGTCCCTGATGAAGATTATCTCGGGCTCTCATCCAAATGTGGGCAAGGGATATCGAACTACACCTGGAAAAGGAATCCAAGATGTGCCCAGAAACTACCTCGACAAAGCGTAGCCCCAAGATCTGCTATCCGGCGCACCAGAACTAAGAGATGACGCAGTTGCCACTACCATCAAGACCTACCAGACCGGCACTATATCTATCTTAAACATATGATCATGTAACATAACTAATATGATTAGAGTCTATATTAGAGTCCATATTATCTTCAAGTTAACAGCCAGAGCTATGTCGAGAGCAAACTCGCAAATATGTAACGAATATTGATTTCAATGGGGCTGCAGGCATTTCTATGGAATATTTTAATGAGCATACTTTTGGGCGGCACAAATATTAAATGATTTCAACTGAAAATAAACCAAACCACGTCACGCCTAATGCAATTTCAGCTCAAATTCATGCTAAATATATTTAATTTTCAATTATAATAATAATAAATAAAAATACACACACACACACACAGAGGGAGTGAATGTAAATTCAATTATGTGCAAATAAAACTTGATATTCATATATTTCACTAGTTACTATGTGAGCCGTTGCGCCGCTATGCTAATGCGTTTTCCAAATCCAAATTCAAATCGCAATCCAAATCCCCAAACACCAGAGCTCCCCCGTCGCCTGGCATCCCGCCCATAAATGAAATATTCAAATGCTGACCTGTCTTCAAACTACTTTGAAATGCGGTTTACAATTTTTTGGCTCAATGCTGGACCATGTTGTTGTCATTGTTGTTGCCACTGTTGTTGTTGCTGTTGTTGTTGTTAGAGCTGCTGCGCCAATTTTAATTAACAAACAACATGGCTGGCTCATGTTGTTTTGTTCTGTTCTATTCTGTTTTGTTCTGTGATGTTTTGCTTTCCATTTTTTTCTCTCTATTTGTAGTTTTGATGTGTTCTATTTTGTTGCATGGCACTCGCAGAGTCAACGCCTAGAGTTATGCACAGCGTGAGCGAAAGAGAGAGCGAGAGAGAGAGAGAGAGAGAGAGACGGAGCGAGTTGCTACACTCTCTCTTTGTTTAAAGCGTATTTTTGTTATAGTTTCGACAAAATCTACACATACTTATGAGCATACAGAGCTATTGGTTTATTGATTCGAATTGCAGTATTTTTTACATACTCAAAGCAAGTTTGTCATGCATACAAAGGGGCGTGACGTGATATTTGAGTAAGTTCATTTACAAAAACAACAGCAAGGGAGCTCAAAGATATGATTTATGTTCCATAATAATCTTTAAGGGAACTCAAACGGAAAGTTTTTTTTTTTTTGCTTTCGGCTACCAATAAAAAATACAGATTATTCGCTCTAAGTAATAAAATAATATATAAACAATAAATATATTAATAGAATAAAAATATTCAACGAAGCAAAACTTCTGTCCCGCTGTCAGCCTCAACGCACCGGCATAGGCTTGGTACTTGGTATTATCAAGGTGAATATTCAGATACATTATTTCTTAGGGACGCAGGTGCAGCTAGTCAGCTTCTTGAATATAAAACTCAGAGTATATGACACCCCAAACACTCAAATTCACAGCTCAAGCTAAGGAATGAGTTGTTTGTCATTGCTCAATGCAAACAGTGACTGCAGTAAGTTAGTTTCCCTTGCTACTGGCCCATTAACTGACATTTGACAGCTGATAAACGAAAATAAAGAGAAAATAAAGGCAAAAAGGAAGCAAAATGTTTCAAAATATGCATACTTAATAAGCCAAATTGAAGTATATGTGCGAATGTGCTACTTCTTAATATTCAGTTGTCGCTTCTTGCAATATGCAACAGAATGTTGCAACAGCATTGGCACTTAACAGGACGGGATTTGGCTTCCATTTGGCCATTGCACAAATATTTGTCAGCCATAACCTAGGATTTGTTGCCCTGCCTTGGACTTTGACATTTTTCATTTATCCTTTAGCAGGCAATGGTTGTTGTTGTTGGCTGTTGATTTTGCTTGTTCGCCCAATAACCCCATTTAAACTTATGACAGCCGGAGCCAAATGAAACTTTGCTCTTTTGCTTTAGCTCAATAACACTCGACATGAGCAAACAAAAATGTTGCCATTAGTTAAAGTTGGCTTACTTTAGCCCATTCCCACGGCCATTTCCTTCCGTTTGCCTTTTCTTCAGCATTTTTCTTCGCCTTCGTCTTCCTCTTCCTCTGCTGCTCCAGCTGCTTTAGGTCCGACCGAGTGCCATAATAAGTTTGGAGCGCAACTTTGCACAGTTTTGAAGTGCAGCTAATAAGAAATTCGTGAAGTGTTGCTCCAGCGTGTCGGCCAAGTGTATTGAGTGTATGTGTATATATATACATATATACATTTATATATGTATGTGTGTGCATGGGGGTGTGTGTAAATATTTATTTTGAAACTCGTCAAGTTTTGCGTGCGATTGGAATTGAAATTGGGCTTTGCCCAGGACTCGTTATCCAACTCAGCATTCAGGCATGTGCACGTTGCTCGTTTGGTCAGCTTTCAGCTCAAGCCATTTCAAATACCCATTGAAAAATGTTGCCGGGCCAAGGACACACATCAGAGAATGAAGATAAACAATGTGAGATCTGAGTCGAAAGTCTTCAAGCGAAAATTACTTTAACTTAGCGAGCCCTGACTAAGCTCAGCTAAGCCTTGACAGGCTAAAGAGCTCACATACGGCTTGACACTGATGATAGGGCATATGCATTTCGGCTTATCTAACTCTTCACTTTTATCCCAGCAATTTTGATAGATGGTATCTGTAAGTAGAGTTCGCCTGGCTCCTGCACTGTTACGTGTTTGATTCACTTAGTTTTATTTTCTTAGCCAATTTAAAGAGAACAAAAAATGAAGCTTACGCTACATTCAATGAGCTCACGTCTCTGCTGCTGCTTTTCAATGGTCTGTAAGGGCATAATTACTGGCACACGTTTCGCATAGCATACGTATGCCAATCAAATTTAATGATTACACTACGTAAGACATCGAAAAAAAAAAACAACACAACAACAGCAAAACTCTTTGCAAACACTTCTCGAGCAGGTGTTGAGGTGTTGAGGTGCGTTCAATCTAAGGGAATGCTGTGCTTGGCTTGATAGAATTTTAACTGGATATTTATATGGACAATCAAAATATACATAAATCATTTGATATAGAATTTATCAGCTCTACAGCTGTACTAAGGTCTGTGACTTTGCACTAACTGGACAAAAATAAATTTGAAAGCTAACAGTAACTGCGAAACTACTCTCTTTATTTCTTGGAGGTTGGAAACTCTGCTGAAAATAGGTATGACACTTGGGCGATATATTTTAAATTTTTAAGGATTTATTTTGAAACTTTACAAGTAACAGCCCAATAACAAAATCTGAAATTAAATATAGTTCCATACAATTTATTTATTTACACTTTCTTTAGACTTTATTTTTCATTTATGCATTTATTTATTAATCCATTCATGCATTCATCCTAGTCTAGTTAATGAAATTAATGTTAACTGCAAATCGACATTTCTGTCAATCCAAGCAGGCCAAGCGTTTTTAATCAAAGACGACAGCCATATACATAGAGTGTGTTTGTATTTGAGTTTTTGACACGCTCATACGTTTTGTTGAAACTGTTTCAATTAATTGTGCTTATTTGTTGTTCGTTCTTTGAGTGTAGTGTGCGACGTAAGGAAAATCAATAATACAGTTCGTTTTTAAGAGCAGAAATAACATTGTTCGAGTGTTGTGATAATCCTAAAATCAAAAGCAGCCAATTTGAATTTGGAGCATAGTACAGAGGAACACAAAAACGGCAATTGAGACCAAGTTAATCACAGGAAAAGGCAGGTCAGTAACGAATCGATGTCGAAATGCAATTGCTGTAGGTGGGTGTTAATTGTTTTGTCATTCTGTGTGTATGTGTGCTTGCAGAGTTCATCGAAAGCATACAAAATGTATCCATCTAACTTCTATAAGATGAAAAACTTTGCCAATCCAAAGACCATGTTTAAGTCGTGCTCTAACAACGAAGAGTTCTCCACTACGCCAGTGCAGAGCTGCTCGTCAGCGACCAAGAAGGCCAACAAGCCGAGCTCGGTCAGCGGCCGCAGCGGCAGCGGCAGCAGTAGCAGCGCTAGTTATAAGAGCGTGATGAATGCAACTTGCTGCAGTGGTGGCAGTAGCGTGTGCTCCCCGCTATCGACACCTCGCTCCGATGTGAGTGGAGGCACCACAGATGACGGCTATATGACCCCATCGGCGATCCTAGATCCAGTCAGCACAGATACAGTCAGCCTCGATGTGGCTAGCGGCAGTGAGCCAGAGCAGACGCCATCGGAGCCGCATCATCCTCTGAACAGCGAATGGACACTGTGGTATTTGGAGACAGATCGCACCAAGACCTGGGAGGAGATGCTGCACGAGGTGGCCAGCTTCAACACGGTCGAGAATTTCTGGAGTCTCATAAATCACATTAAGACGCCATCTGAGATTAAAATGGGCAGCGACTATTGTCTGTTCAAGAAGGGAATACGTCCAATGTGGGAGGATGAGGCTAACGTGAAGGGCGGTCGCTGGGTAATCACCCTCAACAAGGGGAACAAAAACGATTTGGATAACTTTTGGCTGGACACGATGCTTGTCTTGATCGGCGAGAGCTGTGACTATTCGCATGAACTGTGCGGCGCTGTCGTCAATATACGTGGCAAGAACAACAAGATATCCATTTGGACAGCCAATGGCAGCAACGAGGCAGCTGCTCTCGAGATTGGCGGCAAGCTGCGAGACGGCCTGCGCATGGAGAGCGCCTATGTGCTTCAATATCAACTGCACAAGGACACCATGGCCAAGCAGGGATCGTTGGTCAAAACTATCTATACTCGTTGATTATTTGGCGCCGTGGCACACGCTGGCTAACAAAACTAACCTACCCTCACCCTTCTCACACTAAAAAAAAAAAAAAAAACAAAACAAACAAAAAAAAAAAAAAAAACAAACAACAAAAAACAAAGAAAAAAAAACACTAAAAATTCTAATCAAATAAGAACCGCAAACATGGCACATTTCTACAATTTTCCAAATGGATGTCAGTCCTAGCAAAATCTATATGAATTCGAGAAATAATGAAAATGCAACCAGCAGCTGAAATGCTCACTCAATCCACACACCCAAATTGTCAGTCTGTCAAAAAAGCAAATTACAATTCCATGTGACGGCGACTAAATTCCCAGTCCATATCCGAGCTCCGAGTTCATTTGAAATTTTACATTTAAGATCCTCAAACACAAATTCGAAATTGTATAAATTCCATGTTCATCGCAGCCAATCTATGTCAAGTTCATATTGGTGACAAGAAAACTAATAAATGCAGGAAATATATTTCAAAATTATTGGAAAAATACTCATTTTTGTTATTCATATACTATACATGAAGTATCTGCATCTAGACCACCGATTTCCCTGGGTCTCCTGGCTCCTGAGCTCACACGGTGCTAAAAATCGATAATCGATTTTTTTCATTGGTAAGGGCCTTATTTGCATAATTTATCTTCTAAGTGAGTACAGCTTCAGTACATAGTTGAATATCCTAGCAGTACAGCTGATTGCTAAGCAACGCCACTTAGGCGTCTACGTACCGCCGCATTACCCATGCACACGTCACTTATATTTTAAGCATAGTATGGGACCATTCATTTCAAGTCTCTGCTGTCAATTCTTAATTGTTTTTGCAGAATGAGTTTTCCATGGTGTCTATAGAAATCTTATGAAACCCATCGTCTTTCCCTTTATCTCGCCAGCAATTCTGGTTGTGAATATTTTTACATTCAGATGGAATATCACCAACAATCTAATAAATATAACAATGAGTCTAATGCGTAACTATGCTTTTCAAATATATTTCATATATTGTACAAATATTCAATTAAAATAGCCCAATATCTGGACCTGATCAACCATGGCGGTAATCGAATCCAAGAGCTCCTCGCTGGTAGGAATAATCTGGGAAGGGGGCAACAGGAAACCAAAAAATTCGGAGTCAGGACGCAGCTCATAGCAGAAAGTCATCCGCACACCCTGGGTGCCATATACCCAATCAAGAGAGCTCCCAGATACATGCGAGGCAAAATTATAAATGCTTTTAGCAACATACTTCGTATTATAGCGCTTTGAAATGGCAGAGATAGCTGCTTTGGCCACTTGCTGGTAGTCTTTGATATTGTCGGGCAGCGATGCGGTGTAACCATAAGGATATACGAGAACCTGGGAGAAGGAATGCAACGAGAGATAAAGCTGAATCTTGTTCTTCATCGAAGCAATGTAGTTCGATAGTGATAAAATCTCAATTTCAGAGAATGCATTAGGTCCAGCGTACTCATCTCCACAGGGACGGTTTTTATAGTTCCATTTATTCCAGTGGAAGTCCCAATTGCGGTTGGGATCAGCGCCAAAGCAATTGCCATAGGGTTTGCGGGTCTTGCGCCAAATGCGATTCGTCTTCCGGCTGTAAACAAAGCCGTCGGGATTGACATGTGGGACGATGTACCAGTTGTAGTTATCGCCTAGCTGCTTGATAGAAGCCACATTTGACGTGAGTAGCTCATTGATGATGTAGGTAGCTGCCGCTGGAGAGATCCACTCTCGCGCATGAATACCAGCCTCGATGAAGATTCCGGGTTTCTCGCTGCCACTCTTGGAAATCTTCAAGCCCAATATAGAGCGTCCCTCATAGGTTTTACCAACCTCAAGCAGTGTAACAATTTGTGGGTTTTGCTTAGCCAATGATCGCATCCAGGCATAGGTGTCCTCTAGATCATGGTAGTCAAGCCAGTTGTATTCAGAGCTGGCATTACTCCTATCACTGACCTCTCCTTCAATCTCATCGATTGACTTTTGAAAGTCCTTGGACTGCAGTTCATATTTAATCTTAGCTTTACCCAGAATCTCCAGTAAATCAGGAATTTTGTGTGGGGCAACAACCACATGGACATCAGCTCCGGCGACATAAGCACCGTTCAGGAATATGATGGCGTCCGAGGATACCTTCAGATCTCTTAGTACCGCCAGTTGGTCTTCATTCTCAGGAGTGGCCTTGTAGATATGGTAATTGTCGTATCGAATGCGTTCGGCATGACTCAATCCAAACGTGGCCAAAAGGACCAACCCAGCCAAAAGAAGCCACCTGTTCAGCGACATTGTTGTCGATATTATGAAGCACTACAATACGTGAGCTGAGCTTATAAAGGGTTTCTCTTTGTAATGTTATTCAATATATATTTTGCTGATAAGTCCAGACGTTTAATTTATAGCCCTCGTGTTAAGTAAATAATTAAAAATAATCTAGGTAAATAATTCGAGTGGCAAACGCGATTGCAAGTCATTAAATTAAAATTCCTCTAGTTTCCAATCTAGTCATGAAGAAGAAAGCTTACAGTAATTACAATTACAATTACAATTACATCTGTATCTGTATCTGTATCTGTATCTGTATCTGTATCTGTATCTGTATCTGTATCTGTATCTGTATCTGTATCTGTATCTGTATCTGTATCTGTATCTGTATCTGTATCTGTATCTGTATCTGTATCTGTATCTGTATCTGTATCTGTATCTGTATCTGTATCTGTATCTGTATCTGTATCTGTATCTGTATCTGTATCTGTATCTGTATCTGTATCTGTATCTGTATCTGTATCTGTATCTGTATCTGTATCTGTATCTGTATCTGTATCTGTATCTGTATCTGTATCTGTATCTGTATCTGTATCTGTATCTGTATCTGTATCTGTATCTGTATCTGTATCTGTATCTGTATCTGTATCTGTATCTGTATCTGTATCTGTATCTGTATCTGTATCTGTATCTGTATCTGTATCTGTATCTGTATCTGTATCTGTATCTGTATCTGTATCTGTATCTGTATCTGTATCTGTATCTGTATCTGTATCTGTATCTGTATCTGTATCTGTATCTGTATCTGTATCTGTATCTGTATCTGTATCTGTATCTGTATCTGTATCTGTATCTGTATCTGTATCTGTATCTGTATCTGTATCTGTATCTGTATCTGTATCTGTATCTGTATCTGTATCTGTATCTGTATCTGTATCTGTATCTGTATCTGTATCTGTATCTGTATCTGTATCTGTATCTGTATCTGTATCTGTATCTGTATCTGTATCTGTATCTGTATCTGTATCTGTATCTGTATCTGTATCTGTATCTGTATCTGTATCTGTATCTGTATCTGTATCTGTATCTGTATCTGTATCTGTATCTGTATCTGTATCTGTATCTGTATCTGTATCTGTATCTGTATCTGTATCTGTATCTGTATCTGTATCTGTATCTGTATCTGTATCTGTATCTGTATCTGTATCTGTATCTGTATCTGTATCTGTATCTGTATCTGTATCTTGTATCTGTATCTGTATCTGTATCTGTATCTGTATCTGTAGCTGTATCTGTATCTGTATCTGTATCTGTATCTGTATCTGTATCTGTATCTGTATCTGTATGTATCTGTATCTGTATCTGTATCTGTATCTGTATCTGTATCTGTATCTGTATCTGTATCTGTATCTGTATCTGTGTCTGTATCTGTATCTGTATCTGTATCTGTATCTGTATCTGTATCTGTATCTGTATCTGTATCTGTATCTGTATCTGTATCTGTATCTGTATCTGTATCTGTATCTGTATCTGTGTCTGTATCTGTATCTGTATCTTTTTACATGGAGGCAATGCATCTGCCTGAGGACCACTACATGGTAATACTCGCATGGCCTATCACCTCTCTCATATTGGCTATGTTTTGTTTTGTGTTCTTCTTTTTTGTTTTTTTGGCTGCTTGAAACGGTTTGGGGCCACGTCGTTAGCTGGACTTATTTGGCGCACGGCGTCGGCAAAGTTGGCCCCGCTGAATTGTTTGATTTATTGACGTTTATTGGCAGTTGGCATTTTATTGTGACTATTTTTGTTAGCGCATAGAACTGAGCGTCTGGCGCGGCGGGATCGGGTCAGGTGGTAGCCACCGTCGCCACATGGTTTCTTCTGTATACGCTTGTGTGGACCCCAAGCGCCACCGTCTTCCTTTCCGCCGTTGGCTTCGGCTATTGGCACTGGAGCAACGGCGACGTGCCGGCCACGGGTCACCCACAAGCCGTTGACCACTTCACTTCTATTTGATTGCTTTTTTTTCCTCACTCTTCGCATAGATTTGGTTGGGCTTGTTTTGTGCGCTTTGTTCGCTGAATAGCGAATTGTGTTATATATACGTAGCAGTTGTGCAACATTTCCATAAAAGATTGCTCAACAGTTATTGTTGTTAATGGTATTTAATCCTGTTAACTGTCAAATGCACATTAGCCGGCTCTTGGCCACCTTTGACTTTAATCAACAGCCTTGTACGATGCAAACGATATCGAATTTCAGCCAAATGCTCAATTTATAACACTGGCCAACAGGAGTGAGCTACCAGCAAGACCCGATTAAATTGGTTTATGCTGAAATATTGATATTGAAAGCTTTTAGTTAGATTATAGAGAAGAGAACATGTGAGACAAGAAACAAAAATTGGAGTCAAGAGTGAAAATGACAGAGGATACAGGAGGAGGGGAGGTGATAAAGAGGGAAAAAGGCAAGAAGTACGAAGGAACAGGAGGAAAATAGTAAAGAGCAATAACAACAGGAGAAGAGAAGATAAAATAAGAGATATCAATGGGTAGATGAAAGAAAACAGAACTGGAGCGGAGAAACACACAAAAAAGCGGGAAAAGAGGGGCAGGGAAACCCGAAGATAAATAGTCCAACAAACTTCATAAATATTTATGTATTTTAATCTAAAAAATTTCGTTTCACAAATTTTCTTTGCCAAACGATTTCAGATATGCAAACAGATTTATAAATACACATATATATTTTCTCGTATTATTAGCCATTATAGGCTGGCTGTGTGGCCCCCTCAGTAACCACACCGGCTCGGTCAAAGGTCAAGGCGCAGCGCCTTGTGTATCGCTGTATCTGCGCCATAAATACTATATGAAAGCTTCTATGTTTGGGGCCAGCTAGCAGCATATTTGGCGTTGATTTATGGCATTTAATTTCATTTTATTGCATACGCAGGGGTTGGCAGTAAATTAGTTGTAATTGCGTCCTTGTCCAAAAAAAAAGAGAAAAAGGCAAAAAAAAAAAAAAAAACCTGTAACAAAATTGATTAAAAATACTTTAATCCAAATGCCAAATTGTTTGGTTTCACGCTCCATGGCTAAATGTGTTAGATTTAACAGGGCAAACGACAAACGATTTCAATATTTCATGCACGTATGCACACAGGCCCTACTCATTCGGAATATTTGATAGTAGCCAGTAATTCAGTTACCTCTTAGCTAGAGACAAATATGAAACAAAGTGACTTCAGACAGAAATTTCGAGCATTTGTGAAGGGAACTTTAAAGAGCGATGTAGTGTGAAGCTCATCGCTTTTTTAAAAGTAATGCTACATGGTATATATTAAGAAGAGCCTGAGGCCTTCAGGCTTTTATGTAAATGGAGAGATAGTCGCCTGAAGTGCTAAGAGTCCCTAGTTAGAAAGTAAAATTATACGAATGCTCTGCAGATAATTAAAATACTTTTCAGGATCAGCACTATCTAAATAAAAATATATACACATATACAAGTATATGTAAATTTATATGTATGTATGCATTCCAAACATATATTAGAAGCTGCGACGTCAATTTTAGCGAGCGGTAAAATCGAAAAATATGCAAAACAGCGCAGACAAAAAGGTGCAAAATGAACAAACACAAAAAAAAAAGAAAACGAAGAGACGGAGAGAAGAAGAACAGCAAACGAGAAGAGCAAACCAATGCCGCCGTCGCCTCCCCCTCCTCTCCCACAATTTGAGCAATTGGCAATGGCACATCCGCACGGAAAATTTACCTGTACAACTACACCCCAGACAGTCAGCTAGCGGGTCAGGTGGCTGGCGGCCCCACAGGTAGCATTTGTTCTGTAAAACGTCGATTTACATGCGTGTTATATCCTGCCTGGGCGAGATGGAGTGCGGTAGGAGAGCAGTGCACGAGGTGGAAGGGGTCGCTTCTGTTGGCAGTGGGAGGCAACTTACACGGCGCTGATGCTCAACGTATTTCAATTTATTTATTTTTATTTGCGTATGCAAAATAGTCGGCTTGATTTTGGTTAACACACACACACGCGCACACACACTCAAGTACTCACAGCTTGAAAGTGCTTTTCCATTTGCGCTAGAGCTAAGCGTGGGCGTAAGTTAGAACGTTGCAAAGGGGTAAAAGTATTTACTGCCTTAAAGCTGCAGCATTGAGGTTTAAAGAATATATTTACCGAGTGTATTCGATTTGTATAATATTATGCACATATGGCAATACTCGCAGCAGATGAATCTGTTTTTATAGGGAATTATATAACTTTGCCCATTAGTGGAAACTGAAAAGAGAGTTCCTATTAAATATATAGTGAAGAGGAGCTGCCAAAAAAGCTATAGAATATAGAGTTTTTATATAAAGAATCTTCTATTGGAAGATCAATTATATTATAGAAGGCTTTAACCGAAGCTCTTGCATAAACTGAAAGTATTCTGGGAAAAAGTCATATTACACTATTCTGAACAATTTTTTGTGTAAGCTTTCATTTTAATTTAAATATTAAATATGGAAATATATTATAATATTTATTTTTTTAAATGACAAAACACAATTTTTATTTATTTATTTATTTATCTATCTTAGAGTTAATTAAAATTAAAACTAACTTAATTTTTGAAGCGCTGGCTGCATGGGGCTTCGGCTTATCGGATTAAGAATATTTTAACATTTTTTAACATATTTACATATTTTACTTATAATGGGGCTTAAAGGTTTATAAACACAATTTTATTTTAGGTAAATATTTTAGAAAATTATTGTATAGTATAATAAATATTTTTGTTTAATTATAGAGAACATGTTCAAAAATAAACAAAAAAAAAAAAAGAATATGAACAAGTTATGCTAATGATGTGCAAAATATATGCATTAAATTTAGTTATAATTATATCATTAATAAGCCTAATGAATTAGTGATGCCTAGTAATCAAGCTCTTCAAGTTTCCTTGTCATATGTAGAAATAATGTGGGCTGAGGTATTCAATTCAACTAGGGCTGTCGAATATTTTAAAATATCATCGTATCGATCATAAATGAAATATTGAAACAAATCTTTGCCACTTTAAAAATATCGATATATCAATATTTTTCGATAATTTTTTTTGCACAATAAATTTAAAATCCTTCCCAAAAAACCAAGACTAATAAAAATACGTATTTTTTATATTTAAAGAAAAAGACCGCCTAACTCCAGTATTAGTTACTCAAAAACATCATAGTGCTTGATTTTCACATATGAAAATATATATATTTAATGTGTTAAATACACTTGTTTTCATTACTTTTAGCAATATTTGAGCAAATTAAAATATTCCGATATTGACAAATATATCGATATATTGATGTATTCTCAACAACCCTAAACACAATCTTTTCAACATTGAGCGTGTTTAGCTAGCTCTGCTAGACGCCATAGCCAAGGCCTAAAGTTGTTAATGTCTATTTAAAGCGATACAAAATCAGCTACAAAAATGTGTTTTTCTTCTATAAATCATATAATAAAATCTCTAATCTACTTTTAATCAAGTCTCATTAAAAATCTCATCATCTTCTCCACTGTATACTCAAAGCTCTCCCCTAAGCTCATTGTTATGATGCCATCGTCGCTCAACACCCAGCACAATGGCCAGCTGGCAGCTGAGCAGAGCTCGCAATTGGCGAGTGCTGCTGCCAGTCCCAGAGCAACATTAATCAATTGTTGGATAACACTGCTGTTCGTGTATGTATATGCTACTATGTGGGAGCCGAGACAAGCTATTAGAGCGACAGATTGACCGAACGGAGCATTGGGCATTAGTCGATCCGACAATTCAATATTGAAATGGCTTCTGCTTGAGGCCCAGCGCTGACTTTATGGCTCCGTCTAGGACACTGGCTAATTATGTGGGTAACGCACACAGCCTGTTAATGTATGAAAATTGGATGTATTGGGTCGTTGTGCGAGCCTCCATTCATGTAGTCCGGCCACAGTCCCTATTCCAGATGCCTTGCCTTGCCTCGGCGAGCCTCTTAAATACGTAATGACATGGCTGTCAGTCAGGTGTCGGTGTGATTACCTTCTGGGCGGAATACATCTTTCCGAAAGCTGTTCAGCATTTGACCATTGACCCCATCGCCTGACCTGGACCGAGTTCAAACTGCAATTTGGCCATTTGACACGTCGCGACAATCAGCAGCGAGGCCAACGTGTCTGTCGCTTGTCCCATTTGGCTTTAAAACTCTTCCATTTGTCGCATACGTATGTCACATCCAAAAACATTTTTTAGAAACAAAACAAGTAAAAGCGAGGCAGCTATGCTGGCAATCGCAATTGCAAATTGATTAAGTCAAAATTGAAAAGTTGTGAAAGGTCGTGAAAAACAAAAAATAGAATGTAAAATTATTAAAATATATTTATATGAGATGGAGAGTAGAAAATTTTATAGCACTAGAGCTTGGAATGGAATGGCGCAGACACTTCCTGTGCAAAGGGCTACAGAGAGTAAGAGTGGGAGAGAGAGAGATAGAAAGAGAGAGAGAGACATAGATAGACAGAAAGACAGAGAGAGACATAGATAGACAGAAAGAAAGACAGAGAGATATATATAGAAAGAGATATAGATAGAAAGAGAGATAGAGAGAGAGAGAGTGAATATGGGAAATCAGAATAATGGTTTTCTGAAAACGTATGTAGCTGCTAGAAAAGGGCGTGGCAGATAAAGTATATATTGTTATTATATATATATATAGATTAAAATTAATCGTATTCAATTTTTCTAAGAAAAAATTACAAAGCTCTAAACAATTGTGGATAATCGTAAAAAGAAAAAAATATTTATATATTCATATATATATTTTTTTTTTGCCAAGCTTAACTCTCGCAATTTAGTGTCGACAGCCAAACTAAAAAAAAAATGTGACTAAAAATTCTAACTAAACGAATAGTTGGCCCGCTAATAACAATCATAGCTCGAACTGGCCACTGCTGGCTGGCCTGGCTTAAGCGCCGCTGCTGCTGCTGCTGCTGCGGATGCGATATGCATTTTATCGGGCCGCAAACCGAGCCATTTGCAAATTAACATCGGATCCTGGCAGCGGGTCTCGCCAATTTGGCTGCCAACCAACCGCAACATGAAAATCCGCTGCCAATTGAAAAGGTCGGGCGTATAAATCGAACGGCGTCAGCTTTCAGACTGGATGAGCCCCAAAAAGTCCACTGATTACTGGAACTGCTGCTCCTGCTAGTCCTGCTGTTGCTATTGCTATTGCTGCTGCTGCTGCTGCTCCTGCTACTCCTGCTGTTGCAATTGCGTTTCTTTTACAAACTTCATTAAGGGCAAATTAAATGGATTGCATTGCCCTGATCAAGATAACTAAGCCGACGTGAGGCATTCACGTCTCTCCTGCTCATGTCCAAGTCAAAGCCCATGTCCTGATTCCCAGCTTCCGTTTTCTTGCCAAAGTGCACTGGCAAATGTTGACATTCATTGTTGTTGCTTCTATTACTGTTGCTGCTGTTGTTCTTGTTGTTGCTGCTGCTGCTGCTGCTGCTGCTGCTGCTTTAGCTGCTGTTTCTTTAATGCGCTTTCCCTTGTTCTGGCCACGCTCGTTCCCCAGCTAAGGCTCAATGCTATTCTACGTCTTCGTCTCGTCTGCGCCGCAGTCGTGCGCTGGATTTTGTTTTTATTATGATTATTTTAACTGCCAAGGCAAAGGCAAACATACAGCACAAGGACCTGTCTGCTAAGCAGCAAAAGCAGCAGCAGCAGCAGCAACAGACAGCGAATGGTTTGGGATGCGTTGGAAGCGGAGCAGCAGAAGCAGCATAAAATGCAATTTTCACATGCCTGACAGCAGCAACTGGCAAGACTAAGGAGGAGCCGATCCGGAGGGAGGGGGCCCAAATGAATTTGGCGTCAGGCGGCAAAGCCAACAATAACAACTGATGGGCAGTGCCCGACTAGAGAACATCCAAAGACTGTCATACATAAGTCCATTCCACTTTTTACTACCGAACTAGCTACTCATTTACCCTCGACTTGGACTGATTTTCAAATTGATAACATACTGTCGCACGACACAGCATACCCGACTGGCCATCTGTACAGGGCATAAGAATGAAAACTAAAAGCCAGTAAAGTGAAATGCAATAAAACAAAAAGAAGGGCCAACAGCGGCGTCTACAACTGGGACTGCAGCTGCGACTGTCTTGTCTTTTGGATACGAGCTGGCAACTGGCAACTGGCAACTGCAAACTGCAAACTGCGATCTGCGTGGAGCTGCTGCAGCTGCGACAACGTTGCCGTTGCCGTTGCCGTTGCCTGTCAAACGCTTGGCTCGACCCACGAAGACCTCTAGACCTCCACTCGACAGCGCTTGTAGTTACTAGTAGAGCGAGTAACGCGCCCGCCCACACACCCACACACCCACACGCCCGTTCGCCATGCATTTACAGCGCAATGATTCAAATTGTCGCCTCGGATTATGGATTTATTACGCGTCTCGTTTTTAGTAAGCTCCAAGCGGCTGCAATTGTGCATGCTGCATGCAATTACTATCAATGTAGCTACCAGGCTGCCGACGAAGAAGACGACCCAGCACCCAACGCCCTATCGCACACAGCCAGCCACGCCCCCTCGCCTGGCAAACTCTAGCTGGAGTAACCCATAAAAACATTTATATCGAATTCGAAAATGTGTCACTAATTCGCGTTGGCAACTTTTGTTGCTCTCCTTTTGAGTCGAGTGTGTATGTGTGAGTGTGAATGTGTGTGACTAAAGTGTGTGTGAGTGTGTGTGTGTGTCACTTTCATACTTTGCCTGTGCCAGCGTCTGTTCTGTGCGCGACATCTTGAATAGCAATGGAGCTGCTCATACGGCGAATGAATACATTCGAATGCAGCTTAAACACTGTGTGGACTTTAAGCACAAATGGCAGAAATGCTGGCAGATATGCTGAGCTACAAAGTGATATACATATGTATATACATATATAAAAATAAATGTTTATCTATAGATAGTTATGAATTTTTAATATCGAATTGTTCAAGGCGAGCAAAATTTTGATATATATAAATTCATATATATTTACTTGTCGTATCGCCAATAATTTTACTGTTTCTAAAAAAAAATTACAATAAATATGAAATTAAGAATAGATAAAGATTTTTTCTAAATATTAAATTAAGACTATCTTAAGATTTTTGCACTGGCAACTGGGCCCAAGCTGAGAAAGCTGATTATAATAGTTTCTGAATATTTCAGTAGGGCTAGTGAGAGCTTATATAGGGGTATAATCCGAGTGAGTTTAGATCTGAGCTGCACGCTGCTCTGATTCACTCTGTGAGTGAGTGAGACCCAGGCTGAAGCTGGACGTAGTGCCGTTTTGAGACTCCAGAGTAGAGTCCTTCGCACTCTCAGGCCACACAGACAGGGTCGTTATGAGCCACGAAGACAAAGAATGAGAGAGAAACAGGGTTGTCGATGATTGTTAGTCGGCGAAGAAATTCGAAAAGAAAGGAACTCGCTACTGGGAGCGACTGTGAAGCTATTGGAATGGGAGGTGATAAAACGGAATCAAAGCCAATTAACCTATAAATGTATATAGGAACACATGTTTGCATATATGTATTTAGTTAGGTAATCAAGATTTCATATTATATCATATCATATATACATACATACAAAACTAAATTTTATACACATCGTATAATTATGCGTACACTACTTCAATCAGTTGCATTTTAATTGTTTAAAATGAAATTGTATGTGAAAATACATATATATATAATATAAAAAAGAATAAAATAAATATATATCAGTTGTACGAGTGTGTAAAGCTGATCCATCCAGTCAATCAACTTTTGAAGCCGAATGGAGTTTTAGCTTAGGGTCAGATTCCGTATACGCTGGTAAATTGAGTTTCGCTCTAATTAAATTGAAAACCAATTTGAAATATTATAAAATATATAGAAATTAAAACAAGCGAGGCTTACCGCACGTTGAGTAAAAAAAAATAATAATGATAATACAAATTCCGAATGTATTTTTATACATATTTAATTATGCCAAAGGTTTGTTTACACATCTCACTGCAGACAGGGAATTATTCCTCCATTTAGCTGGCGGCGAAGACTAAAAAAAAAAAAAAACACAACAACAACAACAAACAAAACAAAACAATGCAAATAATATGAATTTTACAATATAGCGGTTCATATAACAACAATTATAGCGCTGAGCCCATGCATATCAGTTGTCAAAGGTATTTGCACACATTTTAATTGCGTCAAATGCATTTACACAATGCAAATTTTCATTTACTTTTCATTCGTTTATTTTGTAATTTTTTCCATTTGTTGTTGGCTTTTGTCGTGGGTTTAATAAATTGTGAAATATTTACATATTCGATATTGATTAAAGATGATCAAGAGTCCATTATTAATTGAAATCGGATTCCAAAATGTAATGAAATTCTGTGAATGCAATGAAGAGCGACGGAGAAGAGAAAGTACGTAACAAAGCGTAGAGCTGTGTAATTTGTAAAATAATCCTGCTTCCACATATTGTAGGCCAATAAGGAGGAAGCAACACGGTTAATTAACAACAATACTTATAATTCTATCGATACTCAACCATATCGATGATTAGACGTCTGTCGATAGTTGGTTTAAGTGCGATGATTGTGATTGGCTGGAGAGAAAGAAGAAGAACGCGAGCGTAATTTAAAAATCATTTAAGTAAAGAGAGCGAAGTAGAGCCTCCTGGTTTTGCTAAGAGTTCTGTGTGGCGTCATATCAAATCTAATTATCATATAATACATATCTTGAAACCACAAGCTGTATGATCTGGCAGCCTAAAAACCTTACCAACGTAGTCTTCATCTACAATATGAACTGGAATAGCTGGTGGAAAGGAACAGCTCATCCAATATGATTAATTTTACAAAAAATACCATACAGGGCTGTCCGCATTCGAGGAGCCCATCTGGCAGCCCTACAAGGCTGACCAATGGAATTTTAGTTATCAAAGAAAAGCGCAAATTTTGCATATGGAGATTTGTTGACATCACCTTTCAGATGTAATATCTCTCAAAGAGGTGCCTATATAATGAGTTCCTCGAATATGGACAGCCCTGTATATGCATAGAAAGTTAAGATTTCATTAAAGAATCCCCTATTTCAGCTGAGAGATCGCAGAGCAAAGATGTTGAGCTCCCACAATTTATTCAATCGAAGCTGAATCGAATCTATGCGGACCCGAGCGAACACGAAGTTGAGTGGAACCTCCAACCAAGTCTGGTGCCAGCAAATATCAAGTTGAATGGAACCCAATGCACAGCTTGCTTGTGCTGAAAGGGTTTCTGCTAGATGTTGCCCATCTAGGCGTTGCATGATTACTGATGAATAATACGCACAATATACCTTTGTAAGTAATAATAGTCTCTAACCAGCTCAAAGGTGTGCACATGCTTAATACGTGTGCCATTCAGGTGCAAAGTATCAGCGCTAGCACGAGGCGCATCTGCACAAGGTCGTTTGCATGATGTTTTGCTTTTATCTTAAGTGCTTATATAGTAGTAGAATCTTCAATAAAGCAAAACCGACTTTTGATGGCCATTAGCTGACCGGAGACCTTGGCCAAATACAAAGAAGATAAAATTAGATAATAGCAATGAGATAGTGCTTAGTCAGTTGATTGCACAACACGTTGCTGCCGGGTCGACCCTTCACCGGGCGCTCGGATCTGACTGGGCGGCCGCCCATCGCTGCCAAAAGGCGTAGACACACAGAGTGTGAATTAAGCAAAGTCATGCCCATGCTTTATGCCACATGCATCATGCCGTATGACGCATGCCGCACGGCGCATGCCATGTTCCATAGGTCGTATGCGGCATGCCGCATGCCACATTTTCGTGCTGTCGCGAAGGCCTCAGCATGTGCCCAAATCCGACGAGCAAAGCATTTAAACAAAGCATTTGAAAGCTTTTCGCAATTATTATTATGTATTATGCATTATTTGTGTACAAGTGTAAATGTTGTCAACCCCAAAAAAATATATATATGTATGTATATAAAAAAAAAAAACAAAGCCAGCAAACAGCAAACGGCAAACAGCAAACAAAAAAGCAACAAGCAACTGTTAGCATCAACAAGATTGTGCAATATGTTGCAGCTTTTCGGATGCTCTACACAATGGGGTATCTTCGCTTTATCTCTGCAGCTGCAACACAATTCATGTGCATAGAGACCAAATGTGGGAGGTCTTTACATGGCAATGAAAGGGTATATTGGTTTCTGTGTTAGGTTTCTGTAGATATTAATGAAAGGGTATATTGATTAACTGTAGCAGAAGTTAACTACATGAAGTTTTGAACATGTATGTATGTATATTTGCCCATAAATTTATGTATTTATGAAAGTATATATATATAATATATACATATATATTTACAAATAAATGTATGTATCTATTTAGGTCTGTATGGATGTACATTATATGTATTTATATATGTAAGTAGGTATGTATGCACTTATGTAGAGGCTCGGAAATAAATATGTAAGTAGGTATGTATGCACTTATGTAGATGCTCGCAAATAAATTCACATAGACACATACATACATATATTCAGATATATTGATAATATTCTAATATATCAGCTATAAAAGCCTAGTAAAAAAAAAATTTGTTTATTGTTGACTTGGCCTGTGGATCAAGACAACATACATATATCCACCTCTGAAGCTGAACTATAGAGCTTGCTATAAATGCTCACTGAATATTTTTGTAATGGTATAAGCAGAAAAACTAGAAGATATCGCACTCGTTCTGTAAGACTGCCCCAAGTATTCTCAGCTCATAGAGTCTGCCTCTTCAAATTTGTCAAGTTTTTACGAACGGCATTTGTGATCTTCAAAGTTTATTTGATATATGAATACATTTGTTGGTGTACATATACAATTTATTTTGGTATTGATATGGTATATAGAATGTTATATTGTTTTCAGTTAATTATGATGCGATCTTATATCGACCAGTTGAGAGATATCATATCAAAATTAATGTCATCAAATCTAATGTAACCAAATGAAATAAATATTATTATTATCAACATCAATCTAATTGTGTTTTTCTTTGATTTAAAAAACATGAGCATGGGCCCGTCGATTATGGTCAATCTAGTAAAGTGGCTAGATACGGTACGTCGAATAGGGACAGTCCTCTATACTATGTATATTATATATTATTTACTAGAACATACAACTGTCATTAGAGTAAGGCATTTTGTGTTATATATGATGTATTTTATAATGTATGTATGCAGGTGTATATGTGTGTGCTATGCATTAAATACTTTGTAGTATGTAGTTTAGTATGTATACTTTTCTTAAACACTACTTAGACAGTTTATTTGCATATATCATCTCTCTAATACATACATATACGTACATGTATGTATATGGCATGAATACTACAATGTATGCATAGAGTATATTTATACTAGGTCTGTTCATGTAATCCCTATGTTAATGGTATGTATATACCGTGCACGTATAAGTTAACGGTAATTACCTCTAAATCAATGCCGGACAGCTAATCGTTAGCTCTAGTCTATATTACAAACTTTTATCTCTCGAGCCATAAACTCGCCAGACTTTCCATTGTTCCCAAACCAGACTCAGTCGGGTCGTGCATATCTGTATATATTTGCATATGCATTTTAGTGATTGAAGTGTATTCAAACGACGATGCTTAAAAAAAGCAAACTACTCATTCTGATTGCTGTTGCTGTTGTTGGCTGTTGTTGTTGGTGTTGTCACCGCGTTGCGACTAAATTGCCGTTGACAATGCTGACATTTCAAATTTAGACGTTGCCTGACTGTTGACCGCACATTAAAATGCGCCGTTTGTGTGCCACGGCAAGAGTGGGGCTGAGACCCCGACCCCCCGTCCAGCGAATGTCAACCCCTGATGCGAGTGCCGAACCCGGCGCCCCGTCACCCCACAGCTCACATCACAAAGCCCACGCCCCACTCGGCCCCGCCCCTCCTTCACTCGCTCAAGTGGCAGATAGCCCACAGCCTACAACTCACTCACTCACTCGCATTTTTTGCTACATTTTGTTTATTTTGTTAATTGTCATTGCAGACGTCGTCGTCGTCGTCGTCGTTGTCGTTGGCGTTGCCTCTGCCTTTTGTTGTAGTCGCACATAAAATTATGTAAAAATATTAGAAGAATTTCCGTTTCGCAAAAACGTGTTAAAAATGTTTACAGCATCGCAAAAAGGCAGCAGCAGCAGCAGCAGGAGGCGGCGGCGGCGGCGGGTGGGCCGTGCCATCAGTTCGACCTGCACGAAGATGCAGCAGCCGCAACAATGGAGTTGAAGGCGTCACAGATTAATTAGCGTCTCTGCGATAAAGCACGTTGCAGTTGCAAAGCCGCCCGCCGTCCTATTCAGAGAGCCAACGTGCACAGCCCTGGCCAAGATAACCACTTGGGCTCAGCAGCACCTGGAATTTGGAAAACCATTTGCAGCCAGAAGGAAAACGCCAACAGCACTGCGCAAACACTTAGCACACTCGAGGCATACGAAACACTTTAGTATTCGCCTAACGAAACAGTGGCTCAAAACGTGCAATTCTCTAATGAAAATTAAACTAAACTGGAAGCAATAAAAATGAATAGCTCAACTCAATAATGAATGAAAGCCTTGGATCTCGGGAGTATTTTTGTAGCTACCACAGACGGGCGATGAGACGGACGGAGAGACAGAAAGACGAACTGACGAACGGTTGAAGGAACAGATGGATGAATAGACAGACAAACGGACGGACGGAGGATCAGGCGGAGAGTGAGACAGATGGACGGAAGGACGAACGAATGGATAGACGGACGGAAAGACGAACGAATGGTAAGACAGACAGAGAGACAGAAAAACGAACAGTCGAAGAATTAGAAAGACAGACGGAGGAATAAACAGACGGAGTGACGATTAGACGAAACGACAGACGTATGAACAGACGGACGGAAAGACGGATAGATGGATGAATGGATAGACAGACAGAAGGAGGAATTCACGGACAGACTTGCGAACAGACAAACGGAGTGACAGTGGGACAAACAGACGGACAGACAGAGGCATAACCGGCCAGACAGACGAAGAGACAAACGGACAGAACAAACGGCTGGACGGAAAGTAAGAAGGATAGACGGCCAGACAGATGAACAGACAAACGGACAGACGAAAGAGCAGACGAACGTATGGACAGATGAATATAAAGACGATCGGATGGAGAGACGGACGGAAAGTGCTGGGCCAGCTCGTCTCACTGAATTAACATAATCCACGCCTCCTGCTGCCTGTCAGCCACGAGATGCCCAAATTGCCCATTTTCCTATCTGATCGGTCTACAAAAAGGCTTTAATCCAATTGAAAAATCATGAAGCTCAAACAATATGTTTCTTGAGATGGGCAGCTTAATTCGGTTGGTGCGGTCAGCTGTGGGTGAGGGAGGGGGGCTGTTCGGTCGGTTAATGTTGGCGCAATGATAAATGAAAGCAATATCCACGTCATGGCCATAATTCTCGGGGATAACTGCGACTGCAACGGCCTGTGAAGTCAGGGCAAATCGCAGCGCGTGCTGATTTATCTAACATATCGCGAGCTGCGACAGGACGAGGCGCAGTCTGTGGCAGCTGGAGTCGAGGAGAGTGGAGTGGGCAGCGTGGAGTGTTCGAGCGACTCTCGGCTGAGAAATGACGTCTAGACGTTTTTTGTTTTCGGCCAAAACAATGGGTCACACAGCAGCGGCTTCAAAGAGATTGCCAGCTTTTTATTAAAGTTGTTCATTTGGCTAAAAATTTCGCTTCTGCTGCTGCCACATCCGCGGGCAGCTGTCTATTTCCTTGGGTTCGTTTATGTTCTCTCTTCTCTGGTTTTTCCTCTCTCCTTTTTTATTGTGGCCTTTTTTTTTTTTTGTATTTTTGCCATTTTTTTCGTGGCATTTTGCTTAATTTTCGTTCTCTTGGCGCGGGTATTTTTGTGCTGTTATTTTACTTCTCTCCCTCTCTCTCTCTCTCTCTCTCTCGCTCTCTTGGAGTCCGGCTAACTAAATACCTGTATAAATATTTTATTACGCAAATGAAACAAGCATTGTTTGCATTTTATTTGTGTGCGCGCTGGAAAGCGCAGGTAACCGTACCACATCCTGCAACAGGATGGCGCCGTCTCTAACAAAAACACTGCGCCATGTCCAACTGCGCGCAGGAGCTGGCTAACTGCTGCTGCTGCTGCTGCCGCTGCCGTGCGGCCTCTTTCGGCCAGTGGCGAAACGGAATGGCCGCATAAAGGTGACGGCAACCGCCCCAAAGGAGAGAAGCCGATGAGAGCACGTGCCGTATCCGGCCAACGTTCATTTGCATGCTGCCAGCAAATGGCAATGTGTACTAGGGGATCGGACATGGTAACGCCAATGGGACTGGTACTGGTACTGGCACTGGCACTGCTACTGAAGCTGGCTATGCTCATAGGCATGGTAACGGGAATGGCAGCTAGAATGGGCGCCTCGAATGGGGCCGCCTTGACCACAGCACACAGTCAGCGGCGCAAGCCACAGGAAGCACAAAGAATATACAAGAGATTTTTTAAGAGCCACTACGTACCACACACAGAACTAAACTAGTAAATAGACAGAGGTGTACGTGTGTGGGTGTGCGTGGGTGTGTGTGTGATGTCTGTTTGTCAAATTATATTTCAGTGTATTTTAATAGAAAAATTTACTTGAAAATGAGCTGAATGAATGAATGCATATAATGTGAATAAATATATGAATGAATGAATTTAATGAATCACAAATTGTGGTCTACGAAATTTAAATATAGCTGAAGCATTAAGAGCTATAAATAAGAGACTCTGAGTATTCATCGAATGAATAGAATGAATAGATATCTTATGAATAAATATATGAATGAATGAATTGAAATTTAAATATAGTTGAAGCATTAAGAATCGCATTTGAATATACAAATTTACTTTAAAATGAACTAAATGAATGAATGAATTAAGAACTGCTCACAGAAATTGCAATATATTTCCAGCTTTAAAATCCAATTTATGATGAGACTTCATCTATATTCATTTATAACTGTGGGCAAAACATTGCTTAGTCACTTGATGAATGCAAAGCTGAGAGCTATCAAGTTTCCAATAGTCATAAACTAATGTTTCACACATCCATCGAATGAATTGAGAGTGCCTGAGTGCCGAGCACTTGGAAGTTATGCGGCTGCGAATCAACATTCAGTTCAATCGAAACGTGCACAATATGCTATTCATTTGATTTTGAGCCAAATTGACCCATTGTAGACGAGTTAAGTGCGCTGGGCCTATTGGCCAATTGGTCACTGGCCACGTAAATGTGTTAATTGGCGAACGGAGGGAGAAGAGCCGTCGAAAGGCAGAGCGAAATAGGAAGTTTTTCAACTATTTTTTATACTCATTCACTAAAGTGAAATGAGTATATTGGTTTTATGAATGTCCGTCTTGTGCGTCCGTCTGTCAGTCCGTATGAACGCAATTTATTTCGGAAATAGTGAAGCTATGGGACACATACTCGTGCGTATCTCCGACTTGTAAAGTGATACCTGATCCTTCCTCTAGGGGCGTGATGAGATTGAAATCTGAAATTTGCACTGCAGATCTGCAGCGAACACCCAAGATCAACAAGCTATGGAGGCGCCCAGTAGGCGCCGAGTAAAACTGCATTTTCTACATTATTAGAGCTAATCTTAGCTAGTAAATTGCTAATGGGATCTGAAAGAGTATTCTGCAGTTGGCAAGGCCCGACTGTTTTTGTTTTTGATTTTAGTTTGTTCGCTTGTTTTTTTTCGGTTGAGAGACGAACTGTTAACGAGTATTACGTCTAACTCGAAAATTCGAACGCAGTAATCCAGATAGAAACATTTTTAAAATTTCAAGTGATTAACACAAATTTGGTTTGGAATAAGAAATCACCCCGACATGCATAGCAGTGAGTGGACTTTAGCAGCCGAGATTTGTATTTTTTTGGTGATTAAATCGATTTAATCGACTTTTTGTTGCAGTATCGCAAGGCCAGGACGAGGCGAGGCAGCTGTTGCAGTGGATTAAGGGACTGGTGCACAGTCCGCGCTGTCACAAGCTCAAGGATCTCAGCAACGGAGTGGTCTGGTGCCGCCTGATGGGCAAGCTGCGACCTGGAGCACTGGCCAGCATACTGGTCATAAATCGGCCAGCGAACGCCAACGATTCGATGCACAACTATATGCTGCTGGAGTCGGCATTTTACAAGGCCAAAATACCCTGGTACTTTGACTCCAGCGCCCTCGTTGCTGGCAACACCGACGAGCTGTATCGCCTGGCCAAGAGCTTTGCCGAAATCAGTATGACAGCAAACGATCCGTTCCCACTGCCGATGCCGCCGTTCGGGCCCAACGGTCAGGATCGGCGTCCAGCCGGCGAAAACGAATCATCGGTATATTCGACCAGCACACAGCCCTCAATAGAGCCAACTGAGCTAGAGCCCAGCGAGGAGGCAGTGCTCAGCGAGATGCCCCAGACCCCTCTCAGCAGTGCGGAGCAGCTGAAGCAGCGTCTCGAGGCCATGTTCCGCAGCCAACAGGCGGCAGTTGAGGCCTATTTCGCTGAACAGTGCCAATCCGCCACAGCCCTGCCAGCAGCCATCAAAATGAAGTGCTTTTGCAACAAGTGCCAAAGCCAGGTCCGGGCCTTAGTCGACATGTCGTACTCCATGTCAAATCTTCAACGTCCGCTTGTATAAATTGTGTGCACATCAAAATTCACATACAACCAAATTCAATAGAACTGAAGTCTCTTAGAATCGGGTGATTCTATTCTATATTTGTGTCCAATTCCGACACTCAAATACTCATATCTGATTACTCAAATGGATATTATGAAACTCTGTGAGCTGTATGGGAAATAAAGCACAATTCTAGACACAACCGAACTGCGCTGGGCAAAAGTCAACGTCAATTGCAGCCATTATATGAAACATGAACGTTGCGCATACGCCGCGTGCGCCAGTTGGCCAAGCATGCCGTTTGCTTAGCAAATCACACAAATAAAATAAGTCAGTCGAGTATTGAAGTCGAGCTTATTCGACTGCACAATACTCGTTCATCGCTAAGATGAATTTAATCTTCTATGAGCTTCCGGGAAGGTATTAAAGGCAAGCAGAGGGCAGCACGGTCTTTCGGCAAGTCTTTGATCGACAATCGAATAGCGAAAAATTAGGCTAATGAAATGCTTGTCAAGTGAAAGTGACAAATCGACAAGTTGGCTAAATAGAGCGATCCAGCTGAGCTTTATATGCACGACCATGCTAACAAGCCCCTTTGTGGCCAAAGTCTCTATCAATAGCTTAAGTATTTCAGCAATTATGCGCTATTATAATTTAGCTTTATTTTCTGTGATGCGCTCTTTACTTACTTATTTAGCGGCCCAACGAAGTGACTTTACATTTTATTATTATTTATGTGAAGAAAAAAAAACCTGAAGTTGCGCAATATTTTCTTTAGGTCTTCCATGTATATATATATTTTTAAATTTTTAATGATGCAACTGTAGGATCGCATTGGCGGCCCTTTGGGTCATGGCAATTTAACAGTATTAAAATAAAAATAAAAATAAAAATATATATGAATAAAAATATAGAAAGAGGAAATTCCGATTGTTAATTGATTGGAAAAACTTGAGAAGCTTGGCTGAGTGGCGTCAATTCATCAGCGAAGGACGGGGCCAGCATATTTTTTGGCCTTAATGACTGCCAGCAGCAGCAGCCACATCATCAATATGAGCAGCAGCAGCTATGCTTTTGGCCATTAGCTTTGCCCATGCCAAGTGTCATGCAAGCCAAATGCATTTCCAACTCATTTAACTCGCCTGAACGTCCTGCTGCAACTTGTGCCTTGGCTTCGTGGCACTCTCGAGCTGCTCTGTTCACAGTCATTGCCAGTGCCACTGCCATTGCCATTGCAATTTTCCAACAATTTCATTTTCATATTTTTTTTATTCCGTTTTGCCGCTGCCGTTGCCGAAATATATGCGCGCTTTGCTTGATTTTCCATGAATTTTGATCACCTAGCCGAGAGTCTTAATGTTGGCAGTCTGGCAGTCTATGGACTGCACTGCATCCAGTCCGTTGTCCATTGCCCTCCACATGGCTCACCCTCTGCCCCTCTCTGTCGCCCTCTCTGACTCTCGCCTTCTGTCCGCTCGTTGGCTTAAATGCATTCAACATATGTGCATAAATTTCACACGTCGCGCGTCCGCCACGCCAGCCCTCCATGCATTTTACATGCACAAAAGGATTTTCAGCTCGGCATACTTCCATGCGGAAAGTCAGTGAAGCCAGTGAAGTGCAGCCCAGCGCCATCGAACGTCTCTCTTTCATGGCAACACTTCTGTGGTCGAAGATGCCACTGCCAACTGGCAGCGGGTGTAGCTTGTTTGTTAATACGACAACATTTAATTTTTAATCGTTGCATCCGATTCACAATGCGATTGCAGCAGTTCGGCGTGAGAGGGTGCTGGACGGGGAGCGGGGCGCGTTCGCTGCGGCAACTGCTCGTAAGCCAGCGCATCTACATATGTTTAATGAAGAGCGTTGCACGCACGAGTTGCCACGGGGTGGCAGGTGGCCGGAGCTACAACTGGCGACCCATTCCATTTGTCCCAATGGCACATCCCAGCCGTTTCCCATCGAGAGGCAGTCCGAGAAGCCACAGTAACAGCAGCAGCAGCAGCCAAAGAATTATGCACTGCAGCAGAGTCGGAAGAGAGTTACCATAGGTGATACTTGAGATCTAGATTCAGTAATATATTAATTGATTTTCTTTGAAAATAGAAGGCCTACCTATGGTAACTATAGGTAATACGTCATATCTATATTCTGTAATATACTTTATTGTTATTTCTTTAACATGGAATGAAGTTACCATAGGTAATGCATACGATCTATATTCTCTAATTTACTTAATTAAAATAGAATGGATTTACCATCTATATATTTGTATATATATATATATATATATGTCTATACTATTATTAAATATTCGATATTAATGAGCTGTGTTTGATTTGCATTTTTTAATCAATTATCAGTGAAGCATATTAGGGAATATAAATATATATATATATATATATATATATATATATATATATATATATATATATATATATATATATATATATATATATATATATATATATATATATATATATATGATAATTGATTAAAAAATGCAAATCAAACACAGCTCATTAATATCGAATATTTAATAATAGTATAGACATATTTGTTTATATATTTATGAAAATCTCATCTAAAATATTTTTATAATTATTTTTCTATGATATAGATGTTCTACGCATAACTGCAGAGAATTTGAAATAGTTTTGATCTTACTGGTTTGATCTTATTATGAAAATCTCTATATGTCAATATACATTTATATTTCTGTGCTAAACAAGTATGGATAGCTCTACAAAGATTTTGAAATAATTTTGATCTTAGCGAATCGATGAAAATCTCCATATTTTTAATATATTTCTATACTATAAATACGGTTAGGTCTACGAAGAACTTCAGAGAATTCTAAATACTATTGATTTTAGCGAATTTATTTATTTATGAAAATCAATATATGAAAAATATATGTATTGATATATCTATGAATAATTTTACAAATATTTTCAGACTAAGAAAGTTTTGATATACCTATAAATACTTCTAAAAAATATTTCGAATATAGATGAATTTAAATTAATAAATATTTTTCTAAATAAATGTAATTGATTTATTCCTTCGATCTATAATTTCTTGAACTGGATAATTTATCACAGTGTAGCTGGGTAAGCCGCCATAGCCTGTGCATTCCGCCGACTGACTCCACCTCTCTCTCTCTCTCTCTCACTCTCTCTCCCTCTTTATATCCCCCCTCTCTCTCCTCTCTCATTCCCTCTCAGTGAGCCTGCACAGTGCATATGCATTTAAGGGTCTGTACGTACTTACCAATACGTACGTATATATCTATATATATGTATATCCATGCCAGTTCATATGCACATATGCTGGATATCCGCGTCTACGTGGCTGGAGCTCCAGATAGATATGCAAGGGCTCCTCCTGACGCAGCAGCAAGTTATTATAACAGTTCATTGATTTTCAATTTTCAATGCATTTCATTGCGAGCATTTTCATTGTTTGCCCCTTCTTCTCTCATTTTTTTTTTGTTCCTGTCTGCCCCAAACTTTGGGCACTCGTTTTCGGGGGCGTGCCCGGGCAATGGGCCTGCATTCCCATGTTGCGTTTTCACTCGTATACATAAATTCATGGATAGTTTATTTTGGCAGTGCGAAAGTGGTAAAAAAAATGACCAGAATAAATGGAAATTAAGGACAACAAATTTTTGTAAACAGGAAAAACAAAAACAACAAAAATGAAAAAATGAAAAAAGAACGAAAGGAGTATGTAAATGATTTTACTTCCGCGAGCTGTTGTTGTTGTCTGTGGCCAGTTTTAATTTTTCACCAAATGGCGAAAAGGCAAAAATATTGTCCTTGCTGATTGACTGCGGCTTAATGGACTTAAAGTTGAATTTATTCCAGTCCAAAAATAAGCGCACGAGAGCAACACGCTGGGGAAAGCATTTTTTGCATAAACCCCTTTCAAATATATTTGAAAATGAAATGAGAGAGACTATGGGAGGGGGGTGAGAGGGGTAGGACAGTGAGAGCAGATGGAAAGTGGAGAGAGAGAGTGGGAGAGAGAGAGAGTAGAGATTGGAGTGGTGAGGAGAGAGAACGAGGAAAGATAAACAGGTGGGAGAGAAAAAGAGAGAGAATAAAAATGACAAAAAAAGAATTGAGAGAACCAAATAAACAGAGTGAGATCGAGAGAGTAAGATATGAAAATAAAAACCGAAAGAGAGAAAGACAGAGAGAGAGAGTGAGATGGAGAGAGAGAGAGAGAGAGAGAGAGCGAGAGAGAATTACAGCTCTCTCCGACTACAAAGAAGACGAAAAAAGGCAGAGAAGACTCAGCAAAAATGAGGACAGAGAGATAGGAGAAAAAGAGAGTGGAAAGCGAAGACAAGGGACCGAGAGAGCAAAAAATAGATCGAAATAGGAAGACACCAATATGTGGTGGAAGCCAGACAATAAGAGAGAGGGAAGCAGAAGGGAATGCAAGTGATAAAAAGGCAAAATGGATTCACCAAGAGCAGAATTCAAAAAGAAAGAAAGACATACAGAGGTAGAGAGAAGAAACTAAGAGATAGAAAAAGAGAAAAGAAAAGATACGTAGACACTGAGAGACTGAGAGAGTGAGGAAAGATAGAGATGGCCGCACAGAGGTATGGGAAAAGGGAACAACAAAAAGAAAGCAATAGCTTCGATTATTTGCTATAGTATCAATTGAAGCGTTATAACATTCTGAAAGAAGATAAAAGTGAGAACTAGCGTGTCTCGATGGAGCGGCTAGCAACACGCTTGGCGCGAATCATGGGACGCTACTTTTCTTTCTCTAGTTGTCTCACCTACATTTCGTCGCCGTCTGGGCGGACTTATGCAATGCGAATGGGCCAAAACGAAAGGCAACTAGCTGTACGCCTATATCATCTATTATGGACAGCTTATTATTTATTTAACATCATATTTTCGTCGCACGGCGACACATTTGTGCGCCGGCTTTTGTAAACGATTTCTGGCCCCTCGTCTCGCCCAGCGTCTTGGCGGTGCGCGCGACTTGTGATTGGTCATGGATAATTAGTAGCACTTTCCCGGGCCGGTCCGGACCGGACCGGGCCGGAGCGTAATTGTGGTGGCCATGACTTTGTCTTCTATTTGCGGCCACTTTCAAATTCGGCCAAACAAAAGCCCAGCCTGACCGCGCTCGCAGCTCGAAGAGTCGCATTCAATTAGACGCATTTGCCAGACTACCTAAAAGTGACAATTTCTAAGCAATTTCTACAACACGCCTATGCGGTGACTAGGCCGGCAAGTGCAGACGCCCCAAAGTGGCCCGCCGATGCCAAATGCTCCACGAGCAGAGAATCCATTTTGTAGCTTCGGCTGTGAATTCGCTCAGCTCAAACTTTATTTATCAGTCGTTGTCGAGAGTAACTTTCCGCTTAACGAGTCTCTCACTCTCTCTCAGCTGCGAGTCTTCCCCTCTAATCGTCCTCTTCATAGTCGTAGCTGTAGACGCCCGTCTGCTCGCAGAGATCGGGTGGCTGTCGTCCACGTTTCTTGCGCACCACCCGCTGGCACTGGCAGCGCATGCAGTGCACTTCGCCGTGGTCCCCACAGGGTCTGTCGCGGTGTGGAGCATCGATGAGACGGCTGATTTGATTAGCATATTCATTAACTCACTTGGTTTGCATCGCTTGGCGCAGCAAAATGCACAGGAACAAAGCCCAATTCATGGCGAAACGAATTATTTTTGACAATGCTGCGAAAAGTTTTCAATGCAAGTGACAAGTGAAAATCATATGTCAAAAACCAGTTGGCAACACTGACAGTGTTGAAAAAGTGTAAAAATAATGCACATTTTTGGGAGTACAAATACATACTAGAAAATAGATATTATTGTTAAAGATGATCTTATTCTATTTTAAGTCTTATAAATATCTGAAATATAATAAATAAAAACCTAAAACAGTAAAGTCACATAATGCGTAAACAATGCAGGTCTAGTCTAGTGCCCTTTCATTGTGGTAAAAACATATGGTTTAAATATTCTGGAACGCCTTCAAGAGCTGCCTCAAATGCATGAGAATCACACAGAGAGGCTGTTATTAAAGATAGAGTGCAATATATGGAGGTATACTTATATGTAGTACCTTATGTAGTACGGTCTTAATAGTATTTGTTTAAGCAGCATTCAAAGTTGACGACGTAAAATCAGGTATGTCGCTTATCTTAAGGCTTCCTCTCCTTATGCTGGCTCTCCATAGAGTCACTCTCTCTCTCTCTCTCTCTAGGCTCATTCACTGCTTGAGTTGAGGCACACTAAAGACATTTTCGATTGAAACTCTCTGTTTCCATTTTCATGTAATGCTATATTAGAGACAGAAAGCTGTCCCTCACACCTTTCATATCAAAAAAAAATTTACATACACATTGGTATATTTTAACGTTTATAAATGAGACGAGTCAACATTTAAAAGGAATATGCTCATAAATTTGAATTTTGTGCACCTCATTAAGGAGCAACTGCATTCGTTCCAGTCGCTGCACCCTTGAAGCCAGAGGCCGTGCGGCGTGTCCTGACCAAAGGCGCTGAACCATTTAATTCGGCTTGTTACCGAGGGGTCGGCTTTATATAGATGTTTATTTATGCACATGTGCATTGCATCTATTGGTTAGGGTTGGTTCCTGTGGCGGCGCCAGCTGCTCAGGTGGCCATTAGTTAGGAGACGGCGTTGGCGTTGACCTGCACAGGGAGCCATGGCGTCATCGAATTAGCGCTTGTATCGCAGCTATTTCAATTTGCAGCAGTTGCTGTTGCAGTTGCAGTTGCAGTTGCAGTGGCTGTGGCACCGCCAATTGCACGACGCTCGGAGTCAGCGCTTACTCAATCTAATTTCGGGTTGCTTTGGCGACCAAGCCGCAAAATGAAGCGCTTATCGCCTATCCACAAGCCCTGACAAGCCGACAATCAACATTAAAATGATGATAGTAGCATGCTGGACAGAGGTGATGACCCCACCAACTCCAACTGCCACTCCGATTTCCACTCCACCTCCAACTCCAACTGCAGCTCCGATTCCGTACCTAAGCAACGTGCGTCAATTACATTTTCGGTTGGCATTGTGAAATGTTCGATTTGGTTACCAAATTGACGCCATGCCCCCGGGTGTTGCCACAAGCATTGCCGTTTCACACCGCGCTGCCATACCCATGCCCATGCCCATGCCCGTACCGCACCGTTCCGCACAATACCAACATTGATTTAGGGCCTTGCAGCGCCAACGCGAAAAGTGCAATGCTATATATTCAAATTTATATATTTTGTATTTTGTTCCTTTTATTTCTTAGTTTTGCTGTTGCTTTTGGCTTTTGGCTTTATCGGCAGGCCATTAGCTATGCGCATATTAAAGTTGTGCTAACGAAAAATCAATGGCTTTCAGAGCGGCACAAATATTTTTGTAATATTTTAAAGATTAGAAATATTCTTGCAATATGCTAAGTGAGTATCTTATATGCAAAGAGCCATTAAATATTTTTAGAAATTTTTGTTCCCTCCCCAAATATTTTCATATGCCAGCCAAAGCTCAATACCTACTCTAAATATATGCAGAAATAATATCTGCTTATCAATTTACTATCTATCTACTAAATCACCCAGCTGCTAGAGCTATTAGCGATTCATAATGCTTCAAATCGTTAAAGCTAAAATTTTGCAGAGATTCATTTTTTTGTTATTTAACAAATTGAAATTCATAAAAGAAAAATGATTTCATAAAACTTTTTCTATTTATTTCGATTTTATTTATTTGCTACTTTTTTTCTATGCATACGAATCCGCTTAGTACTCGTTTATAAATACTAGAATGGCTGTGGGTGTCAACAGTTATATGAATAAAAAGTTGTATTCGGCCCCACAAAGCAAAACTTTGAGAGCTCCAAATTATGAAATACCAAAAATTGGGTGCCAAATATTTCGGTTTGATTTAAGTTTGGCAGAGTGACCTGGCCGAGAGTGAAATGCAATCAATTAAATAAATGCCTTAAATTTTATATGCAACTCGTGAAAAATTTTCATGAAAATAATAGTGCAAAAATGTAGTAAATTACAATAATTTGAGAGCAATTTGTAGCTATTAAGAAAAAAAATTATATTTTTGTATTAAATTAGATATTTTTGGTTGAGAATTTAGTAAACGTAAAGCGTTTCACAAGGATAGTAGTGCAAAGAGAGCAGTCCATTAAAATAGTGGCATATAGTTTAGTATTTAATACAGTATTTTGGGAACAATTTTAAAAGAATATTAAAATAATCATATTGTGTATATTAATTTAGATATTTTAGTGTATATTAATTGAGATATTTTATTGGTTAAAAACTTAATAATACATAGTGTTTTATAAAAATAGTAGTGCGAAAAGAGTAGTTAATTAAAATAGTAGCATAATATTTGGTATTTAATGCAATATTTTGAGAACAATTTGAAACTAATATAAATAATAATTTTATTTTATTTTTTTTTTTTTTTTTTTGTAGATTAATTCAAATGTTTTTCAAAAACGGAGTAAACTAATTTTAGTAGTTCACAAAAATAGTAGTGCGGAAAGAGTAGTTAACTAAAATAGTAGTATGCAATTTTGTATTTAATGTAATATTTTGAGATCAACTTGAAACTAGTATAAATATAATAATTATTATATTTTTAGATATATTTAGTTAAGTTTTGGTTAAAAACTGAGTTAAAAAATTAGTATAAAATGCAGTATTTAATGCAACACTTGAATAATCATATTTTTGTATGTATTTAAATTATGGTTTGGTTTGGCTAAAAACTTAGCAAAAAATAAAAATGGTAGTACGAAAAGAGAAGTTAACTAAAAGAGTAGTATAAAATGTAGTGAAACATTTGTAAATAGTAAAAAAAATTAACAGACATATATGTATATACCATGGTTAATATCTATAAATGGGACTAGTCATAATATATGTACATATATATGTATATATTGTAAAAAAGACAAATAGTTAAATATATTTGAGTAGATCTTCTCAACGCCCATAACATTTTATGGGATGTCTTGAAGTACTGAAAAGAAAAGTACATAGCTCTAAATATCTTCCGAATATATGTATGTGTGTATATAGATATACACATGTATAGATGTATATAATTCGACAGAAAACTGTCTTTGGCAAATTGTGTGCTGCTGAAATATTTCATCGAGCACTTCAACAAGTTTGTGCTCCACGTTCGCTCGCACAGCTTGTAGCCAGGGCTTGAAGGGCCCTTTGCACCAAATTTGTGGCACACTAGTAAGTGCAACTTGTAGCTGCCACCGGCTGCACCACTCCAAATGCCAAATAAATATATATAGTCTATATGTTTACACATATAAGTATACGTGCCATCTATGTCCAACAGCATGCTGTCTGTCCCAACACCCCGCTAATCTCTTCTGCTGCTGCTGCTGCTGCTGCTGCTGCTGCTGCTCGTCAGCGTCCGAAGCATTCATAATGCATGAGCCAAGCTACTGCCCCGTCGGATTCGCAATAATTCAACTTTTGCCATCGACAAGTTCCATGCATAAAAAACTAAGCGCTTCATCATTTAAGAGGCAGCCTAAACTGGGAGAAAGGTGTTGCTGCTGTTGCTGTTGCCGTCGCTGCGAGCGCTTCTCCATTTGCCAGATTTCCACATTGCCCAAGCTAACCGATGCCAGCACGCCCACAAAAACGCCCCAATAATAATTTTTGAATGCAACTGCTGCTGCTGTTGTTGCTGGCAAGTTTTTTTTTTTGTTGTCGCTACGCAAAAGTTGCTGCTGGCGCTTTCCAACCTACGACCCCCACAGCCAGAGCCATAGCCAGAGCCAGAGCCACAGCCACGCCCAGCCCACGCTCAGTGCGCCCAACTCTTGTCTAACGGAATCTGTGTGTATCAGTGGCCAGGATTTATGTGTTTATATTGCGAGTTTGAAGTTAGTTTGGCACTCCGCGCCTTTCTAGGGCAACAGTTGTTGCTCAACACGATGCGGCGACTGGGCAGAAGGGCCGTGGGGTGGTTGGGTTGGGTTGTGAAGGGGCCGGCAGGAGCTACAGCTCCTTGGCATGGGAATGCGGTTGCACAACTGGCGGACGGGGCGCATAAATTGTAACCATGTTTATGTATTGCATTGCAAAAAGTGTTGCAGAAAAAAAAAAGCGGATGGAAAAAAAAAAGCGAGCGGAGTGAGGAGCGTGAGCGAAAACAAAGTTTTGGCGGCACAGACAAGTTGCCAGCTTTAGCCGGAGCGGGACAGCCGGGACAGCCGGGACAGTGCCGGCGGGCTGTGACTGTGATTTGTTTGGGTTATTCTCATTTTTGCGCTGCCATTGAATAGCTCTGATTGAATGCTGCGGGCTGTCCATCCAGCGAGTTGAGTGAGCACTGGACCATTTGGTCGCATCGCATCGCATCGCATCGCGTCTGCCCGACTGTTGTGCTGATTGTGCGTGAGGCGCATTGATTTGCCAACTGGGGACGCTGATCCGACGAAGTGTGCATCCAGTTGCAGCGCTGATTTTGGGCACAACAACAACAACAACTAAAAAAAAATTAAGCTTTGATTTGAGCTTATGATATGACTGAGGCAGAAACTGGACAAGAATCATTTTACTGGTACTTGAAAGCGGGCGAAGGTACTTATTTTTTGTACAATTATGGTATCTTTCAGTATACTCTAAAATTAATTTTTTTTAAATAAATATGTAATCCAAAAAAAACAGCTTAAATAAATACTTTAAAAATTAATAGTTAAAAATAATAAAATTAATAAATAATAAATACAAAATTAATAATAATGAATTAATTTTATTAAAATAAAATACTTAAAAATACATAAAATTTGGTATATTATATATGCTATTTTTTAGATTTTTTTAAAAGATTTATAGATTTATTTATTCATAGTACAGTAAAACCTAAATTCTGATTTGAGTTTATGACTTCAATGAAAAAACTGAAACATATTTTTCTGCTATCTGAAGGGCGGAAAAATACTATTGTGGTATATTTATGGTATTTTTTCGGTTAGTTTTTTAATTTAAATATATATATATATTTTTTAAATTTAATTTTAATGATATTTATAATACCAAAAGGTTTAAATATTATTAGAAATTATGCTTAAAGCATTTACGATTGCAAAACATATTTTTTTAATTTAAATATATATATATTTTTTTAATTTGATTTTAATTATATTTACAATACCAAGATATATTAAATATTATTAGAAATTATGCTTAAAGCATATACGATTGCAACAATATAAGAAAAGGGAGCGAGGTGAAAACGTAGTCGAAGCTCTAACTTAGTCTACCCTGGGTGTAAAAAAAACTTTAATTCTCTAGCTTAAGCTTATGCCAAAATTTCGAAAATCTTGAATTTTATGACTTGATATATGATTTTATAATGGAGGCATATTTTGGACTATTTATATTCCTTATAATTTTGCTAAATATATATACCAAAAATGTATTTTTCGTCATAGCCACAGCTCGAGTGTTAAATATAAAACAAACTGAAATGCCCCAATGCATACGATTGTGTACTGCAAAGCCCGCGCGACCGAATATTGTAAATGAAATTTAATTTCATTTTATTACGCATGTATACATACGTACATATATTTTATTGTTTTTTAGCTTTCATATGCGGCGGCCAAATGTTAAAAAAAAATAATTCCAGAGTACTTTAATATGTAAACCACACAAAAATCTTGGTTTACAAACGCAACTAATGGGAAACTGTTGTCAAACAAACAACAAAAATAGAGAGGAAGGAAGACAGAGAGTAGGAGTAAGAGAGAGCATAAATACGATCATATTCACACATGTATATACACATATAACTTATATAATCGAACCAATATTTATGCATATGAAAAATTGCGTTGGAGAAATTTTTAGCATATTGCCTTGCCCCCAGCAGCGATAGCAACAGCAACAGCAACGGCAGCTTATTTCGCTATAAAATACTACAACAAAATACTGAAAAAATAAAAAATAAATAAATAAAAATGAAAAGCGAGAAGGAAGAACACATGGCACATAAATCTTGCAGCCCCATACCCGGCACGCCGCTCCATGCAGCCGCAGCCTCGCGCTGCGCCCAACCCTTAGCCACCTGGCAAGTGGCTCTTGTCGAGACGAGGTGCTAATGTCAGCCACTGCCTCCGGAAGTGGCTGCGAAATGTGCGAGCTGCGTCGTGTGCTGTTCAATTTTAAATGTAATTTCTGTGCCATACAGCATGCAGCATACACAACCAGCCAGCCACTCAACCAGCCAACCGCCCAGCCGCCGAACCAGCCATGATTCAGCCCCAACTGCTCGGCATACTCCTTTTTTTATTGGCACGATATTGAAAATTATGCGAACGCGCGTGTTTGACTAAAGCGATTTATGCACTTCGCCTGCGCTTGCCGGCGCGTAGACGGTGGTGCTGCTGGCGGTGGTGCCACTGTTGGCATATTCACTCTGGTCTGGGTAATCGTGCAACAAGCAATTCTGATTGGAATGTAAACTGGCAGTGCTTATCAGAAGCTATCGCTGCAATTTTCATCAAATATTTAGCAAAGGAATAAAACGAGAATTCGCGAAGCGATTGACAACGACACACAGATGCCCTGCAGTCGATCGTGCTAGAAGGATTGGATAGCTTATGCACTGAGAAGTAAATAGAAGTACATAAACTAAAACAATTTCCCTTCCCGTGTTGAGTTATTCAGCACTCTATGTATATGTAAGTAGTTTGGATAATCCTACTTTATCTCTTACGATTCGATCATCTGTTTGGCTTATTTGAATATTTTCTGATACATGTCATACAATTTTTATTAATCTTAAGTTTTTGCAGAACTCAGAAGTCATTCTGAACAAAGGAAACTGGAGCTCTTCATATATCTTATATCAGCTCCCACCCGAGCGCTTTCATGATCGAATCAATAGTTCATCAGCTCTTATAAGTAACAGTCCTGATTCGCCTCCTACTGATTATCTTCTGTTCCAGCTCTACTAGCTCAATGTTTTCCAGTTCTGAAGCAGCTGCTAAAGTTTTTGGCTGATTTAAATTCTTTTCTTCGAGAATTAGTTTTAGCTAATGCAGAAGTGTTGTGACTTCCAATTATAATATTTTAAAAAATAATACATTATATTTTATTATTATTATTATTATTTTACAACGTCCGGACCCTTAGTATAATGATATATTATTATAAAAAATATATAAAAATTTTAAATAAAGATATTCCACATTCTTTAATCATACATGCATATATTTACATATATACAAATTGAAGGCGTGATAAATCGGAAAACAAATGGGTGTTCTGTAGCCGGTAACGTCTGTCCGACTGCAACGTTCTTGCACTGCATTCCATTGCATAATGATAGCTTCTGTAACTATCGAACGTCACTAAGTGCCATAACTATCAATCGCTAATTGATAAGTGAGTAGATTAAATGACTTACATAACTAATCTTATTAATCCCAGATATTTAACTCATCAATCACATAGAAACACGCGCCATTCCATTTTCATTTATTTTCGATAATTACATATCGATATTTTCCATTACAAGAAACCCTATTAGCAAATGATCACTTGTTAAATTTCATAACCGGTGTCAATTATTCAATTTACCATTTGGGTACGATGCATCAACGATTAATTTCGTGCTCATTTTCATATGCTTCTTCTTCTCACTTTTTGAGCTGGAATTGTGATCGATGCTGCTGCTGCAACGCCACATATAATGCACCCATTAAGTGTTGCAGTTGCAATTGGTGGCAACACTTTGGCCAACGTGCTCGCAATTAAGCCAGAGCCAAGCGAATGCCTGCAAGCGAAAAGGGCCACAGCAAGCGCGGCTTGCAACACATCTGCCGCAGCTGCGTCGACGTCGACGTTGACGTCAAGGTCTGCGTCTGCCATTAAAATCTAGCGATCGTCAGCGTCCCGTTCGAGCGATTGTCTAACGAACATGGGACAAATGACAACACAGTCAGTCATTCAATCAGTCAGTTAGTCAGTCATTCAATCAGTCAGTCAGCTAGTTGGTTAGTCGGTCAAAGAGCTGCAGCTCCACAAAGTGCATGAAAAATTGATGTTATTTAATAGATGGCGCAGCAATTGCAACAGCCTCGACGAGCCATCCAAAATCAGAGCAACGATCATCAAACATGATTTTCAGCTGCAGCCAGTCCCACCTGTGCTGCTTTTTTCTATGATTTACCTTAATTTTCTTGTTGCTTTTTTATTTTTTTTTTTTTTGTGAAGCAGCCCTCATTCAATAACAAAAACAATGCAACTGCAATTTGAGTTATCATTGAGGAAGCAGCGCTCAATTATGACTTTGATGGGTTTTTTTTCTACTTAACTTTTGTTGCAGCCGGCCTTGCGGGCGGCCTGGGGCCTGCGGCTGGGGGCTGGGGGCGGGGAGCAGTGCAGCTCATAAGTGTGAGTCGTCTTTTGTAGAGCACCGAGCATTGCCCAATGCAACGGGCATCAATGAGGCCGACACTACGCATCATCTAATCATTTTTCACCAAATTATGACTGTCGATGATTGTCCGTGTCCGTGGGCCAGCATTAAATGAAGAACATTTAATTTAAGCCATTGTGCTGGGGGAGTACTTAAAAAATAAAAGAAAGAAAAAAAAAAAAAATATATATATATATATATGTATATACATATATAAGTGTACATTTTTCAGATGTAAGCTTAATTCCAATGTAAGCTGATGTTTTCTGTTATCTTATTCGTTTTTGTATTGACTTTCGTTTTGCCAGACTCTCAGCAGCTGCAACCGTCCCTAAGCCCGCATTAAAACTCGGCTTTAAAAGTGCCTTTGGGGAATATCTGAATATGTATCTTATAGATATACATATATAGTATAGATCCTACGTTAAAATATTAAATAACTATACTACTACATTTTAGTTATATTTTTTAGGGCTATGGAAGGTAGTGCACATATCATACATAATTTTGAGGAGAGAAAAAGGTCGTAGGAGGGTGTAAGTATTTCCGATAAAAGCCCAGAAAATATTTTATAGATATTAAACCAAGAGTCGATGCAGTAAGCCCAATGGATCATAAAATCTGAGTTTTCTCGCACTTCTAGAGCGGCTGCCAGTAGATTATTGGGTTGTTTGGGTGAGAATATAATCTCTAGAAATATTTCGACTTCTTGGATATTTTTTGTATCTCCAAATTGCATCCCATTCAATGTAGTTTATAAGTAATGTATCTGTCGGGCCCGAGTGAAAGACTTTCCCGACTCTATTGACTTAAGTAATCTAATCGTATATAGATCTATTTGACTAACCAATTCATTTGGTAGTCTAAAGCCTAAACCTTGACTTGGCTGTGCATATTCTACCTAATATTGGCTTTAGCTCATATTCCATGCATATTTTGTATTAGAATACGAATATTTATGACTGGCCCCGAATATAACTCAATGGCCTTTTGCACTCTCTTTGGCTTTTTGGGTTCAACATTTATATATGTATAGAGATGCTTTTGCAGTTGAGTCTGTTATTTTATGTCGTATTTTCTTTTCTTTTTCGTTTTTGTATTTTCTTACAAATTGTGTGTGTGTGTGTTTTTTTTTTCTTCTTCTTCTTTTTGTTTTTATTCTTTGGCACTGTATCATTTTTTCTAGATTTCTGCACGGGAAGAGAGCTGGAAAAAAAAGTTTCTTTGGCAAAGTTTATGTGCCACTTGCAAAGATTTACTGGCTAAACTTTTGCATTTTGCATACACAGGCCATAGATATCCAATACGTGTAAGTGTGTGCGTGTGTGTGTGTTTGCATATATTTGTTTCAGTTCTTCTTTTTTATTTTTGGGTGTGTGTGTTTTAGGGTAGAGGTGGAGATGTCTCCCGCTCTGCTGACACGAAATTCAAGTTGCGAAAAGTCTGCACATTGCTGTCACATAAGGTGCAAAGCGAAGTTGAAGCTCAAGCTGCAAAACTTTTGCAGACAATTCAAATCATGCGTGTCCTGTTTCGTCAACAGACAGACAAAACGCAGCCTCCTGAATAATGCATGCGCCTCAAGTCCTTGGCAGCGCCAGTCACTGGCTGCTACTGATTTGGACACTTGATTAGGCAGGCGAGAAACTCACTGTGACAGAGTGCGAGACGAGCAGGGCACAACAGAGACCAGAGACTAGAGACCAGAGAGCAGAGAACAGAGAACATAGAACAGAGAACAGAGAACATAGAACAGAGAGCTTTGCAGCTGGACAGCTGACACATTTGTAAGCGAGTTTTGGGGTGCCTTGACGAGGGCTTCCAGGTGCTTTGCATCTTTTTGTTGACTTTGACGGAATTTTACAATATCATCATTTGAGTTCAGCTGAAAGGCTTTAGCTTCAATTAACATAGAAGCTCTTAAGACTGTGTTTGCGATGAAGCTTAAAGGGATATGCAATCAATCCATAATACAACTAACATGCATTCATAGCTCCTAATCACAGAAAGTTCTTAAATACTTTAGAGTATAAAAAAACGTCTTGCACAAATTTAATAAATTGAAATCTCTGGAGACTTTGACTAACTTTAACTTATCAATCTGATATAAATTGAAGTCTTTGGAGACTTTAACTAACTTTATCTTATCAATCTGAAATAAAATAAAGCTTCTCTTAAATATATATATAAATTCAATCTTTTCTATCTTCTTGTTCTTGTTCGCTGTGAAAAGGTTGAACCTTAAGGTTTTTGCTAAAGTTTAATAAATATTATATATTATATAATATTAATATTATGTCTATAAAACATTTAAACTGTAATGAAAACTTCTGTTTACTAGATACATAATCCTTTAAAAGCTTCACTTTCTACCCATTTCTATCATACCTTCATTATACCAATGAGTAATATATAACTAATATAGCTCCTGTTCACTGAATGCATTCAAACAATTTCAGCTCCACGTAGCAAAACTCTACGAAGCTCATGGAAAATATAGAGATTCTACCATTTAATGCCCCATTGAAAAACGAATTTGTCATTTTTTAGCATATTTTGCAATTCAAATTTCTATCGGCATATTAGCGACAGATATCAAAGCTTCTTCGATTATCGAGATAATTTATCGAACTATCGAATAAATTGATTAAATATGCCAGAAGCAGGGCAGCTTTGATTAGTCAATCGATCGGAAATGTTAAAATTACTGCCAATGTCTGAATTCAGAAAAGGAAAACATGTGATAAATCAACGGGTTTTAAGTGAAAGCTTTATTGGAAAGCTCCACGCTCAAGCTCTTTAAAGCTTCACGTGTGCCTCGGCTACGGCAAACTATTTGAAAATATGTTTAGCTTGCCATCGATTGCATTTGCCATTTTCACATTTTCCCATGTAAATTTGCGAAAAAAAAAAAAAATAGGCGAGAAGAAGCAGCAGCAGCAGCGGCAGCGGCAGAGGAGGTGAGCTAAAAAACTGGCAACGCATGCGAAAACACTTTTGTCAACTGGCAAAAAAAAAAAAAAGAAGGAAAAAGGGGAAACAAACGAAGCGATGGCGACAAACGGCAAACAAACTTTTACCTCCCAACTCGTTGGCTGCAATGGCAAAAATAACAGCAGCAGCAGCAACAACAACAACAACAACAACAGCAACAAATGCAAAAAGTTCATTTACGTAAATGCGAATTCGGCAAGCGCTTTGCTATTGTGAGAAATTAATCAGCAAATGGATTTTCAATTTTCCCATTAACACTCGGCAACCAGAGCTGCCCCGAGCTGTGGCATCTTCAACTTTGACGCCCCGTAGTGCGAGCGGCGTATGCTTTTACACTGTCCGCCCCACACTTTGTTGTTTCAAAATACATGTACGTTTGTAAATAACAACAAAAAACAAAGAGAAAAACTGACGTCAGAAGCATATGTAATCTGAGTTTCTGTCGGGCTTAGGAAATTGCTTGCATAGACCCAAATGACAGGCAGCAAATCTTCTTGTCGCACAGCCGAATAAATATAATTAAGTAATACCATTTTGAGAAGGAGAGAGAAGGGAACCGAGAGGAGTCGTGTGTGTGTGTGTGTGTGTGTGTGTGTGAGAGTGTGCCTTGCGCCATTCCCAAAATCAGGAAACAGGTTGCAGCAGTTGCAGTCGCATCAGCCACTCCATCGCTCGCCATCTCCAGCTCTAACTCGATGTCAGCCACGGCTTCTGGCTACTGGGTTTTGGGTATGGGTCAAAGTGTTTGCTTGCTGTGCACACACACACACACAGAGTCACCTGGCCGTAAGGTGTTTGGCTTGGGCTTAGCTTTTGCTGCTGCTGCTGCTGCTGCTGCTAAGTGTTGTTTAGCTATTATGCAAGCGCACACGGATCATGGGCTGCAGGCGCCTTGCAACAAATGTTGCATCATCAAGCTGCACGCTCACTGCAACTACAGAATAGTCAAGGTTTCGTTGACACACCGAAAATGCCTTATCATTAATCTAAAACATATGCTTAAGCTATGATCGTTAACAGTCCAACAGAAAAGAAACAGGAAAGAGATGTGAACTATGACAAGCGGAAGATTGAATACCCTAGGCAATGGCAGCGAGATCGTAAGTTAAAATATCTTTAAGAAACCCTTTTTTTTTCATATGCAAACTTATTTTCCAGCAACTCATTTCAGATATGAATAATATAGCAAAAGTTTCCTAATTTGTGTGGCATTTATAGACAACTTTGAGGATTTATATTATAATTAATATATAATTGTAATATAAAGAAGAGGCCTAAAGCATGTATAACAAAATATTTCAACAATCAAAATTATTCTATGGTTTAGATTCTCACCCAAAACAGCTTGGCTCGGCGTTTGGCTACTGCAACCCAAAAATCTACTAGGACCAGCTCCAGAGAAAGGAAAAGACTCAGATGTCATCACCATCAAGCCTGACTGGATCGTGTCTTCATTTAAAATTCATCAACTGCCACCGGAATCTTTATCTCTGATGTCCTATAATTATTTATTTACAATTGTTTATATTTTAAGTATTAACTTATATTCTTTCCTTTAAAAAGAGTAAAGACGTGCTATAATCGCTATGCCCGATAAGCAGGGTATATGTATATTTAAGCATAATCAATATGCATTATAAGAGCTGTGATTGATTATCGATATATGCATACATACATATGTAAATCGCCGGCTGTATGATCATTTAACAGCATTAGTTGGACTTAAATGATGATGAGCTACAGAGACACGAAGCTAAAAATAACCAAAAGGCTTGAGTCATACTCGAAGCACAATTAAACAAGAATTTGTCAGAGAGAAGTGAGAGGGAGTTAGAAAGAGAGGGAGAGAACGAGAGACGGAAGAAAATGAGAGGGAGAGAGACGTATAGAAAGAAAACGTGAGGCAGAGAGAGGGAATAATGAGAGATATATTCAATAATAGACAGAGAATGAGAGAGAGAGGGAACGAGAACAAAAGACAGAGAGGGAAGCATTGAGAGACATACAGAATGAAACAGAGAATGAGAGAGAGACAAGGAAAAGACAGAAGAGAGAGAGAGAGAGATAACGTGCGAGATGGAAAGAGAGAAAAATCATCTTTCTCTTTATCTAGAGGCAAATAAAGAGAAACACATAATATGAGGGTAAGTATGGGAAATAACGAGAGAGAGAGTGATAAATCAGCGAAAGATGGAGAATAAATTTCAATAAAATTTCGTTGCTTTTACCCATAATCAACTCCGAATTCGCTGTTGGCGACGTTGTTATATGGGCATCAATGACAACAATTAGGAACTTTGATAAGCGCTTGTTAAGTGTCACATCAGTTGTTGGGCGCAATTTAAGAATCGCTTATTGCCGAGTTATGATTAGTGATAAGCGATAACGATTTACGGCTATATCAATTATGAATTCCGCTGACATTCTCCGAGCAGAGCTGAAGTTCCGTCCATAGACTGAGTTTTTATCAGCCCTCAACTGTTGTAATTGAGTTGTTTGTTGCAAGAGCGGGATGCTTCTAATTGCATTAGACGTGCCCCGGCAACGACAAAGGATTGCTGAAGGTCAGCTCTCAATGGGCTTTTAATTGAGTCAAATGGGTAATTTAATTGCGCCAAAGGATGCCCGGACGATAACAATCAAAGGGCCCCAGCTCCGGGCCGACAGCGTGTGGGCAAACAGCGAAGCTGAACAGAAGTAGAGATTCAGAGACTCCGACACTCCCTCGCTCGCTCGCTCGCTCGCACGTACGCATATTTTGGGCCTAAACGACGACTAGGCGAGTTAATCTTTATGACTATCGCGACACTTTATGGGGCGACGATAACGAGAACGACGGCTGGACACTGCGGCGTATGAGCAATGCGACAGACAATGCCGACGTCACGTACAGAGCTGATGCATATGTCAGATGCCATCGCTGATAGGGCTTCGCCGTCCCACATCCGTGATATATGCGTTAGCCGATCTGTTGCGACAGCTCCGGCAACTGGGTCGCTCACTCGCACACCTTCCTCAGCCTCTACTTGCTTGACTTTCTGTCTGCCCACTGAATATATCGTCGTGCGAGATATGCACACCTGTAGAATGAAATAATACGTGGGATTTGCGTAACGTTTTTGCCAAGAAAATCACGATATTGTCGGAAGTCACGTTAAGTTGAGCCAAGTGAGCAGCCTGAGCTCAGCTACATGATATTCCCCATTCAGACAGTTATGTATGTGAGTCAGGCTCTTTATCGAGAGTTCTTTCTCCTCTATCTTCAGACTTCACACTTAGTTTATGGCCATTGTAATATACGATATGTTTACCTCTATAATGGTCCCTAATCTGATAATAATGCTGCTGAAACGCGCTCTGTGAGCTAGCTAGAAGTAACCGAATTCTACAGTGGCCGATGTTTGCCCAAGATATTGTAAAGATAAGCTAAATACATACATATGTATATATATGGTATATGCGGTTATCAGAAGAACAGCTAATGTAACTATTGCTTATGGGGATTTAAAATTTCTTTATTTTTAGCATAGATTATGTCAATATGATCTATAGCAGAAGACTGAGCTAGATAGAGAAACCATGCCCATCACATCATCCGGCCTGGATTTAAGCTCAACTAATGTCTTTGCTAGCGCAAGTTAGTCTTACATGATTTCGATCGATGATCTAGTATGTGAACGCTAGACGGGCAAAAAGAACTACATAAATGGACTCAGTTCGCTCTGCTGATCGCGAATATATGTATGTAAATACTTTGCAGGGTCTGTTACGCCGCCTGTTGCCATTATAGGCTAAATTCTTATTTTAAATGGGCTACAAATCTTAACTTGAACATCTGAAGCCATGGCCACGTCCTTCCATCTCATTCCATCAACATAATAATCCCCTCAATCCACATCTGGTAATAAGCTCCCACACTTTTACAATATATTCTATAATTTCTATTAATTTTGAAATTTTTGACATCTTACATAATCTGTTAGCAAATCTGTAAATAATCTGTTATTTCGAAAATTTGAATTGATTTCTAACACTATCCATCCATGATCATGGCTTTTGACAAATTACTTTGACAGCACTGACAATTTTTCTTTCTCTTTCGTTTTTTGACGCTGTGCGCTTGCAAGTTTTTCACGTGTCAAACTTAATTGACGAAAATTTGTAAAATTTTCAATATTCTGTGTAATTTTTTTTATTGTTCTCACAATGTCGCAACTACCGAAGAATAAAAATGAAAGATATTTTAAAAAATTGAAGCTCGATGAGCCGCAGCAGGATTTGCAAGATGGTAAGCGCAAGCTGAAGAAGAAGAGTTCCCAGCCACAAAATCCATCGAATTCTAGCGAATCTCAAATGATTTTAAGAACAAATTTGGTAATTCCAATATATTAATATACATATGCATACATATATTTATTTCAATAGACGAGCCACTCAGTCTGGTAGTCGATCGCAGGTCGAAGACCGATCATGAGGTGGATTACAACAAATTGAAGTACGATGAACCGCTGTTCATTGTGATTGGTGATCCCGAGTCGAAGGCCGATAAGCCATACAGACCATCTGACGACGAAGACACACTCGAATTCCCGGGATATCAAAAATGGATACCGAAGAAAGAGCCTGAGGAGGATTGCGATAAATCGAAGCTCAATGAACTTGAGCAGGTTCTGCTAGATGGTAAGCGGAAGAAATTTGGGAAATAGCGCGAAAAGCGTAAGCAGAAGAAAAAGAGTTCCCGGCCACAAAATCCATCAAATTTCAACGAATATCAAATGAAATTAAGAAATAAATTGCGTAATTCCAATATATTAATGTACATACATACAAACATTTATTTCAATAGACAAGCCACTCAGTCTGGCAATTGATCCCGAGTCGAAGGCCGATAAGCCATACAGACCATCTGACGACGATGACACACTCGAATTCCCGGGATATCAGAAATGGATACCGAAGAAAGAGCATGAGGAGGATTCCGAAAATTCAAAGCTCAATGAACTTGAGCAGGCTCTGCTAGATGGTAAGCGGAAGAAATTTGGAAAATAGCGCGAAAAGCGTAAGCAGAAGAAATCCACCAAGTTCTAACGAATATCAAATGAATTTAAGATCAAATTAGGCGATTCCAATATATTAATGTACATACATACATTTATTTCAATAGACAAGCCACTCAATCTGACAATGAGTCCCAAGCCGAAGGCCGATCAGCCATACCCACTATCTGACGACAATGACGCACTCCAGCTCCCGGAAAATCTGAAATGGCTAACCGATCGGGGCTTTAGACCGATATCGCCCATACAGAATAGCGTTATTGGTGTTGTCTCTTCGCCTCAGAAACTTACTGAGTACTTGTCTGATCCCGAATGCTCGAATATACACAACGGGATAAGTTCCTTTGACCTCGATAACCTATCGTATTCCTCAGAAGGAAGAGAGTGACTCCGCTGATCCGGAGAACAGTCTAGAAATATAAGCGCGGCTTCCAATCTCATAGAACGGTAAGAAGACATTTCCTTCATTGTTTTTGTATCTCATAACTCATCTATTTATTTATCTTAGAGTTTGGGCTTTCTAAAAACAAAAAAAAAAAAACAACAAAAAGAAGCATAAAAACACTGGCAATTGGAGCATAGCCTATTCATTATATTGAGACGTATATTATAGACGTCAGTGGTATCGCAGACCTGAGAAATGGATTATAGCAACATGGTCTACGAACTGACATACATTCCTTATGATTTCCAGATTTCAAACTGAATGCCAAACTATATGTTAATAAAAGAATCAGCAAATCTACATATGTATATCTAGTATTTATTTAACCCATTTATAGATTTCTAGGGTATCTCAGCAGTGCTGCATTCACTTTTCTTTTCGTTTTTCTGTTATTCTTTTTCTTTCGCTCTTCTTTCTATAAACTTTCCCATAGAAAACTGAGTCGCCCGGCTCCGGTTTCGCTCGCTTCGCGGATGCTGGCGAAAATTTCGACTTTGCTTTTTCGCAGGCTCTGGAAACTTTTGTCAGCGGGTTGACGACTTTTTGACATTTGTCGCCGTTGGAGTTATGAAGGAAGCGACAGCCGAGAAACATCCTCATTTTCAACATCATAAACGTCGCCTTATTAAAAGTGCAAAAAACTTTTATATTCCTGCAGATTGTTGTTGCTGTTGGCATGCCGTGTGCGTAGGCGTGGGCGTGGCCATGGGCGTCAGCGTGAACGGGGGCGTTGTTGGTGTCTAGGCGGCGCATTGCAATGCACAAGTTGGGCGCAAAACTAACCAAGAAATTATTATCAATGTACGCATAATTCATTAAAACGTGCAACTTTTTTGGGCTGTGGGTGGCCCGCCCTATGTGGGCGTGGCAGCTTTTGGCTGGCTGGCTGGCTGCTTACGCTGATGACAGCGACGGCGACATGCGCTGATGATGATAATGTCAAAGTGCACTTTGTTATTATATCAGAAGAAGCACACACATGCACACACACACGCGTACACGCACACACATGAACCGGCAGCGGAAGGAAGAAACTAAATAACTTTGTTAAAAGTGCGCTCTGTTTATGCACGATTCTCTCCATCACACTTCTGCTTATTTTATCGCTCTCTCTCTCTCTCTCTCTTTCTCTCTCGCGCTTTCTCTCATTCACACTGTGCGTGTGTGTGTGTGTGTGTGTCACTTGCGGTGCACTACAATGAAGTTATCGTCCAAGTTTTAAGCGTGAACTTTTTGCTATGCCAGCAGCTACGCCTCCACTTCACTCCACTTCTCCATACAAACCCCAGCTCCGCCCTCTATTCCTGCTACATCCTCTCAAGCAACCGCAGCCATTGCATTGAAAATTGGCCGCCTTCCTTTTAGCGGAAACCAGGACTCCCATTTGCCGCCAGCCGCCCCATCATAATTCGCTATTAGAAGTCACTTAAAAACTTTTGCAAGTTTTCCATGCAGCTGCCAACATCGTTGTCAGACCGCCTACTGCCAGCGACGCCTCTACCGCACCGCACCGTACCGCCTGCAGTCCACAGCCAACAGCCCAAGCAGCTAGCACCTATCCATGCACTCCTCAGACAGACGCACATATCGAGCTAGCAGACCGAAAAACTTTTAGCTTCGCTTTCGTTGCTCGAAAATTATATTAATTGCGCGGCATGCACTTTTTAATTGAATGATTGTGGGCATTATGGGGGGCGTGGCTGAGCAAGTTGAGAGCCACAGCGCCGGATTGTGGTGGGCCGGCAGACAGAGCGCAGAGTGGAGAACACAGAATTCATACATTCTGCAGCCGGAAGGAATAGTCCACTATTTGGCTAATCCAATAGTCCAAAAGCATGGTTTATTGTCGCTCATCGTTTTCGATTAGCAACTAGCGATGTACAACTATCGATCCTACCGACCTACTCAAGTGGTTTTCTTATTTAGAAAAAAAATCTTGTTTGGTTTGTTTTATTATTTATATTGAGAATTAATGATATTTATTATGCTGATGGCTATCGGCTATCGATCGCTTGTATTTTCTTATAAATGCGATTTTATGATTATTGGTGTTATATTTTAAATTTTGAACTATCGAAAGGTTGCAATTTCCTCTGGCAGCATATCGTAAAAGCTGATTTCGATTATCGATTAACATTGTTACTAAATGAAACCGATTGAATTAATTTTATGTTAATAAAGTTGATTTAATTATATTAATATACCTATCTTTTGTTTCTCTTAAATTTTATTTATTTACTGAAGACTATCGATAGCTTTTAATTTATATATCGCATATTTTATTACTATTCGAATAGCGTGTCTTAGCGATAGCTGTATCGACATATGAATAGTGTATTGAAAAATGTTATTGGCTGGAATATTTGTGAGCACTGGAATCGAGTGACGCTCTGACGGTGCTGCCAGATGCGTGAGATATGTGCGATAAAATGTTTTCTTATTAAAAAGCAAATCTTATTTGGAAAGGACACATGCATAAAATTCAGTTATTTTAATTGAAAGAAATAAACATTTACATTCCCTTAAGACTGCAGATCGTTATATTTTTAAAATTACCAATGACTATCGATAAATTTCGATACTGGCTTATCGTAGAGTTATTAACATGTATATTTAATTGCTTGATCATTTTAGTTTATAACAGTTTATAGACATTAAATTTTGCTCAACAAACTATCGATCGTCGCCAGTTACCCGCACCTATCGCCAATAATTAAACACATTCGAACTGTCGCATAAATTAACCGAACAAGTATTTAGAGCCTAATTAATATCATGGTTAGTATTAATATTAAAAGTTAAGCTCCTGGGGGTCTTCTCATCTATGGCCCGAGCAAACGAATTCGATATTTGTATGTATGTCTGTGCATAGCTGTGCATATGTGTATGTATGTATGTACGCATGCATGCATATTGATTGAATTGACATACATATGTAGCTTTCAATTGATATTCAATTGGACTATAATATTACCTCGTTTATGCACGTGCATGGCTAAAGACTCGATGTTTGTGTATGAATCTTAATGCAATATTGCGCATACGACGCGTGTGCCGTTTAAATTCGATTTGCCAGCATTTCAATTTAATTAATCTGCTGCTAACGGCTTCTGGTGCCGCCGTCGCGACGCTATTGCTGCTGACAAATGAGACTTTGGCTCTCCCAAAGTATGCAATGAGCATTATTAAATGCATACATAATTGCATTTTAAACGCGCACAAACAAAAGCCAAGCTGTCAATGGCGCCCGCTTGCACCCAGGCCGGCGCATCCTTTGCCAGCCCGCCCCAAAGCTGAAATCATCATTAAAGTAATTATAGCTGTCAGCGCGACAATGCATTGGGCCAGGATGCGCCATTTATCCAGGTGGGCAGTGCCACCCGCATGCAATACAGGCTCATAAACGTAATTTCCGAAGCCTCGCACTCATCCTCACTCTCTATTGCCAAAGTCGAGGCTATGCTCTACCTGGCCGAAAGCCAAGAGCTTTGAGCATTTATGATTATCGCAGGATATATACATATCCAGTAACCTCAAGTTTTTTAGGGGGCAATTTAAGAAGCTTTCAGCTTAAGCATAAAGAGTTGCTGAGCTTTTATTTACTTTTAATGAGCTTTGTAGAAAGTTAAAAGCTTTAACTCCGAAAAGTATTTTAGGAAGGTAAAGTATATTATTCTATTATTATATGATATACATAATCCATTCAGCTTCTTTTGTGTCGCGTTAGAGCATAAACGACCTGTAACGGATATATTCCATATGCTTTCATGAACTCTGCGATTGTTTTTTGACTCTGAATTTAGAATATTGATGAATTAAATCATTCTTTCGGGTTTCCTGAATATGTAATATATATATTAAAATTTTAGCATGAATATTGCATAAGCTTTATGAAATTGTAATGAGCTTAAACTTGTGCTTAAATTCTGAAAAGTTTTTAAGTCAATATGTAATCCGCAGAGTTTTTTTTTTTTTTTTTTTTTTAGTACTACATATTTCTAGGTGAAGCTTGACTCAAGTGAGTAAAAATTTAATATTGATTGTAATGACAATATTTCGACTACATTAAAATTAATAAACATACTTTTTAGTTCCTATATTTCTTTTTTTACTAAACATTTGCAGGCGTGGCTTACACAAATATTTTATAAGCTCTCATTAATTTTGGAATTTGGAATCTTGCATTTTAATATACATATTTAAATGAGCTTTAATACAAATATACAAAGCCAACAACTTTCTTAAACTGTCAACGAGCTTCGCAGAGATATAAAATATTTATCTTATTTATTAAGTATTTAAATCAGTTAATTATTGAATCAGTTGGTATTTAATATACAAACACATTCAGGCGAGCTTTAAAAAAAATCTATTATCATAACATTTTAGTTGCTCTCTTAGTCGCAAGCATTTAGTATGCAACTATATTATTCCATCTAGTGTCATAAAGCTCTTTATCTAATCAAAAAGTTTTGAATGCGATATTATGATTAAGTTCTAGCTTCTCGTAAAGTGTTTGCCTCAGCCGTTCGCATGAGTCAGGAGCTCTGTTTACAGTTTATCTAACGCAAATTTGTTTAGTTTCCACTTTAGCGATAATATCTCAGTTTTCTGCAGCAATTAAAGACCCAACTACGCTTTGGTAGGCAGCCAGCCGAACGGGCCTATTTGCATGCCGAGCATCGTGTTTAGCTGCTCGTTCCTCCGTCCTCTTTCCACTCTTTCATTTGCAACGCCGCGGCGGCTGGCAACGAAAGCAAAAGCCCCAAATCAAAGTCCAAGTCCAAAGTCAAAGTCAAACCACTTTTGGCACTTTTCTCGCTCTTTCCTGCTGTCTTAGGCCTGGCTTATGCAGATCGTTGCTATTCCCTCTCTCTCTCTCTCTCTCGCTCTCTTTCGCTCTTCCTTTGACTGTGGCTTGGCCAGAAAGTTAACGCTTTGCTCGTCGCTGGCGCTGGCTCGCCTGGCTGCACTTCATTACCGCTGCAGCCAACAGAGACTTTGGCCCCAAAAGCTTTAACTATAACCTACCTTACACGCCTCTCTCATTCGCTTACTCTCTCTCCAGCTCTCCCCTTTCTCCCTCTCTCCCTCACTCCGTCTCCAGTCACTGCTAAGAACTTGGCGCTCTGACTGATTAACGTGATTTGCTGATGAGTTTTGGTGCTAGCTCAAACTTTTCCATCTCTCTCGCTCTTGCTCTTCCTTCGCCTTTGGTGCTGTTGTTGTTGTTGTTGTTGTTGTTGTTGTTCTGTTTACTCTTCAACGCTTCTTTGGCTTGTTGACTTGTTGTTTGCTGTTGGTTTTGTTGCCGTTGTTGCTGCTGCTGCTGCTTTTAATAACTCTGGCAAGCGTAGCATGACGCACTGCGTCCCAGCTTCGGTTGTTCTTGAGTTTTAATTGAAACTTTGCCGTTCCTCACGCGTTCAGCCGAGGCGGCGGCACTGACTATAGATAGAGGACTGAAAGAGAAAGATAGTGTGGGAGATAGAGAGGGTTAAGGTGAGGGAGAGGGAGAGGGAGAGGGTAAGAGAGACATAAACTTAGAGACACAAACACAGATATATATATGTACATGTAGCAGCTGCTGCTGCTGTTGCTCTATGTGTGCATGTGTGCATGTGTGTGTGGAGAGAGAGAGAGAGAGAGAGAGAGAGGGTTGACTTTCTAGGCTGCATCCAAATGTTAATGCTTTTGATGTTAATGAGACGACACACACACACACACATTTGTGAGGTGAGCTGCTGCATAACCGAATAACGGCATGAAGCCAAAAAAGAGAAGAAGTAAATAAAAATAATAATAATAAATAACTGAAAAGTTCAGCTCGTAACGGCACTTGCTGCAGTTGCCCAATGAGCGCCCCGTGATTGATTGCCTGCAAGTGGACAAGAATTTGCACTCAATTTTGAGCAAGTTTTTCCCGTGCCACGCCTCCTGCTGTCAGTGGGCTAAAATGCAACTTCATTGGCACTTGCAGTTGGCCAAAAGAGCAATAGCTAGAGGGAAGACTAAGAGATGCCCTGTAATCATTCAATAGATAAAATGCAGGGAGAATAGTGATTGAGTTAAGGATACCCTATATTTCCTACTATTAATAAGGTAAGAATAGTAAGCGAGTCGAGCGTTATCGACTGCAGAATACTCTATTTCCAGTCTCACATGGATGAACAGATGGGCAGATGGACTCATGGTTAGATGGCCCGAAGAAAAAACGGAGTTTGCACAAAACCAATATGCTCACTTCACTCACTTGAGCGGGCACAACAACTTCAAATGAACAGCAAATAATTGAAGCCCAAGTCAAACAACTGAAGCAATCAACGAAATCTAAGTCTAAGATTCGCCGGCTTGCGCCATTGACATTGAAGTTTGGGCCGTGCTCAAGGTCAACAAATAGGCGACGTCAACGACGGCAGCGGCAGAGGCAGCGGCAGCGGCAGAGGCAGGTGCGCAACTACATTTAAATGCATTGCCCAGCGCTAATAGTAGACAGCAGCGGCAATAGCAACAACAACTATTAATTACACAATATCTACATATACATACACATATCTATGTACATATACATACATATATAGAGAGTCAGAGCCCCTGCACTCTGTCGTACTCACATTGTCTATGTCTATTCAAACGCTCAAAGTCAAGTGCAAAACAAAATCATGCGACATCGACGCGACTCATTAAAATGCTGAGTAAACGCGCCGAGCTACGCGCCCCGAGCGGATCATTAAACTTAAAAAAAAAAAAAGGTAAAACAAATGCGATACATACATATCTCCATCTTGCTCGCACTCGCTCGCTGTTGTTTGGTGCGCCGGCGCACCTGCGGCCAAGTTAAATAATGAATTTAGCTAAGATTGCAACTTAACTAAATTAATTATCAGCTCTGGTTGGCTACGCACTATATTGAAATCTATGTACATATATCATTTCGCATCGGCTCCCATGTAATTGTTTGGCGAGCGAGCGAGCGAACGAACATGTGTGCCGACCGTTAGGATGCCAGCGAACATGTTGCTGTAAACACCTGTTACTTTACAGGCCAAACATGTTGCATGCCGATGACAACAGACAGTGACATGCGCGCATGCGTGTTTCAATAATTTGTGCGTTGCACGGTGGAATTGGATGCTCAGAATTACAACGATTACTGCACACACATCCGGCATGTACTTGAGTTACCCATTTATTTGTGGGAATTAATTGCCGTATGAATGCTCATTCAGTGGCTTGTTATCTAGGTATTGTTATGGCTACTGCATCAAATTACTGAAAATAATTGTATAGAAACAATGCGCATTAAAGTCACACTAGATAAGATATCTGTATTTAGACACAATTATTATTAAAATGATTATCTTTATTTGTAGAATTTTAATTAAAAGCAGACAGGCAAATAAACACTTTTAAACATAGCCGCTTTTTATCAGCTACGAAGAAAATCTCTATTTTTATATATCTAATTAAATTCAATTGAATTGTCAAGCAGCATGATTGCTCGGTTCCGTTTCGTGGCTGTGCGCGCCACTGTGCAGAATCGGCCAGCAACATGTTGCGACAACAGCGCTGTTAAGCCCAGCCAGTTCGGTTAACAGCGCGTCGTCAACCTCACGAATGTCTGTTAGAGTGCGAAGTTAGTCTTTTGCCGGCATTCAAAGCGAACGCGTGCGTTACATGTTCGTCGCCGTCGCTGTTAGCTGTTTTTTTGTAAAACGGTGCAAAGTTTGCGTAAATATTTTCTTGTTAGCTTGGCGCGCGTGATAGATTCTAGGCGCTAACGGTTAACACTATTGTTGGTTTGTTCTGATTACCGAGTTGCCCAAATAAAAGCATCATTCAATTGTCTTAACATTGTTGGCGGTCCGCGTGGCCCGCAGGACAAATACCAACAACAACAGCAACACATTTGTGTTAGTTTTTTTTCGTGTGTGAATTTTTTTTTTTTTTTTTTGTTTATCTTGGTTTATTTGGCGATCGAAACGCAGTGTTTAATATATGAAAATATAGCTTCAAGTGTATTTGTTGCTATTTTCGCCACACGTGAAGTGCTACACACACACGCACGCACATACGTCGTACATGTTTGCATGTGTGTATATAGTGTAAAAGGAAAACCTAAAGAAGCAGCAAAAACAAATTTTTGATGTACAAGCAAATAAGAAGAAATACCAAGTCGAAAGAAATTTAAAACCGGATTCAATACAACAACAACAACAACGAGAAGAAGAACGACAACAACAACAAAAATAATAACAGCAGCAGTCACAGCTACAGCAGCCGCCGCCGATACAACAAAAACAAATTTAGTTTTCTTCTCATTCTGCTGTTGTTGCTGTGCGTAGCAGCGCTGTCGAAGTCGACGTCGGCGTCTATCCTCTCAGCAGCCTCTGAACACAGCTGCTGCTCCGTTGGACTGTGTGGGCTTTGTTGTTGTCGTCGCTGCTCCCGCTGCTGCTGTTAAAAGGCGGCAGAGCAAGCGCAACAGGAGCAGCCACGTTGCGGCGCGCCGATCGCTGTGCAAGAATTAGAAGCAGCAGAGGCTGAGACACACACCATCAAAGTCGCAAGCAGAAGGTGAGTGCAGTCCAGTGGACTGAGTCCACACACACACACACGCACACGCACATGCACATGCTCTCCTCACACACACGCCTGCAAGCATGTGCAAATGTTTGCTGTTGTTGTTCTGTTAGTTTATGTGGGCAGCAACAAAACGGTCACAGGCCGCCAGCGAACAGAGTGTGTGAGGGAGAGCAAGCGAGCCAGAGAGAACAGAATCAAGAAAAGGAGACGCCGATGACAGCGTGCAAATGTTAATTCTCTTGAATGAATAACTGAGCGGAAACTATTCTCAATTTAAGAACAAAGTCTTCTTGTAATATCCGAGGCTTACATACATACATATATACATACACGTGTATATATAGGAAAAAGTGAATAAGTGAATGTGATTGATAAGCGATCAATTGATATAAAGTGTAAATAAATAAGGCAATTCTTGCATTTTTGCTGATCTTCGCTTGGAATGAAAGTGGAATAAATGAGAAGTGTTTGCATTAAATTTTGTGCTTCTTCTTGAGCATTATTCACTAAGTAAGAAATGGGGCATATTGGCTTCTGGTAGGTTTATAAAATCGCAAATACTTTGGCCTTAAATTAACGATCTAAATGGAGTTAAAGGCTAGATTTTGCTTTGTTTTTAGCCATTTATTAGCTGAAAACGGGCATTGCGAAAACCTATAAAGTGCCCCCAGTGCAAAGCGTAGCTAGAGACGGACGAGCATATTCATTCATAAGTGTAAATCAATGCAAATATCGGTCAACATATGCATATGCATATGCATATACATATGTATGTATGTGTGTATGTATATTTGTATGTTGTCAGGTGTCCGACATACAGCGCTGGCGCCATTAAAATTGCTGGCATAATGAGCTAAAAAGCTAAAAAAGCCAACCCATCTAAGTACTCTATATATGTGTGTGTACATATGTGTATGTACATATATGTATATATGTATTTATGTACATATGTAAATATAGAAATCTACCTATGATTTGTTGGCATTACACTCTTTACACACTTTTGTTTGTTTGTTTATTTTTTATTTGATTTTTTTTTGTCTTTGGTTTCTTCTTTGCTTTCAATTCATATTTAAATATTTACATATATATATGTATGTATGTATGCATGTAGTATATATATTTATATATATTATACTCTCTGCCCTTTTGTTTGCAACGTCGAATTGAGTTTTCGAAAGGGTCGCGGTAATATGGAGTAATCGAATTAACTGCAAATGCGAGTAGATTTACATACATATACATACATGCAAAACTCTGAGAGCTAATTCACGGATTCAGTCATCGGTCAAGTCAATTAGAAGAGAGCTAAAGCTACAGGTTTTGAGGCTGAGCAGTGTTGGTAAACTCTCTCAGCAGATCCCCAATCAATCAGTTAAACATTGATGTAGAATATATAGTATAGCTTGTAATACATATGTATATACATACATATATGTACAATACATATGAATGTATGTAAGAGTTTCTTGCTGGCATCGCAGTCTAAAAGAGCCGCTAATTCAATTAGCACTCAGCGAAGGCTGTGCGGGGCCCGAACGGGGGAACATTCAACGATAAATTGGATTAATGCAGATATAAAGAGAGCAGCAGCAGCAAAGTGGGGGGTCAGACGTAGATGGAGAAGAAGAGGGGAGCAAATAGAAACGTTGTAATAGCATTTTGTTAGCGTTTTAATGAAACAAATTTCTAACATTCGCTCACACAAATGCAAATGCCAATAGATTCCAATATATACATACGAGCAGAGACTGTAGATACAGTGAAATCTACGGCGGAGAGAGGGCGAGAGGGGTGGGGAGGCAGAGAGGTAACTGAACCAGTAAAAGTTGCAACTCTTTCATTGTTTTTTATTTTTTTTATAGCTTCATCTTGACCAAAAAATGAACATTAAAAATAATTTTTTGAAAACTATAAACAATTGACTCAGACTTGGCCCTAAATTATATGAAAAATGTATTGTATATCTAAAAAAAAAAAATAAATAAATAATTTAAAAATATTACCAAAATTTTATATATAATTAAATATTATATATTATATTATTATGTGCAAAATATTAAATTTCTATTAACAAACATGCTTTAAAAGCAAATCTCTTTCTAACAATATATTTCTATATGCCCTAAGGCGAACTCTTCTTCTTAATTTGTATGCTTTTAGACATGAAATTTTCTATTGTTAATGTGCTTTTCATGGAAATTCATATTTTTAATCGCCTCAAGAATGCAAACAGAGACTTTTTACACAACAAAAGAATTAGCAAGATGAACAAAAATTACAAATTGCCTGCTTAAAGTTGATGTTTGGCCTGGAGAGATGCATGCTAGCCGCGTTGCATTCACACACACACACAGACACACACACTCAATGCTAATTGGAAATGCATTTAATTCTAATTTAGCTGTCTTCTTCTAACTCTCTCTCTCTCTCTCTCTCTCTCTCTTTCGCTCTGCTAGTTATGGTTGCTAGAACCAGGTCAAATGGACAATTCCATAATCAAATTACTAATAATTGACGCGTTTTGTTTTGTTTTTCTTTTTTTTTGTACTCTATTTTTATTATGTTTTCTTTGTTAGGTTTTTTTTTTTTTTTTATTGATTTCTGTTTTATCCTTTTCCTTCACTTGTTCCGCTGTCATGCATGGAATTGTTTTGCCAATTTGTTAACTCTTAACCATTTAATACTAGTTTGAAACAAGACTATGGTTTCACTTAATTTTTATAAGACTTGAAAAAATTGAGCTCCCGAAATCTGTTCTTCCATAAAATAATTTCAATCAGACTTAATTAGTAAGACAATATTTTTACATAATTCCATACAGCTTAATAAATTTTTCCTTAAGCTTGTAATTATAGAGCTTCAAATATCTATTGATATTTATTGATTTATTAATATCAACAACTATAATTATCTAGTTTTTTGTGTGTTAACAATATCAATTGTTATTAAGTTATTAGCTCAAAAACTATTTTGTTAATTGCTTGTGCTATATATATTTTTATGTGTATTATTATAAATGATAATTGCAAAGAAAAAAAAAATATTCGCTTCATTATTATATATTATAATTCTTTAATCTGATTATTTAAAATAATAAATTTGAAAGAAAAAAAATATAATAATGATTAATGTGGTAAACTAAAAAAAATATTAAATATCATTTATCTTAATTATAAAATAAATGTTTTCCTAATTATTTAAATTGTTCGTTTTATAATTATTTGACCTTAATTAGTATAAATAATAAATTTAACAACAATTTTAGCATAATTATTATGAATGATAAATTTACACAAGTATTTTTTTATCTTTCTTATTAAAAATAAAAACAAAAATTTCTATATATAAAGCAAATAAAACTATCAAATTTCGATCAAATTTTTTGCCACAGCCAAAGTCTTATGCAATCCGCTCATCAATTGCTTCACTTTCAACACTGTTAATTTGAATTGCGAAAAAGAAAGTGAAAATCGCGCATATGCACAAAAAATTAATGAATATATAATATTTATATATATATATATAGATAGAGATATAGAAATGTATATGTCCATGTCTATTTATATTTGTAAATATTTATAAAACTGAAAGCCAAACCCAAGCCGCATAATCAGCATCAAATTTAACTCTGACTCGAACACACACACACACACACACACACACAACACGAACATGGAACATCAGCCGCATTGTGCGTCCAGCACTCCCTCGTGTAAACTAATTAAATTGAAGACCTGGCAAATATCATTGATGTATTTTAAAAGATTGATTAATGTGTTTATGGCCAGCGAGCTGCGGAGGCCTTTGGATATCTCCATTTCGATGCGATAGCAGCACATGCCTCTAATGAGTGGAGTCGAGTCATTCGATACATTCGCCTCGTTCATTCACGTGGCTCTGACTCCGGCCGCTTTTATGATTTATTGTCAATTTTCGGGCCAATGCATTGTACTCCCTATCGCTCTCTCTCTCTCTATCTCTCTCTCCCTTTCTCTCTCTCTAGCTTTTGGATTATGTTTCATGATTTCTTTCATCATTTTGACACTTCTGTGTTTGTTTTGTAAAACTGCAGTTTGGCAATCCGGAAACAATGAGCCACAAAATATATATACGTATATATGTATATTTTTGTATATACGTATGTATGTATATTATTTGTTGCTTGAGCATACAATAGTTGAAGTTTATTTGATTTCTTTCTGCTATTTATAATTTATTGTGTGCCTATGAAATATTTTTATATCATTTGCTTATAAAAACATATATATATATACATTTCCTTTAATGAGCATATGATTTATAATTACTTAAAATTATTATATGTAATTACATACAAGTAGTTTCGACAAGTTGTTAAACTTGTTAGTAAAAGTACTTTAAAAATATAATTAAATGGATTTTTTGTAATTGATTATTAAAGCTTACTTAACACTAAATTTATAGTTTTCTATTGTTTCCTTCCAATAAATGTTAAACTAGAAAGATGATAAACTTGATAGCTTTTTCCTCTCCTCTTTTTTCGCCACAATCTTTTCATTTCTTCTCTTTTGACTGTAGTGAACTTTTTGGCACCTCGAAATTCGTAGAGTTCTTATCATTGGATCTTTTAAAGATCAGCTATGCTCAACACTTCATGCCTAATCGTGTGAGCTTAACATGCTCAGTTCTAATTCCCAGACCCCCAATGCAAAGCTGAATAAAAAAAAAAAAAAAATCTTGGCAACCGCAAAACCCAAATTACGAGCAAAAGACAAAAAAGAGAGAAAAATAAAACATTTTCTTTGGCTGATTTGTTGTAAAATGTGCCTATTATCATTTTTGGCTGTTTCATTTTCTTAGCGCTTTTTCAATTGTCTGCCATTGCATGGCTTTGTTTTTTTTTGTTTTTTCATCGCCTTTGGTTCGGTTTGGCTCTGCATTATTTTATATTTAGCTGGCTGCTTCTTGGGTCTCTGGGTTTTTGCCCGCTTCTTTCTTTCGAGCAGCGCACGAAACGCATTTGCCGCAAGAAATCACAAACAGCATTCAGAGTAGGCAAAATGAATGCATGGCGTTTCGTGTGGCACGATCTGAGATGTGGAAGTGGAATGTGAAGCTGCGAGGCGCGTTTTATATATAGCATTGCAATTCGGTGTCGGGCAATTGTGGCATTCAAAGAGCCAAGCATCGACATCGATATGCATCTAAGTGGGTTATACTTATCGATAGCAAGCAAATGCTTGCACTTAACGATCTATTTTGAAATTGACTAGCGCTCAAGCAGATAAACTCTTGATACTTTCCGTATGAATTGGCATACTGTACATCAGATATGTATAATTGATATAGTTTGTGGTAAGCATGTTATCGATTGTTATCGAATTCTATACAGCTCCAATTGAGGTAAGCCACAAATACAGGAGATATATAAAAAGGATATATACAACATCTTGAAACATTCTTTTTGAGTTGACTTAATGTTATCGAAAGTTATCGAATGCTACGCAGCTCAATGGTGAAGTAAGCCTCAAATACACAACACATATAAAAGTAATTTATATATAAATGTCCACCCAACATTTCATTTCGCTAAACAAGTCAGCCGATAAGTCCAAGAATACCTCCCGATAACTTATCGAAACAAGTTTCAACTACGCCGTATTGTTCCACGCGCAGACTGGACAAACTTTTTGCTCTTCATTTTACTTTTTTTGCTCGCAGCTGTCGCCAACTCTTTTCTGATGCGATTTGAAGTCTTTTTGCCGCCAGCAACCCCGCTTAGTTTTTGCGAAACAGATGGGCAACATGTGTGGGGAGCACGAAGGAGTCGCCACACGTGACAAGTGAGAGCAACTGAACAGAGGCGTGTGTGTGTTGTCCCCTTCTTGTGGCAGCAGTCCAAGCTGCGAACTGCAAGCGCTGGAGGGCTGCAAATGTGACACGTTATACCCTGTACTTAAGGTGGGGAGAGTATATTGAGATTTGGACTAACTTGAAGCGATGTGAGAGCGCTTAAGCGAAATCCTAAGGCTAGTAGTACTACTGATGTCCTGTATTCATGGATAACGTCTGGGTGGGTAGGGAGAAGAGCCTAGCCTAATGGATGGCTCTATTAATTCGTGTGAGATATGTATACTTTTTATAGAGGATAACTGTTTGAATGATTGTTATAAGCATTCATAAACAAAAAAGGTATACCCATTTACTGGTTTCTTAAAGGGGTAGTTTGCTTCATATCATATGAAACTGAAATATGAGAATGCTGAGAAAAGAATTCTGCATGCGAAATGAAGGACAAGATCGAGAGTGGAAGGAAGATCGGGAGAGAGAGAAAGAGGCGGATAGAGAGAGGGAGAGAAAAAGAGAGACAGAGAGAGAGACAGAGAGAGAGAGAGGGAGAGAAAAAGAGACAGACACAGAGAGAGAGAGAGAGAGAGAGAGAGAGAGAGAGAGAGAGAAAGAGGGCGAAAGAGAGAGAGAGAGAGGCGGAGATATATGAAAAAGGAGAACCAAACGAGTGAAAGTAAAAGCCAGAGAGACAGAGAGATTGCGAGCTATTAAGACAGAGGGAGGCAGGGAGAAAAATCGGGAATGAGATCGAGAGTATGATGGATAGATAATCTCACTTTCTATAAATTATTCTATTCCCACTCAGTAAACACCTGCTCAACCTCTTTTACAGGGTATCAGGCAGTCGGTTAGCTGCTACAGCTTGGTGCTCACTTGCTTCTATTTGTGTAATTAAAATAATAATAATAATAATAATAATGCGACGCCGTCTGAGGTGGGGACGTCTGCACGTGTGCGTCTCGAGTGGACGCACCAGCCGAAGTGTGTGCGGTGGAGCTGGCTGTGGGGCTGGGCAGAGGTGTGAACAATTTGGTGGCACATGTGTGTGTGCGCATTGTAGTTGTTGTTGCTGTTGCTGTTGCTATTGTTGTTTGTTTGTTGTTGATGGGATTGTTTTTTCGCTTTGTTTGCTCGTGCATTTGACTTTAGTCGCTGTGCTTTGGCGTTTGTTCTACTTGTTTTCTTGTTGGCATTTGGAGTGCACACGGCATGGCACTAGTATGTGTGCGTGTGTGTGTGTGTGTGTGTGTGTGTGTGACTTGTTGGTTTTTTATTTCGATTTTGGAGGCAGCTCCACAGTTAAATTTATGGTAAATGCATTCCAAGAACTGTCAAGCGGAACCAGGAAAAACCGATCTTCAAACAGCACAGAACAAACAGAGCTGCAAGACGTTGCTAATGGAAATCTATTTGAGTTCTATTGATATGTTGAGCTGGGGCTAATCATGAGCTAATCCTTTGTGTATCGGGGCATTGAGCTGTGAATGGTATAAAGTTTTGTATTTATAGATAGATTTATAAAGATGATCTTTTCCTTTGGTTTGTCAGCTGTGGAATTTATATTATTCATGGCGAGATTTCTAAGGAAATTCCACTTGCCTTCAAGCTGGTTTTCTTCATTTAAATTGAAATACCTACCACACTCTATAATATTACAATTTAAATAACAAAAGCTAATGGCACTAGTGAATTATTGAATCTTTTCTGCTCAGTTATTTATACATAGGCACACATAGAATGTGCAAACCTTTAATTTATAGACCATATTATCTCTGCTTACTATTACTCGAAAGCCAGACAAAAACCATTCACAATGGTAGTCCCTAAATCATAAGCCAGACGGAGCCACGCAACGCTGTCAATTCTATATTGATGGGCTTTGGCGTCTGCGAAAAGTGAATTTGCATGATTGAAAGGCCACAGATCCAAGTGAAGTCACAGACAGCCCAAGAAATCAAGCAAAAAAAAAAACACAAAAATGGCAAAGACAACCGGTTTTTTTTTTTTTTATATATGTTGTTGCTGTTGATGTTGCCTATGTTGTATGCCTTTAACAAATTCCTGCAGCAGCTGAACTGAAACTCTCAAAAAAGAAAAGAGCAGAGAGAGAGAGAGAGAGAGAGAGAAAAAGACGTAAAGAAAATACTAAATTTGTGGCTGTGCGGCAGCCAAGCAGCAAACATACAACGTGCAACAACCACAGAGCAGCAGCAACAACAAAGCCAGGCGACGCATGTTTTGGCCGAGAGACAAACGCAACGGCAGCAACATCATTATCATCATGTTAAGTTGAACGAGTTATGTGCGCAGCCTGGGGCATGCCTCATCCTCATCATCGCCATCAAGCAGCGTCATTATCGTTGTCAGCCTGTGTGTGTGTGTGTGTGTGTGTGTGTGTGTGTGTGTGATGTTAATGAGGAGCACTCTTGAATTAATTCTCTGCTTCGCTGTTGTTATTGCTGTTGTACAGCTCCCGGGCCATGTGGCATGTCTCTCTAAAGAGAGAGGGACAGAGAGAGAGGGAGAGAGGGGGTGGTCTTGTAAAAAGGAAACTGCAGCTGCAAAACTCTTGGCATAATATTATGCCTCATGTACTTGGCAAATCTCGATTTTCAGCCAGAATTCAGCCAGTTGCATCGATAATCGATTGCCAGTTTTCAGGGTCAGCTGAAAGAGGAAAATATCGGAAAATCGAACAGCAAGCAAAAAGATTTCTCCTTAGAAATGTGCAAGAGCAAGAAGCAAAGAGCAGAAACTAGATGACTAAGCCATACTCTAATCCGATCATGATATTTTATATAATACAAATTTAGTACAATATTCAAAGTCGTTTTATGAAAAGCAAAGATGATAATCGCGCTTCAGTTTAAAAACAAAAATACAGGAAAATCGAATACGAGAAATAGGGAAAGATTTTACCTTGGAAACAAATTAGTTAACTAAGTTATACTCCACAGTGATAATAATATTATTATGTGTTTTACATTTTAGTATCAAATTTTGTTATATTTATATTTTATATTAGAAAAAGTTTCACATTTGAAATGTGGGTAATAAAACATTTGATAGTTTTTCTTGGCTTTTCTCTCTAATTGTGTGAGCAGAAGTGTATAAGGCAACCACAAGAGCACCTACAACACACACACACACAAACATTCTCTCTCCCTCTCTCTTTCTCCACTAGCTGCACAGCTCAGAGCCGGTCTGAGACGCGTTCGCATTCCCACTACCCAAACCCATTTCCATTTTCATGCCCATTTCCCGTCTTGTCTGCGGTTCGAGTTGCCTGCGCATGAGTAGCCGACTGAGCTGCATATATGTATACATAGATAATACTATATATATATATATATGCATGTGTGTGTGTGTATCTAGAACAGGTACCAGATGAGTTGCTGTGGCAATTTCTGTTGTTGTTGCTGCTGCTGCGGTTGGCAGGAGAAGTTGGAGTCGGCGCTGTGGCTATTTCTTTTCCTGTTTTGTTCCTGCTAGCTGGATGCTGTCTCGTGTGTGTGTGTGTGTGTGTGTGTGTGTGCTGCATAGGTTTTGCGGTTGCATGCTAGCATTATGAGCAGTGCAAAGAGTGAGTGAGAAAGAGAGAGAGAGAGAGAGAGAGAGAGAGAGAGAGAGGTTTTTGGCACATTTTACTGCCAGACAAGCTGCCTAGAGTGAAAGAGAGGCAACCTGACCTATGACCAGAACTGCTCCATGGGTTTTCCAGCTTATGCTAAAAAAGAAAAAATAACTATCAGATATGACTTAATGCCCTGGCCTAAGCCAGGCTGCAGTAAAAAGAAATCTTGGCCTAATCAATGGAATCCGATTTAATTCCCTCAGAGAAAAGAAACAAATCAGTTTTAGCTGCTTTTATGTTGGCAGTAAAACAAATAAGAATTGATCTGAAGTATTTTTCAAATGTATAACTGAATTGCTTTTTTGATTAAGTTTCATTAATTGGAGAGTTAAGAGATGTTTTTAAGATCCATTAATATTTGACGCTTTCTAATTATTCAGCAATTTACAATGATTAATTGAAACTCAATTTACTGACTTGTGGATTTCACTGTTTAATGATTTAGATCTGGACAGTTTTTAGGAATATTTTCAATCTCATTATTCGTTAATAAATATTAAATAAAAGATTGATATATATATATTTTCTATATGTTCAGTTCCATCCCGCTTCATGCTAATCTTCCCATGGTATTCCAATCAATTTCCAACTATTTCCAGTTGCTCTTCTGTTCTGTTCTGTTCTTGTCTTGATCGTGGGTGCTTTAAGTGATTTTTATGGACCTTTTAAAGCTGTTGCCGTCGATCCATCTAGCCGAAGCACTCAAAAAAAACAAAAAAAAGCAGAAGAAGCAAAAAATATCTAAGCAAAACGAAAAAATAAAGGAAAATGAAAAAAAGCCATTGGAAGGCAAATTGCCAAAAAGCTTTTTGCGACGCGCTTTTGTTGTTGTTGCTGTTGCTGTTGTTGTTGTTGCTGCTGTTGCTGCTGCTCCAGCATCAGTCGCTTCAAGTGCAACAGCAGCAGCAACAGCCGCCTCCTGCCTGTCAATGCGACACGTTGCCCCGGCCCCGCCCACTTATGCGCGGGCTGCAGCCCACCCAGTTTTATGCAAATCTACGTGAAAATATTCAAAATATTTCTTCTCCTCGTTTTTTTTTCGCTTCTTGTTGCTGCTGTTGTTGTTGCTGTTGTATTTTTCGTTCGCTTTGCGCCTCACTTCGTTGTTGCTTTCAATTTCATGGCACTCTTTGTGGGGTGGAGGAGGGGCGCACAGTTTCGTTGCTGCCGAGACAACAGCTTCCAGCGCTGCAGTCGCCCCCCAAGCGCCCTTCCTCCCCCATCGTACCCATCGCAGCTCTCGATGCTGCTGCTGCTGCTGCTGCGGCAATTCATCGCTGGCGACATTTTTCGATTATTGCGCATACTTTCGCCTCGTCGCTTATTTCGTGTTTGGTTTTGGGCTCAAAATTTGTCAACGCCTGAAAAATGCAGCGACAAGAGGAGCGGTCGCCGCCCCCAACACTGGCACGCCCGCGCCAGCAGCTTTTGCACGCGAATAAAAAGAGAAGCAACTGAGGCAGCACCACTAGCAGCAGAAGAAGAAGAAGAAGAAGCACGAAGAAGAGGCAGCAGAAGCAGATTATATTGACAGCGTCGACGTCATCAGCGTCGTGGTTGCTGGCTGGCTTTTGTTTATGCTGCGCCGTCTGCACCGCTGATGGGGTGGGGCGAAGTGGGGGGAGCTCGTGTGTCACTGGAGCTGCGATTCAGTCTGGGCGGCCTTTTGTGCAATGAAGCAAAACGGTTGACGCTTTTTTGTTCGCTTCTCTTTGCGCGCTGTTTCGTTTGTTTCTTCTCTGAAATTCATTCCTGAAGCGAACACCACCCCCTCCCCGAGCACACACACAACGCACACCCCGTTTGAGGTGCCCGCCCCGCAGGCAGCAATGCAACACTGCACCCATGCTGGCCATTCTGTTGCTGACAGCGTCTTTATAAAGTTTCAGGCAGTTGCCTTATTTACTCGGCCCGCTCACAGCTTTTGTGCCAACGACAATTTCATAGCCATCGATTTATAGCTGTAAAATGCAATGAGTCTCATATACTACTGCTCCGAGTACTTCCTTTACGTCAAATTCGAGTGAAATCTGTTCGAGTGTGCGAGCAAAGCGAGATTCTTCAGCGTTTTGACTTGAGCAGCGATCGTGCGATCGTGTCATCACTTCAAAAACTATAAAAAATGAAAAAAGAAAGAAAGAAAATAATAATAATAGACGAAATCATCTAGTTTCTCGAGCTGTTAGCTGATACCACGATCATGCCGCAATCACAAAAGGCATCGGAAATTTGAAGAAATCATCGACAATCTGTGAAAATCCCATAAGCTTAGAGTAGGTTGCAGCAGAGCTAACGGGGCACTGCTTACATATTTTGCCTTAGATCTCCATGTGGATCTCTGTAGATCAGTGACCCATAGCTGGCGCTGAATTATATTCAATTATTTTGTATAAATATTTTTGATGAGCCAAAAGCACTGATATATCAAGGTCTTTGAATAACATTTAAGGTCCATAAGTGGCAGCTGGAATACTTGAGAGTTGTTCGCAGTTGAGATCAGTGAGCATGGATCTGCGAAGATCTAAGAAAGAGAAATGTTAAAGAGGTCATCTAGTTATTCGAGCTGATATCCGAAGAGTTCATCGGCATCACCAAGCCAACAGTTACAAGATCAGTCACATAAGCTCCAAGTAGGTTGAACAAGAGACAAATAATACAAATTTGTTTAGTTATTTCTCTGTTGGATCAGTGATCCGCAAATGTGGCTGGATTATATTTGAATTGTCAATCGAAATTCCAATTTTCAAGGTCTTTGGATAGCAATTGAAGTCTATAGCTGGCAGCTGGACTACTTCAAAGCCGTTTGCAGCGGAGATTACGGCTTACATACAGTATATATGTATCTATGCTGATCAGTTGGATCAGTGAAGATCACATGTAATCGTTGCTTTAAGCAACAATGTAAACCTAACAACGACAAGTCGGGCCTGTTGCCACAGCGCTGCATTGCAGCTGCATGCCTCAAGTGTCGATCACTGATCGATCCGAACAGCTTTGGTTGGACTCGTGCATCAAGAGGATTGCGCGATCATTGAAATCACCAACGATCAGCATGTAGCATCAGCATCTGTTAAGTTTTAACACTTGAAAGCCAAGGCATATATACCATATATATATATATATATATATATATATATATATATATATATATATATATATATATATATACATACATCTATATATATATTTTAGATACATATCACGTAGGCATTGACCTCAAACTCCAAATATTTCATAGATGGCAGGCAGGCAGGCCAATTGCCCAATTACGAGCGATGAATGTGGTGCGCACGATGCACGAGCCACCCAATTGGTGGATGAGTTGTTAGTTGCTTATGATTTGTTGTTGGCTTATTTGTTGTTTGTATTTTGGTTGGCTTTAATATTCGGTTTTGTTTTATTTGGAGGGCTTAATTAACGCACGACCCCAAGGCCTGCCTGGCCAAATTTCATATATGTGTTTTTGTGCTCTGACCCGTGCGATAGGCCAGAAACGTATCTGTAGCAGCGATTAAGCCAAAAACTGAATGCGCAGGGCCAGTGGATGCCCAAGATACATATATCCAACTTATAGATATACGTACGTATGTATGTTTGTATATTATGTTGAGCGTTGCACAAGCGGCGGCTACATTAACGTAATCATCGCGATGATGATGAACAGCAACAACAATCACAATAACTTTATCATCAGTATCTTCATCGGCAACCACAACAACAACAACAACAACAACATCATCTTCATCTTCATCTAGTTCATTTTCTTCGACCACATTTCGCAGTCATAAAAGAAACTTTTACTTTTTCGTTGCAAATAATGCAAAATAATTGGAGGAGCAAACAATGCAGAGAGCTCTTGTCTGTTGTTGCTGTTGCTGCTGCTGTTGTTAGCTGTTGTGTTGCCATTGTTGTTGCTGTTGTAGGCACGACCCAAAACGTTTAATTTGCGGCCAACAACAACAACAACAACAGCAACAACGAAGCAACTCCAATTGCCAATTCGATTTCTGCAATGTAAAATTGTAAACAAACCAACCGCAACGAGCAGCCAATGCAAAACATCTTCACCGACGCCAACTCCAACTCCGACTCCGAATTCAACTCCTAATCATGCTCGCCTCTTCTGGCAGAGCGCTGCACAATCCTCGCACAACTCATTAGCCAGAGCAGCAAAGAGGCAACAAGCGGCGTCGCTGCGGCAACGAAGACGCTGAGGCCGTGCGGCTCAGTCGGGGCACTCCTCTATGGCTTGGCTCTGCCGCACGTTTTGGGCCGCGTTGCAAGTTAGCGCTCCTGCCGGCGAAATGTCAAAGTGACAAGCTTTTTATTTGCACAACATGGCTGAGAGCGGGGCAAGGGGCCAGCCAATATGGCTGGGTTGGGGCGCTCGGTAGAGGTGAGCCGCATAAATGGCAGGGCCCGCCGCCATGGCTGAGACTGCGGCTACTACGTAATTTAAAGAGACAGAGGCGGCAACCTTGCCAGTTCAGGAAACAATTCGCATACAATTATCGATGTGTGGGAAAAGACTGTGAATCGATAAACAAGACAATTTGAGGAAATATACTAATAACAATGTTTAGCTGCTCAGTTTTGCATGAACGTCAATATCGAAATGTGAAAAAAAAATGTAAAACGAATTTTATAATATGAAGAAGTAAACATTCAAGTTCGATTGACGATAGGGCAGCTACACTGCGATAAATATTATATTTGAGTAAGCTATCGATAGGCGCAGATATGTTTAGAGATGTTCTAAGCCAGTATAGGCATCATAATCATCATCATCGGCATCATTATGAGCGCTTTATTACAAACCGATATATTATCGATTTTAAAATATTATATTATGAAGAGATATTCTTTTAAACAAAAGTATATATTTTATTTAAAGTAATATTTTTGAAACTTTTAAGTGATTGTACACAACTGTATCGGTTTTATTGTGCAGTTCGCAACAATCGATTATTAGCTATTTAATAAAAATAATTGAAAATTTAAGAATTATTAACCTAAATGTAGAATCCTACCCTCTGGTTGAGGAGGCAATGTATTCTTCAATAAAAATAAAAGCTAAACAAGCATTCGATAAATTATCGATCCCTACTTTGTGAATCGATCCAATTACAAAATGCCAAAGCCTTGCTCTTGCCGTACGCTCTAATTTGTTGACTTGCAACGATCAATTTGTAAAATGCCAAATTGCTAAGCAACAATCGAAACAATAGCAATAGCTATCGATAACTTTCATAACGAAAGATGGCAGCCGATAAGCTGAGGAAACTTGAAACCGTTTTCATAAAATGTGCTCCACTTGAAGCCACAATCTGATCCAATGCTCCCGTTATGCTATTCCGCTTTGCTAGCTGCTTGACCATCGCCCACTGCTCGAGGCGCAGCAGCAGCAACCGAAATATTTTTACTGCACAACAGCTAAGCGGCTTATCAGCTGCGGCAGCAGCAGCAGCAGCAGCAGCAGTGGCAGTGGCAGTGGCAGTGGGAGCAACTGCAGCCAAAAGGCAAACAGAGCGAACGAGTCAAATTGGGGCGATGCCAGTGGGCAGGGGGAAGGGAGGGAGGGGCACAGTGCCCACTGGGCAGCAAAAAAGAATGAAGCAAACGGCGCACAGCGAAAGGGGACGGCCAACATGCTTTTAACATTAATTTAACGTTTTGTATATGCCGCCAACAGCAACGAGAGCAAAGCGACCAGTGACAGCACTTTTTTTATTCTTTCCACTTTTCCCTCTCTCTCACTCTCGCTCTCGCTCTCACACTCACATTCTTCTTGTCTTGAGCGGCTGCAGCTGTATTTGGTATCTGTGTCTCGGCTGCGTGTAGCTACAAGATGTTTGTTTGCCCTGCTTATGAATAATTTGCATTGGACGTTTGTCAACGGCCACACAAAACACGGAGAAGCTGAGCCGTCGAGCTCGAAAGCCAAAAGCTAGGCCCATTTCCCCATTTTCAAGCCAAATACCCATCAAATGTGGTCCAACAATTGGGTATAATGTTGGGAAATTAGAGAAAAAAACTGTTAAAGTGGAGCTTACAGATTGCTTAGGGAATTTATTGTTAATGTAGCTCTTAATTTAAGTAAGGTGTTGCTAGGATAACTCGGAGAGCTCTGTGCGGCATCCGACTTGTAATAGGCGTGGGAACTTACATTCTGGAGCATCTGATTTAAAGCTAGATAAGAGATTATGAATAACATATAAGAGACTATCGCAAACACTTGTCGACATTTATTTTTAATTTCATAGACTTGTTTGCCGAGTATCTTCAGGTCGATCACTCTCAACTGGAGCAGTCTAACGTGTTCCATTTGCCATTCTCTTAGGCAGCGCCTCGGGTGTTTGGCTTCAATTTTATTCAGCTGCGGCTGCGTTTTGCGGCTAAGAATTTTGACATTTTGCAGTCAGTGTTGTTGCTGCTGCTGCTGCTGTTGTTGTTGTTGTTGTTGTTGTTGTATATGGGATTTTGGTTTTGATAAATCGCTTTGAAATTTATTTTCGCCCCCTCATCAGCTCGGTGAGTGAGCGAGTGAGCGAGCGAGAGAGTCGGTCCCGTTACCCAGTGTCGAGCTGGCCATTTGTCTAGCTAACAGCTTAGCGCCTGCCACGCCCACAGCCGAACAAATGCTGTTGCGATGTCAACCGGTTCAGAATCAGGTTGACTAAGTGTCCGGCATAGCCCACGCCATGAGTGAACTGAGCATAACAGAGCAGAGCAGAGCAGAACTCTGTTCGGCCGAAGCTTGTTTACAGTTATTCGTATCAGCGGCTCTCGATAAGGACAGCTGTGCTGGCCTCTAATTGTCCACACAGACATCAATTGAACGGCTCATAAATGGGGCATTTGTCTTACCCAACAGTTACATCATGATCTAAAAGGCAGCCGAGCGAGAGGCGCTGTCTACGCCTGCCTCTAGCCCAAACCCTAAGCTATCCTATTGGCATATCAACTAAATCGCCTACGCATGCTGCCTGACAACAGTAGATACAATATCTCAAAGATATTTTGCTCAAAGCCCGTGGCAAAAAAGAAATCAGTATCCATGCCGGGGAAAAAAAATAGAGCTTGAATATGTGCTAGAGTAAGGAATTTCAAATGCCCTAATAAATATTATATGTATATATAGAGGATGTTTAAGTGGGTATTTTGTATAATATTTATGTGAAAGCAAATACAATTATAGGGTGTATATATATATATTTGATATCTACTTTTAAGAATGAATATTTAAATATCTATGTGATATGATATGATACATATATACATAGAAATATTTTTGTATATATTATGTTATATTTATAAGAATGATTATTTAATTATCATATATGCCATATGATATGATACATAGGGCATATGGCATATTTCTAATATATATACATAGAAATATTTTTGTATATATTATGTTATATTTATAAGAATGAATGTTTAAATATGATATGATATGATATATATATGTAAATATTTTTGGCAAAGTTCTTGATTTACAGTTTCCTACTGAATTTCCTATATAGTGAATAATTTCTATTCCATTTATAGAGTAAATATAAAACTTTTATTAGATATATTTTATGATATTGATGAGACCTAGATTATATATATTTCTTGTATTTATGGGATATGTATAAATATTGTTAGGGAATCCTTCGCTCAACAACTTCGTGTTGAGCTTTGAGTATTATATGGTAATTCCCTTCGAAACTATGCCAAGCATTTAATAAACTGAAAAGGCAGTGTATCAGAAAATGAAATGCGAACAGAGGCAAAAGGCGCAAGACAATTTATAACAATTCCTTTTCATTTACATGAGCATAGACATCGAAATCAACTTGGACATGCTCGACGACGCCCTCAAGAAAATTTGCACTATTGAATACTTTGTAAGCGATTTTGGCAATAACAAATGCGTCGTCGGTCACTAGAGGGCCAATAACAAATTGGTTAGCTACTTACACACACACACACACAGGCACATAACATGTATTACACATATTACTACTATTATTTATTTTATTTATATATATATATATATTTATTTTTTTTTGGTATTATTATTATGGAAAATGTAAATGAATAATACTTGAAAATCGAACGCAGCTGCCGTCCCCACGGCACCCCAAGGCCAGCTATTGCCCATTGTGTGACCCTCATTCGGTCTCCGATGAACCAAAAAAATAACAAATACATATATACATATATATGAGTGAATGTGTATGTGTGTTTGTATAAAAAAGGACTGCGACTCAGCAGTCAAGAAGATAAACAGCTTTTGATTGCGTTTCGCTCTTGTTTCGTCGGAGCTCCCTGTCCCTCGCTCAGATTTCTTTTGCTTTTTGTGTTTTTAGGGTTCGGCGTATTCTTCTCCCTCTCTCCCTCACTCTCTCCCGTTATCGCTTGCCTTGTCGTTTAGAGATCGCCCCTTGTCATTGTAATTGCATAAGTGTAAAACGGTAAATAGAACTATATACAAGGCATTGGACGCCTGCGGTGAGAGCTGCGGGCAGCGGTCCAATATAAATACATATATAAATATGTGTATATGAGGGGTATTCCTATTACCCATTTCCTATGTGTATTTATTACTTCCTCTTCCTTTCTCACTTTCTTTTTTTTATATTTGCCTAGTCAATAATTGGCCTGTAATTGCGTGTAGCAATTAGTGATAAGGCTGGCTCAGTTTCTGGAGTGTTCTCTGATAAGCCGAAAGCATAACAAGATGGACTAGGCGCTACCCTTAACCCTGCAAAGGGGTAAAGGTCTCTAGAATTTCACATTGATTACACAGACGGACAGACATACGAACTAGTCTGTGTCGAATCAGCTTATCGTTCTGCCACGCCTATTTCTGGGCATCACATACAGTTGGCTAAGCCCGTTAGACCATGAAGTACCATTTTCAACGGGTTCAGGGCATATAAATTAGCTGTTGGCTATTTTGTCAATTCAATAATGAAGAGATGTTTCAATTCCATTTCATTCTCATTAATTTCACTCTCAATTGTGATATTATTAAGAGTGAAGTTAATGAAAATGAAATGAAATTGAAGCGTCTCTTAATTGTCTGCATTTTGCGAGTAGTCAAGAGTTAAAGAAGAGTCAAGCTAAATTACTAGACCTTTACTAATTGGCTATTAATACTTATGCATAAGACGGATGAGAGAGCAGAAAATCTGCATGGAAACTTAATTGTCTAACAGCTGAATATTTGGAATAGATCATTTATATAGGTACGTATAGATGCTTGATGTGAGATCAAAGAAGTCGAGGCGATAGTTTAGTAATATCTACTATGTCAATATAGAATCAATTCCTTATAAGAATTGAATAAATTAAATTAAATTAAATTATATTAATATAGACTCGAAAACGTCAGTCAATTTTAGAGTAGTACCAGGGCAGTTTATAAAAATATCATTTCGACGGATTTTAGCTGTTTTAGAGGACATTTGGCTATAATATATTACTGCTTATATAATACTTTCTAGTTTATTCTCTTAGTGTAAAGATTTGGTTAGATCTCATATATATATATATGTGCTAGTCTAGTCTAGCTTAGTCTAGTCTCGTTTGATCTACTAGACAGTAGTCGATTGTCTTGCCCAAATATCTCATATTCTCTGCCCACTTTATCTAGGTTGCCTGCCTAATCTTATATCAGCTGCGGTGACGTAGACTTAATTGAAGAGGAACCTAAGCGCCCCTGGTTTATTTAGTTGGTAATTTATTAGTATACATACTTATTTAGCATGTATATGTTAGCCAAAGCTATTGTTGCTGCTTCCCCTCTCCCTTCCCGTTCTCTGAATGAGCATGAATTTCGTACTCAAATCGCCCTTTGCAGCCCAGCGGATTTTAATGATTCACACACATGATATACACACATGTATGTATATACATATATATGTATATGTATGCATATAGATTATCGTCTATCATTTACTACATTGAAAACACCTCGATTTGTGCTGTGAATGAAATTGTTCAATATTTATTTATGAAAGCGCTATAAAAGCGCTTAGCAAGGTGTAATGAGAAGGCTTCACACACACACACACACACACACATGCCTGGGCCTAATTTCGTACACTCTCTGCTAATCAAGCGTTTATAAAGTGTATTAAACATAGATCTGTGCGAGTGCGTGCGTGTGTGTGTGTGTGTGCATATGTTATATATGGCACATAAATTGTTTATATGTTATCGCTTATCGCCTGCCACTTATCGGTTATCGCTCTGCTTCCTCAACCTCTTTCGAATCGTTGCCCAATTTCAATGATGAAAAATGAAAGTGGCGTTAATTTCAATCAGACACACATACATACATACATACATATGTATATATAGACTTGTAAATAGATATGTATATGCATTTATATACATATAAATGTGTTATTTATTAAACCTATTATTTGGTTGTTATTAGTTGCTCCCATTGTGGTTGTTGTTGTTGTTGTTGCTTTTAGCGGCACGCATTTGAAATGCCGTTAATATGGAGTTGTTATTGCTTTTTGCCAGTTGGCTGCTGAAAGCGTTCAGCAAGCAAATGCCGCCTAATCAATTTATCGCATCCATGCCACGCCCCCTTCCTGCCTCAATCGCCACGCGATGTGCAGTGGATTGCATTTGAAAGCGCTGTTAACCTCCGCTCACCTCCCCACACCACCCAGCAGCAGCCAGTTGCAGTTTTAATTAAGTGTTTAATTAATGATGACGATGATGATGATGATGATGATGATGCTGGGCATCGATGGCAATGTCGTTTGACCACGTGATGTGGGCACCCTGGACAGCCGACAAATGCCAATGAGTTTTGCATATGTGAGTGCAATGGGATTAACAGATGAGATCAGGCTGACCGCAGCTGCACTCTCTCTCTCTCTCTCCCTCTCTCTCTCTCCCTTTCTAACTGTCTGTCTGCCTGCATGCGTTGATTGACTCACATCCACTAAAACGCTCTTTAAATTTAAATCACAAATTGTGATTAGATTGCGAAATGTTCGCCGATTCGAGCAAATTCTGCGGCATATCAAAGTTTCTTCTTCTTCTAAATATTTTGAATTAACGGCGCTGTTATTAGAGTGTGATTAGATTTAATATTTGAGCTCGAAATTCGTGTTTATTGTAATGCAAATTTGTGCTCGAGTGAAAAGTAGATTTCTTGTTTTCGCACTCTCGTTAGCTTTTCCCTTGACCCGCTGGGAATTTCGTTTCGTTTCTTTTCTAGCTCTCTTTCATTTTGATGCTTTCGTTTTTCTTACTTGTTTTCTTCTTCTGTTTTTTGGCTGATTAGCGCACCTTTTGCCCGCTCATTGCGCTGTTCCCTTTCACCTTTCATCGGCGCTGTCTGCCTGCTCGCCTGTGCTAGCTGCTCGTCAACCTTGCTACACATTTTCGTCTTAATTTTCAGCTGCATTAAAAACAAATGCAATTTTCACTTTTCATACCTATACAGATATATATATATGTATGTATGTATATACGACTCACAAACGCCCATGGCTCAGTGGCTGCCAGACTGACTGACTGACTGACTGACTTGTAGTCAAATGTGTGTAACTGTGTGTGTGTGTGTGTGTGTGTGCAAGTGTGCGTTGTTTGCTTGCTTGTTTGTTTGCCTGTTTGCCTGTTTGTCTGTTTTTCGGCGCTGTTTGCTTTCTGTGCGCACGCTCCGCTTGCAAACATTGCGCATACGCCGCGTTGGCAAAAGTAAAATCAAAAGTCGCCATATGCTGCGTGTGTGTGTGTGTGTGTGTGTAAAAATTGTGAAAAGCGTATCTGGAGCAGAAAATGTAATGTGTCTGCGGCCCGCCGGCAAGCCAAACTGCGCTTCTTATCCACTGCCGCTGCCTCTGCCGCTGCCTCTGTCGCTGCTTTTATCTCAGCTTTACTTATTTATGTGCATAAACCTCCATTTAAATTATATTTCTTTGCTTTTCGCTTACGTTTTTAGTGCAATTAATTAATCTGCGCACAGCGCTCACGTGAAGACTTCAAAAGAGATTGAAAGACAGAGAGGGAGTGTGTAAGAGAGAGAGGGAGCAAGCTGGTCCACTACGATTTCGGCTCAAAGCTAAGAGTGATAAGAGTCCAGGCAGCGATACGCAAGTGGCTGCCGCGCCTTACGCTATGCAAATAGATAAGAATATTTATTGTTGTTGTTGCTGCTTTCTTATCAGCCAAGGTCGAGCAGAGCATCAAAAGCGATTTACGCACGGCCTGAATCAGCATTAAGGCTAGTTAATAGTTCTTCCAAAGCCGTCACATTAGACAAATGTTATAAGACCATAAATTTTGATCTAATCAATATTATCAGTTTATCATTGGCACGCCCATTTGTCTGGAGTTTCTTTCCATGATTACCCCATAAAAAACTATTAGTCAAAATTGTGGGAAATCATTTGTTAAGTTCATTTTCTATAATTTGTTGTTCATTTACTGTTTGCTGAAGACCATCACATGTCGAGTGGTGTGCGATAAGATCGTCATAAATTTGGACGCATAAACAAATGTCCTCACGGAAAATAACCAAAAAGATAAGCCAGATAGACTGGTGCTCGTAGAGCGTACTACACAACCAATTGCCCAAAAATCGAATTGCAACCAGGTGGATTACCAAGTTCAATTGCTATTCATTCACGAAAAATGTAATGCATATCTTATCTTTGAGACCTATAAACGGTCTATTTTTGTTGCTAATCGATTGATTTATTGAGTGACTAAATTTGGTCTAGAACGGCAAGTTTTCTGTCGGATTAAAAAAGGCATTTGAATGGATTTGCCTATTTGAGGATAAGCAAAGGCGAATTATTGGCATTTGCATATATATCCTAGTCCCATTGACAATGGGAAACCAAGATGGTTTTGGTATGTGTATGTAACAGAAATAGTAACAGCAGGAGGCGTGGCAGACCCCATAAAGTCTATGTATATGGTTGATCTGGGCGACGAACTGAATAGTTTTGAATGTATCGATTCCTCTAATCTTGTATTTGAACGCAACGATCTCAGAAACCTCAAGAGCTAGAAACTTGAAATTCTGGCTGTACTTCCCTGTTGGTATGAGGCAGCTCTAGTTTGTTTAAACAAATCAATTACTATTCAACTAATCTATTGATAAGCTTATCAAATATCAGTTAGAGCTAGACTTTTCAAGCTGAAATACTGATTCAAAATGCATAAAAGAAACGCATAATGATTGAACTATTTGTTCATCGAAGGGAAGAAATGCAGATGCTATAAAAATGTGTATATAGTATGTATAAGACATTTCAAATATAACGGTTAAGAGCTATTTATTCTATCAGTTAGTGGTTGGGTTAAGAGATTTCAAATATGATTTGGCTCCGCACATATGACTAATAAAGTTTTCTTTTGTTTTTTTGTCTTACAGGTCGACTATCGTATGTGAAGTTGCATGCATAGAGAACTGGAATAATAAACAGAGGCAAGACAACGAGCCAACCAGTTGCAGACTTGGCTAATTGCAAGTGAGTCGTCAAATGTAATTTCTTTATAAAAGTAGATTATAAATGCATATAGATGTATATAGATGTGTACGATATATGTATGTATGTATGTATGTGTATAGTATATTTAAAGATAGACATCAACAGTGGGGTGTCTTGGTTTTGTTTTTGTGCTTGTTGTTGTAGAAATGGGCAAGGCCGGTCGGCGCGTCAAGCTGCTGCTGCTGCTGCTGCTATTGCTGCCGGGTGGGGGCCAGCAGGCGTCGTGAAAATTTTGCCTGCGCCAACACTTCATGTAAATCGCATAACACGACAGCCAAGGCGATGGCGACAGCTTGCTTGACTAGCTCAAAGTCCAACAGCAACAGCAACAGCAACTAGAAATGTACAGCAATAACAACCACTGCAGCGACAACAACGACAACGACAACGGCGAGTCGTCTAACTTGTCAGATCGCGTGCCAAGAAATAATAATGAAGAAAAATCGTGTTACTTAGGCCTGGGCCAAAGGCAGCAACAGCAGCTTCAGCACTTTATGCCTAATAATAATACAACAGCAGCAATGAACAACAATTGCAGCGACAGCAGCAGCAACAACAACAACAACTATAATAATAACAAGAACAACAACAACAACAACCATCTCCTTTAACTTCTATTCAGCCCCCTGTGGCCCTGCCTTGCTTTGTTTGTGTTTCTGTTTTGGCTTTTTGTGTCATGCGCCTGCGTGCCGTCTGATTAGCGTGCATCGAGATATGCCCCTCATGCCACAGCCTCGCCCCCTGGCCTGCCCTGCCCTGCCGTGCCGTGCCCTGCCATAGACTGCATTTACCTCAAATTACAGCGCTGCTTGACAACATCCGTTCGTCATGCCAATGAAGCGTCTAATGCGGCAAATTAATCCACAACTCGAATCATTGCCAAGAAGCTATCAATGCCTGACGCACTCTGAAGAAGCTTAACTCGGGTCTATTGTTTTGCATATCGCTTAGCTATGTCAATGAACAGCAGCAGCGCCGCGATCAAATTTGATTACTGCTTAAGCTGTTTTGTATGCAGAATAGAAGCTGAGACTTGAGGGAATGCTTAGGTTCATTTACTTGGTAAAGGAATATGTTGCTCCAATCGTACATTCCTTCGACTGTCTGTCGTGCCAATCTAGAAATATTTAAAGTTTGCATTGTCTATACGAATGTAGATATACTCCTCTGGAATGTCATTAAATTTTTTTCCTATACGCCTACTTAGGGCGTGGTATATACCATACTATATCCAGCATCTCAGAAAAACTAAACAAATTTAATTTAGAATACGCATTTAGGCTGACAACCAAAACTTAACAATATATTATGAATATATCCACGTGTTTAGGGGTATTGAAGAGTTCTAGAAATAGTAACCTGAAAACCCAATAGTTAAGTTCCGTTAAGCCCCTCTTAGGCAAGAGTTATTCTAGAAGATTGCCACCTAGCTCACATAGTTTCCTATGCATACTGAACAACTGCAATATTACGAGTTTCCAATTTCCAATTTCTATGCTAGTCCATGCCCCTAATAATATGCATAATTATATTATTATCCAGCGGAAAATTGAATATTTAAACACTTGCAAATATTGAATATTTAAAGTTTGCATTAATCAATAACAAAATTGGAGAAAAATGGCTAAATCGCTGCCTGTGGAAACATGTCCGGCTTTAGGGTCTATAATTTCAATGTGCGTGACTGCCATAATGCGGATGACGGGGGGCAGGCAGCCCACTAATGGGCTATTAAGCGTTTACGGATAATTGAGATGCGTTGGTATGTGTGTGCGTGTGTACTTCTATAAAGAATCGAACGCAGCTGGGCTACAATACGGGAGGATGATGTGCGTAATGCAAAAATCTATTAATCAATAGTTATGCATGATTAGGCATCGAATATATAGCCATATATGTACATTATTTTCATGGTAATCGATGTAATTAATGAAATGCGTACTCTTATTATTAACCAGATTAATTTTATTTATCTACCAATTTGGATCACAATATCATTTCATCCTCTGTTGGTGTATTCTCTCCTCAAGCAAACCCAATTTGAAAATATATTTGTACGCACTTTCTGTTTTTCTTTTCCTGCGACATTAGTAATTAGCTTTTCATGGCAAATTTATTGCTGAAAAGTTTTCGTGGTTCGGCTTAGGCAAATGCCAACTATCTAATGGCGTAGACATAAATCGCTACACGAGGGATAACTTATTGGACTCACGTGCCTAGATGCTTATCTATGCGCTGCTCAAGCACCTAATCACACACACAGACACTCTCTCTCTCTCTCTCTCTGTCTCTCTCTCTCTCTCATTTCGCGCTAAATCGCTAGCACAAAAACCATAGGCGACACTAAGCCTAAGTCGCATTTAAGTCCTTGGAGCCCATCAGGTATGGCAGCTTCTCCGAACCGCCAGAAAACTATTCGGCCGGCTCATGCGTCTCATGCTCTAGGCAAATACATAGCAGCCATTCTCTCCTTCTCTCTCTCTCTCTTTCTCTCTTTCTCTGTACACTTTTACCGATGGCATCGAGCACCTGCGTCTGGGCTTGTTGCCAGTCAACCAAAAAGCCATTCAAAAATCCCCAAAACAACTTGCAACAAACGAGCTGCGTTGCGGCCCGCAGACAACATGCTAATTAAAAGCTACTTTTGCCAGCCGCATTAATACACACACACAGAGACACACATTGAGAGAGAGAGAGAGAGAGATTGACTGTAGGCACTGTCTGCAATGGCTGCGGATTAATGAACATTTACGAGGCGAGCCGCAACACGGGCCACAGGACGCCAAGTGGCGGCTTCAGGCTTCAAACCAATCGACTGTTGTTGTCCTCGTTGATGTTGCTGAATGACAACAATTTGCATTTGTTTCATTTGAAATGTGTATATAGACATAGCATATATCAGACAGGTTGGCGGTGGCACGTGCGGCACAGCGTAGCGGCCCGAACTCTCACTGTCTCTCTCTCTCCCACTCTCTCTCCCACTCTCTCTCTCTCTCTATATATATATCTCTCTCTCTTTGTCTGTCTGTCTGCCTGTAAACCCTTAAAACCACACCGGCACGGCACAGCGGGCGAGCTACGTCTACTAACTGCTTGAATGTTGCCAATGGGAGCCCTCACAGCCTTGGGGCGTCATTAAAAATGTCTTGATAGGTTCTGCGGCTTTGATTAAAATGCGTTGTCCTTGCGATTGCCGGAGCTGCTGCTGCTGCAACTGACGGACAGACATCACAGACAGGAGACACTGACAATAGCCTTGCCTTAAAGTCTGTGGAAAGTCGCTCGAACTTAAACAACAATTAACTGGAATCCCAATTGATTCGCCATTCAGGCTAACAAGCAGAGCGGACCATGAGTAGATGTAGTTGCTGAGGCGAGTCCGTTTAGCATATGCTAATATATAGGTTTGTCTCTACTATCTGAAGACTTGAAATTTAAGTAAATGCTACAAATATCAATTGATTACATATTTATCGATAAATATCGGTGGTAATGTGTTGGGCATAACTTGAGACGATGCAAAGCCATGGGCAGATGTAGGATTCTGATTGTAAATATAATCATGTGCAGCTAAAGTAAAACAACTAATTGAATTTTATCGATAAATATCGATTGCAAATTTGTTGGGCATAGCATGAAGAGCACAAGGCCTATAAACGCCTGGTTCTGGAATACTTAACTTCCCTCAGTCTCATTAAATTTGAGAAATGATGCAGAAAAATAATTTTTGTGTGAGACTATATATAAAAGAGGCCTAGCATGAGAAGTTCAGGATATTTGCTAGTCGAGCAGCTACAATTAGAGCACTGCCATATCTCTTAAAGAGCGAACGTATGCCAGATAAATACAGGGCTGAGCACTCGAACCGTAACCTAGCCAGTCAGCAAAGCCATCTAACTTGTAATGTGGTTCGCCTCAGCATTCAGCTTCTTCTCAGAGCTCAAGCGTTTTGTTCAAATGAATGCAGAAGTCAGAGCTGTGTTTCGTTGCCCCTTCTAGAAATGTTTAATCCACTGAAACTTTTGCTTACCTGCCAATGGATGTTAATTCAAATTTGGCATTCAGTGCAGCTGGAATGACTTTTATTGTCCTGATGCACACATATATATATAATAGTATATATATATATATAGGTATATATGTGTAAGTATATGTATATATATATGGGTCCATTGTCACCAGGCGCTCGCTGCAAATTCTTGTCGAGCCATAAATTCAGAAGTTAAGAAATAATATTATTTCTTTTATTTCTACACATTTTTCTTTGGCCTGCATCGCTCGTCCTGGCAGTCGCGGCGACAGACTGGACGGACTCGACTCGACGGCCTCGGCGCATTCGTCTCTGTCTTAACATTTTGCAGTTGAACTTTTTTGACAGTCATAAATTTGCGTCCAACATGAATTCGACAGCAAACTTAGAAGCCGAAGTCAGCTTAGATATAGTTGTTTTCTCTTCTTCAGTGCGCATTTTTATTATATTCTTCTTCTTCTTCTTCTTCCTAGTTTTTCGTCTGTTTGTGTCGCGTATTCCTTTGGCCCACATCGCACTGCTGCAGGAATAAGTCAACATAAAGTTAACAATTTTTCCAAAAAGAATCAAAACTTGGACGAACGAAAGAGAATTCTTTTGCAAAGCCTTTCTCTTCTTTTTTTTTTTTTTTTTTTTGTGTTAAATGTTGTTAAAGGGAGAATCAAAAGTTTTTAAAAACTAATTCTTACAGCTTTTGCTTTACATTCAGTTAGGCAGCTGTTAAAAGTTATGTTAAGTTAACATGCATGCTGAATGTTGTTTTTTCCAAAGAATTGTGTTAATGTTATTAGCTTAGCAATATTTCCGCGAGTTTCTATAAATATAGATGCATGTATATACGTATGTATTCATGTAGGACTCCTATTTGGAGCTTCATGAAGTTCTTTTGACAGTTGTGAAATGCGGGCAGACAAAGACCTCGGGCTCGGGGATAAATGTCTAGCGCTTGAATTGAAAGTCAATTCAATGGAAACTCGTTGCTTACCTTGCCTACCCCACTGCCGTCTGCTGGCGCTGTGGTGGCGCCACAGTCAGCTGCCCCTTTGTGGCACATGGTACATATCATTTATTTAGTCGTTGCGCTGCTATGTACCTCTGTTTAAGTTGACTCGAGTCGTCTGAGAGTCGGCTTCATGCCATTCCATCCTGCCACTTCCTTAATACGTTTAAAAATAAGCATACAGCATGCATGGCAGTGCGCCGCGAGGCGGTGCGGCGCGGCTCTACTTGAGCGTACAATGTGCCCGGGCAAGTACTATATCTTTGGTTGCATTATTGTAGTATTAGTAGTAGTAGAAGTTCTTGTTGTTGGTGGTGCTGCTGCTATTGCAATGGCATTGACTGCTTGAGTAATTGGAACGCATCAGGATTGAGTAAGCGACAGCAAAGCAGAAACAGAGAGAAAGCTGCTTAAGAGGGACAAGTGAAATATGTTGAATCAACTAGTGTTCTATTCAGCCAGACTTTCCATTGAGCATTTAGATTATAGAGAGAAGCAGCACAAATATGTATATATATATATGCATGTATATGTGTACGTATATATCAAATAAAATACATTGAGTTGATTACATTCAAAGAGCTTGTTAAAGTACCCTACAAATGGGATGGATTTGGCAAGCGCATTTGAAAGGAAGTATTGAAGAAACCGAATGCTTTGGCTCGCTTATTTGGCCATCAGACAGAGACAGAGAGGGAAACCCATAACTTTATGAAGTGTGGGATTTAACATGGCAAATTGTTGAAAAATCTGCCAAAGTTTGAGTAAAACCAGAAAGGCGAATTTATTATGTTTAGCTAGAAAAAGAAGCTTAAAAGGAGTATTTAGTTAATCTTGGCTTACTTTCAGCTATTTAGCTGAAAGCACATTAAATGTAGCTTATGGATAAAGCTGCTGATAAAGCTTAAGTCAGAGAGCTTTACCTTTTGGCTTTAGAATAAGCTCTGTGGGAATATATGTACGTAGTCTTTTTTCAGTAAGATCTCGGCTGACTTTTAACTAAAATTTGTTTAAACTTTTTTTCACGTTTTTTTTCTCATTAACTCTAGCATCAAAGTTTTAATTTAGCTGATTAGCTAAAGCACCTGAGCTGATTTTCCGCAATCATTGGCAAAAAACGTTTTCACATTTGGCAGCATTTGAGTGCACTTAAAAGCTGCATTTAACGCGACTCGCAGATTGCCGCTTGGCCAGTTGGAATTGAAGTGAAACATTTTTGTAGTGGGCAGCGTTCGCTCGTCGAATCAATATTTATTCATGCCCCAATGGCATAAAACTTTAGATACAAACGGTAAACAATGAATGCCACAGTGTGAAGCACACAAATGCACGTGGGGCGTTCGATGTTGTTGTTGTTGTTGTTGTGGTTGTGGCTGCCACTGTGAGGATGTTGCTCTCTCTCTTCCTCCCTCTCTCTATCTGTCTGTCTGTCTGCCTGTCTATATCTGTCTCCTTTAGTATCTCTGCCACTCGTTCTCCTGGGACAACAATAGCACCGCAAACGTTTAAATAATCAATGAGTGTTTTCTGTCTCCATTGGTGTGTGCTTGTGTATGTATGTGTGTGTGTGTGTCTGTTTGTGTCTAGCCTGTGTGTGCGTGTGCGTGAAAAAACGAAACTATCAACTGGACAGGTGAATCCAACGTTCGCCCCATTCGGTTCAGTTGATTGGTCTCCCGTATAAGCGCTTCTCATTACTCATTTGTTATTATTTGCTTAGTGGCCGTTGGCATATAAAGTGTTTCACCCACGCACACGCACAAACAACACACACACACAGACAGAGACACACTGAGAGAGAGAGAGAGAGAGCGAGTCTCGACACTCTTTGGTTTTATGGCAAATTATCAAATTGACATTAAAAACGCTCATCTGTTCGTCATTTCAACTTGAATGTGCAATGGAGAGAAACCAGAGACAAGCCAGAATGGAACAGAGCAGAACCCGACTCGACTCGACTCGATTCAAACCGTCGAGAATTGACGTTGATGCCACTTAAGCGCATTTCCTCAACTACACACACACACACCCACACCCACACACACGCACACACTCATGCACCCACACACTCATAGCTTAAAGTGCTACTGTGTGTCTACTTATGGCTGCAGCTTACTTACGAGCCATACGAGTGTCAGCACGACCATAAGTATGAGTATGAGCATAAGTATCGGCATGAGTATCGGCATGAGTATCGGAATGGGCATGAATACAAGTATCTAGTCGAGCACGAGTATCACTGTGAATCACAGATGAATGCAGGTGCAAACCTGACTAAGGTAGAACGGAAACTCGTGCTGCAATTTGTGGTACATTAGAGCTGCGAATAGCTGAATCAATATTGTAAGCAGATCCGAATCCAAATCGAAAGTAAGCCACTCACTCACTCATATTTCAGGCAGTTCAGTTAGTTCAGTTTCCTGTTAATATGACGCATTCATACAATGCCGTCCAACTGAATAGGTTTGACATTTTCGAGATGATCTATAAGAATTTTTGAAGAACTTGCCAAAAAAAAAATGTCTTATTAGATTATCTCATCAGCTATATACAGACTATATTTGCAATAATTATACAATAATCGAAGGATGTTGGATGTTTTCAGTATATATTAAATTCATTTAAGCCACTATTATTAATGCATTTAATTATTATTAATTAATAAATATTTGATTATATGCAAATATTTTATTTTCATTTTAAACATTCAAAATCTTGAACCTTATAGATTTTATGATCTATTTACTATTTTCGCAATATTTAATATTAAGTATATCCTATAGAGATATTTTTCAATATAAAATAAAATGATTCACGTTTGTATTATTATATAATCAATGCTGTTCTGCATAATAATGTGCCCAAATCAATTTCATTTAAATTTCAAATTCTCAGTAATCGCGCACCTATTCAGTTGAACGGCACTGTACCACACACACATTTGGCCCGCCCAAAATCGTTTTATTTTCGGACTCGCTCAAAGTATTTTTAAAGACCAGCAATTGCAGCATTGGCTCGTTCGGGGCATCTGCACTGCAATTCTACAATCGGCTTGGCAAACGTAACTTTATTTATATGTTTTTTTTATGCCTTTTCCTAGAGTGCAGCTAGTGGCACATTGTTGCAATATGCAATCCGAATGGCGTATGGAGAGCTCCAAACTTCTTATGTGCCATGCTGTTGCCGTTACGACCCGTAAGCAGCCAGGCAATCGCCACCTTTGGCAGGGCCAACAAACAAACAGTTTGCCTACTTTGCAGCGCAACAAAATGTCAAACTGTAAATGAAGAGAGCAAGTGCCAAGGGCGAGAGGCACGTAGCGGCTACACTTGTGTGGGTGGGTGGGAGTGGCAGAGGCTGGCTGAGTGTCAGGCCAGTGTTGACACTTGGCAGCACAACGGGCTCGACTGTGACTCGATTATAATGATAAAATCTAATTAAAAAAGTTGAACCTAAGATGCCAAATTAATTTGAGAATCGCAGCTATCGTTAGCATCTCAGTCGCATTGGATTTCAACTCACTCACAGCTCCGGCTACGGCTACGGCTACGGCCTCAACTTAAACTTGAGCTGCTTGGAGTATTTCTACTGCCGGCAAGCAAACCCGTTCGACAGCCGTTTGCCATTTCACTTTCGTTTGCTTGGCGCTGAATCGAATTTTTTTTTTTTTTGTTTGTTTTGCGCATTCTTTTTGCCTCTGTCCATCTGTCCATCTGTCCATCTGTCCGTCTGATTGTCTAGTTGTCTGCCTGTCTGTCAGCACAAACATCCTAATTACCAAGTTTTTGCCCAAGTCTCAACTCTCAACACTCGCATCGGCCGCTGGCCCAGACGCTTATCCAATGGGGAACGCGCACTCATCGAGGGCATGGCTGGCGTTGGGTCAGTCGAGCGGCATTCGCCCTACTTTACATGTTTTGATGTCGTCTCCGGCATCGCCGACTAATTACGTTTGCGCCCATGGACAAGCGTCACCTAATGACCCAAAGCTGCCAACAATGAGAGGCCAAGGCAGAAAGAAAGAAAACTTTTGCCTTTGTACTTTACGCACTTTTTTGATTGCGAACCTCTCGCCTCGACTTCTCTCTCTCTCTCGCCCTCTCTCTCTTGCTCCTGGAAGTGGAGCCAAGTGCAAATGAGTTGTGCGTGTGCCATGCCCTCGAGCACATTTCTAATGACCTTCATTACATTGAGTGGTTCGCCTTGGCCCCCATCTCCCGTTCTTTTACTCGACCATCCAGACACTTGACTGGCTGGACAAACAAAGGGCAGCGCAATGCAGGAATAGGTGGCAGTATGATCCTTCCACGGGATGAGAAAGTAGATGGGTGAGATGGGTGTGGGGAGGGGGGCGGGGGGTGTGGTATCTCTGCATGCACGAATGCCTCGACAAAGAAATTGTAACAAGGCCTCTGAATGTAACTAAGTAGTTGCTCTCATTGTTGCTGCTGCTGTTGTTGCTGCTGCTGTTGTTGCAGTTTCCGAGCTTCTAATAGCTTTGAAATGAGTTTCGCTTCACGTAGCTAGTTTATTTGACTTGGTCGCTCGGTCCGTCTGTTGTCGCGCTGCCCGCGTCTCATAATCCAAAAGCTCATTAAAAAGTGTAGATAGACTGACTGACTGACTGACTGTTAGACGGACGCACAAAATTAGCGGTCAGCTCGTTGCGTTGCAGCTATACATATCCATCTATCTAAGTATATTGGGAACACAAGTTAATTACCTCAAGTACATTTGTCTACAATTTTCATTTAATGATGGAGTCAAGCTCGAGGCAATTAAGTTGTCCGAACTGCACGAAAGATTCTAAATAAAAAAGGTATAGATAAAGAGTAGATGGAGAGGGTAGAGTGGGGCAGAGAGAGAGAGTCAGAGAGAGTCAGAGAGATGTATATATATGTATATGTATTCATGATACGTGATAAAAATAATTTAAGCCAGAAACAATTGACCTGGTTTTTGGCTTTGGCCAAGCGCAGAGCAAATATTATTGATACTTCACACTAAATTATTATGCACAGTCATAAAGTCAGCTTAAATCAATTAAATGCGCAGACAAATTATCATTTAAACTTGTAATAAAAAAAAATTAATAAATAAATAAATCAAAATGAAATGATAATGTATTCAATAATTATTATTGCATATGTTCAAGTTGAGCTGATGTCAAAATTGATTTTTTAAAGATATTTTTGAGCTGGAAAATTTCTCGATTTGAAGTAAAATTCTTGCGATTGTTTGGCACTCAGAGCTTGAAGTTTGATTTGCAAATTTCTGTTGCCTGTGATCGGGTCAGCAAATAGAACGAGCTGATGTGATGATGATGAAAAGGTGAAATGCAAATGTTATTTACAGCACACATTGCTCATACGCCATGTGCTCCCACTCACTCACTCCCTCCCTCCTTCACTCCCTCTCCCTCTGCGTCTCTGCTGCCGTGGCTCACACTCTTAAGAGTCTTATTCCTATGAGTGCATGCTCTTTGTTTTATTGAACATCCTGATGTGCAGGCACTGGGTGCTGCTGATGCCGTTGATGCTGCACACTTTGGTCCAGCTCCATTTCGAGAGTGGCGACCACTTTTCGTGGTCGTTTGAAGTTTTTATCCTTATTTATCTTCATAAAATATTCATGCACTTTGCTTTCGGCTACTTTATATGGGTGTATGTGCTCTATCTCTGTGTGTGTGTTTGTGTGTGTGTGAGAGAGTGTCTCTGCTGCCTGTAAAACCACTTGAAGTGCTGCTTTCAGCAGGTGACCCGGTCAGCTGGGATTGAGGCTCTTCTGCCACTTTGGCTGCTTTTCAATTAAAAATTGTTTTTCACTACATTTGAGTTGATTGATTTTTAATTGATTGCAATTGAGTAAAAGCAGTTCGAGACAAAGAGTGTGTGAGCTTGAGCTTTTAAGTGCAGACAGTCAAGAGGCACACACACACACACACACCCGCAGAGAACTGAAAAACCTTTTAAGAGGCCGAGACCCCTCCTTGCCTTGAATAAGTTTTTGCCGCAATGCTTATACATTATTGACGAGCCATCTCTGGCTAGCGATACAACGTGGCAACGCCCGCAATACACCCATCTGCCATCTGCCCATCTCGACTTGAGGCAATCCCCAGTCGCATTCGGCTCTCCGATAGCTCCGCTTAACTGAATGCAAATTGCATGGGTCACGTCTGCGGCTTTAGTGTCTCATAAATTCTTAACAAGGATTTGGGCCATTTAAGTAACAAAAACCTCAAAAAACCAACAACAACAACAACAACAAACTGTAAAATATTTGAATACAATGGGACGTCCCTTTTTTCGTTGTTGTTGAATAAAAATTAAAACTAAAGCGGGATGTTGTTAAGTGAATTTTAATTTGGCTAAACAAAAAGGGGGGCATGTGTGCATGGCGCTGCCTGGGGCCGGGGTGTGAATGGAGTTTTAAAAGTCATTTGGAGACCGTGCGAGAGGGGAATGGGGTGGCTCTCTAAGCACCGGATGTGCGCAAGGGTTGTCGCTGCGACAGACTTGTTCAAACTTCGCAAAAACAAAAACAACAACAGCGAGTACAGAAAACAACCCAAAAAAAAAAAAAGGAGAGTAGCGTTAAAAGACTTGAGCAAAACGAGCGCCAGCCAAAAGGTAGCCGAGTCAGCCCCCTCCCTCCCCTTGGTGTGCCGCTCTGTTGCTGTTGGTCGGGCAACCCTTTTCGGATGAAATATTAGCAACAAGCTGGCAAAATTGAAGTTAAACAAACAAAGTAATAACAGCCATCGGCTGCCGCACAAGGAGCAGCAGTCAAGCACGCCGGGGCTTCCCCTGGGCTGGCATAGCTAGCATATCATTTGCGCCGGGGCCCGCAATGCCTGAGGCCACTTACACCTCGATGTGACTGCTACTCCAGCGGGCATTCACAATTTGTCACGGACTGTATGCGGCAGGGAAACAGATGTCCATTCGCTCGATCCATATCGAGTCACAGAATCATATGTGAAATATTTAGCGAGCATACGAATTACTTCTTTTACGAGCAGAGGGAATTAATTCATCTCATTTGTGTTTAAACATTGTTTAATGTGATCCTACATAATATGTAATATTTGAATATTTTATTTCATTTATTTTTTTCGATTTACACTGAAATTAAAATTATCGAGAGTTATCGAGAACTATATTTTTCTGGAGAATAGAATTTCGATTTATCGCGATTTTTAATTCAGCGGAGTACAAATTATCGCGACTCGATTGTAAATGCATTGCAAAATTATCGAAGGCTGCGTTGCTTTACACTTTGAATTCTCAACTTTCATGACAGGATAATTGAACTGAACTTTGTGCAAATGTCAATTGGAGCGTTCTATATGGAGATTGTTGTTTAACAAAAATTGAGCATTTAATGGATATAAATACATGATGTCAGGCGATTCAATCAAATGTCAGTCCATGTGATAGGTTGTTAATGGTAGAGTGAACAAAAGTGTAGAGCAGGTTGTAGGTATGCTATAAGTTCATTAAACATATAGTTTATACAAATATATATGTAGGAAAATGCAATGGAGCAACATCTATCAGATGACAGGCTGATGAGAAAAAAGAAAGTTTTCAAACGCATTGAAACAGATTGTTAAAATATCATTATTATATTGGTTTTAAAGGAAACCTTGAACGATTATTATGTTTACTTTGTATTGTAATTTTTTACAGATTTTAGCTGCCCATTAACAAACGAACAAAGAATTTAATTCTCTAATCGCACGACGATCAAATGCTTGCTCAGAATTGCGGAAATCCCTACTTATTCGGTATTTTTATGAACACAGGCGAGAAGTAATCCATGAGTAATGGACATAATAATGGGAATTTCCGTCTCTGGCTCCCTGCAATGCATTTGAGGCTGCTCAAAAATAGTTTCAAAATGCTGCATATGCTATGAATATCATGATATTATTCGACTAAACTCTCTTAAGCGATGCCAACTAACTAACTTGAGAGGCACAGAGCTAACACAGGCGAAGAAGAACTGAATGAGACAGAGAAAGAGAGATAGAAAGAGAGAGTGACTTCGATTTTCTAGCTAGCAAAAACTCTGATTGCCTGATTAATTATCTACCTAACTATTTTCACTGGCAAACAGTAACAAGTTTAGCTACTTTTTCGACTCATTGATCCATAGCTTTAAACTGTTTACTCACGAAAATGTCTCTGCCATTTAGAGAAGAAAACTTCCACATAAATCGCATTTACAATTTTGAAGACTTTATTGCCAAGTTAACCCGATCGATGCCCAGTTGCATTTGCTTTCCATTTGGCCTCCGTGCAGGCTAAAGTCGAATCTGTTCTTGTATTATCCTAATCTGGCAACGCTTTGCATAACCGTTCTCTCTGTTGTCTCTGGGTGGGCTCACGTGGCGTATGAATGATACGCAAAATGAGTGCGACACTTGGCAACAACTTGAACAAAACTGTGCAAACTGACAACAGCAGCAGCAACAACAACAACAACAACAACAATAGGAAAACAGGCAAAAGGCAAAGGGAATATGACAAAAACAAAAGCACAGCAAAAAATAACTGTGTATCAGGGAGGGGGCTATGTGTGGCCCTGGCTGTTACCTGAAATTTATGGCAAAGCTGTCAATACAGGAGTGTGCGTGTGTGCGTGTGCGTGTGCAGTATTTCTCTGATTTTTTCTCCTTCTGCTTTTTTTTTGGCGCTTTTTGCTTGTCTGAATTATGACAGAGCAGCAGCGACTCAGTAGGAGTCGAGGTCCAATGCTGCAAGCAACGGACCGATAAGTTAGCAAGGAGTACACATGTCCCTGTCGATTGTTGTTGTAGTCGTCGTCATCGTTGTTGTTGTTGTTGTTAGAAAATTGTTTTTGAAATGGCTAACAAGCTATTAGCAAACAAACAAAGGGCTATTCATGCTGATGACGATGTGCTTTAGAGGCTTCGAGCGTTGTCTTCTGGCCCTGGCAGCTGTTGCATGCCACGCCTACGCCTCCTATAGCAAGGCGACACTTGAGCGCTGGTACCAGTTGCCGCAGCTATATGCATATATACACACACACATATCTTTAGCATCAATCAACAACTATGAGGACAACAATTCATTATCGGCCAGCCGGGATGCTCCAGTTGCTCCAGTTGCTCCCGTTGTTCGGTCGATGTGCCACACCTAGGCTATGATTTATGGTGCAAGCATTGCCAGAGAAATCACAAAAATGTGGAACGCCATTTAGTTTGTTGTCTGGCTGTCTGTTGAAAAATACAGCAAAATACAACTACAACATTAGAGGAGAGCGCAAATAGAACAGGCAGCAACTGTCAAATCACATCAGGCCATATGTTGCAGAAAATTTAATTCATTTGGCCGGCGACGACTACGAGTTGTCATAAATCAAGTAAAAAGTCGCTGCAAGTGCGTTTTGTCTAGCCTCTCGCTCCCCCACTCCCTCTCTCTCTCTCTCTCTCTCTCTCTCTCACTCTCTCGCTCGTCTCGTTGCAGCACGGTTGTAGGCAATAGATTTTTGTTTTGCGCTTTTTCTTTACGCTTGCTCGTCTGCTGCATTACGCATACGCCGAGTTGGCAGCTCGAAAAATCGAACTCAACTGTGCGACTATTGAAATTTGAAAAGAGAAAAAAAAAACAGAAAAAAAGAAAAGGTCTAAGGCACACACACACACACACACACAAACATGTGTGTGTTCATAGTGGCAGCAACAAACAGGAAAATCAATTAATATGTGCAGCTTCAAACAGGAACGCACATGAGGTGCCCTTTAGCCACCCCCTCCCCTCCCTCCCCAGTCGTCGCCCCAACCCTTGAACAGCACACAAAAATTTAATAAAAAGCCAAACAGGCATCAAGCAACAAAAGCTAAGCAAAAACAATACAAAAGGATATTCACTCCACCCGCATACATTTACATGCACACACGCGCATGTGTGTGTGTGTGTGTGTTTGGATTGGGGCTGCTATTATGGTATGCCACTCCCCAGGGCTCCCTCTCTGCCCACTTGCCACTTATACTTTATTAGCTGCCTGCGTTTGGCTGCTTATTAAAAATCGCAAATGGTAAATGCGGCAACTGCCTCTGACCAGAGCCACCGAGCGCTGCTGATTATGAGCTTAGGCAGCGGCTATACAAGCCAGCAAATTCCAGCGGCTCTCGCCCACGCCCCATCCAGCCCATCCACCCCATTCACGTTGGCTAATGTGGGCGCACAGCATCCGCCTCATGCCACAGTTGGCTGCCTGCTTATATGGCTTACCTTTTTGGGTGGCCGACAAAACAAATGACAACCCAAATTATTTTGACACCATTACCAAAAATGTTCAACACACTTGCACAGACACACACACACACTGGCACACTCACATGGAGCAGCAGCACACTCAAGTGGCAGCAGCAGACTCTAGGCGGAGGCGTGGCCGTGGGCGACTGCGAGGGAGTGGCAGACATGGCAACATATTGTGCCATGTTCTATGCAACAAAAAAACACATACACCCACACATACACACACTCGCACATGGAGAGACTCCTCGCACACGCTCATGGAAATTGCTGGGGACGTTGGCGCTGCTGCTCCTGCTGCTCCTGCTGCTGCTGCTGGTGTTGCTGCTCCTGCTGCTGCTGCTCTTGTGTATCACTGTCTGCCGCCCTCGTCGACCTCCCACGCTACGCTCGTGCTGTCTGCCCGTCAGATTGTCCTTTTGTGGCTCCCGACTACGCGCGCCCACCCCCTAATGCCAGCCCATTGCCCATCGTCCTCCGGCGTCGTGCTGCCGTCCACGTGGCCGTGTCTGGTCGTGTTGTACGTGCGTGGCGTGCGTTCTGCTGCAAATTGCCAGTTAAAATTTCTGACATGTCAGCAAACGGTGACTGCAGCGCCAACTCACTATGGGAGCGACGGACTAGCTGCAAGGATGCACAGCATCAATACTGTAGCAGACAAAGCGGCAAGGCGCTGTCGAGCCATGCTCAATCTTTGGCGAATAATCTATAAGTTATCGTTTTCCTCTTTGTCTTCTTGTTCTTGCTTCATCTTCTCCTCCCGCGATGCATGTGTCTATCAAAGTGTCAGTGTTATTGGTTGCTATTCTTATGGCTGGCAGCGCACAATACAGTAATCGACTGGACCAAAAAATGGCGAATTGTCATGTCCGGTTCAATCTTTGCTAGCTGCTCAGCTAGCTTTGTGAATTGCAGCTGTAAGCTGTCATGTTATCGATCAGCGATATTGTTTGTCATGTTTTGGTCAATTTATGAGGTTATCGATAAGTTCGTTGAGAAACTCTTTACTGCCTGGTAAGCTATATTAATTTCAAATGTAAGCTTTGCATATATTGAAAAATTATGAATATACCTGACATACATATTGTCATTGTTTACAATCAGTATTAGATGTTATCGATAGGAAGGAATCTTGCTACCAAGCTGTAGTAATGGTGTTTGTCAGAATCGCTGTTATCGATATACGATTAGTCTACTAACTGTCACTATGCATCATAATAAAACAGTCAATGTCAGTTGTTATCGCAATAAAAGTATCGATTTTGACAAATACTCAATCTTAGCTGTTATCGATAAGTTCGATAAGAAATCTCTTACAGCTTAGCATTATTTTAAGGCTGCAATGCTATTGATAGGCTATTAAAGTGTCTTCAAGCTCTTACTATCATTATCGATATATCTATCGACATCGAACAATCTTAATTTATTCAAAGATGTAAAATCTTAAATTATTGTTATGTCTATATACAAACATTCATGTAAGCCCCAGTCATATATCGATTATTTCAATTTATTATATCGATAGGCAGCCCTTTAAACACTTTCTTCAACACGCACTAAGCACAGGTGCCATATGGCTTTCTATTGAGTGTCAAACGCTCGCCCATTGTGCCTACATGGCGATTTAGTCTATATATATAGAGAAATTTGTGTGCGTGCGTGTGTGTGTGTGTGTATGGATGAATGCTTGGCTGGTTAAGTGGTGGCTGGTGCTGGGCTGCTGCTGTTACATAGGCGACGGTGCGGTGCCTAGGCAGAAGATCAACAATGGCACGCTTTGTCATACGAAAAATGGGCGACATGCAGCTGAGAGAGCAGAGGAGAAGAAGGAGCGAGAAAGTGTGTGCGTGAGTGTGAGTGAGAGGGCAACAGCATATTCAATAGATGTCCTGAGCCTGGCTGGTTGCCTGCTTGTCTGCCTGGCTGCCTGGCTGCCTGACTGGTTGGCTGCCCTAGCCTAGTCCTGGTTGGTTGTGTGTTAACAGCTGCGGTGCAGGGCATTGACAAGAGTCGTAATTGAAAGGCAGCTGCTGGCTGGCGAGAGACTGAGGCAGCAGCATTTTGTATAATATGCACATGGAAACATAGTCGGATAAAGGTGTCGTCGTCGCCTGCACGACGTCATCTACCATGATGTGCCCTCGCCCGTTATCTTTGGGACAATGTTGGCTCAATATAACGTATAATTTGAGCAACTTCCTCGCCCCCGGCCGGGCCGCACGGCTGCAGCTCCAGCTCGAATTCAATTGTAATTTATACAGCTGTAATTTATGCATAACAATAAAGTATTTAGTTATGATAAATATGATTTATGAGCCGTAGGTGCTAAGCTGCAGCTCATTAACTGTTATGCTGTCGATAGACTGAATGTTTACAAATGCCAAGTGCGGGCCAGTTAATTGTCAACGCCTGCGCACGACCTTCTGGCTATAAATATATAAACAAATATACCTATATACATTTATATACATATATATATTTGAAATTGAAAACTAAACGTTCGCCAGCTTACCATAAATATCTATAAAGAAACAGAAAGAAAAAATCAAAAACAAAAACGAAAACGAAAACGAAACTGAAATAAAATAAAAGCGAGTATTAAATGCGCAATGTGCGGCGCGCATTTCAAGGGCGTTCGATATAATTTTGAACGCGTGCCGCGGCATACAAAACTTGGCAATTGGTAAGACAAACATGAAAAGCCCAAGACTGCATTCCAATGCTGGCCATAATTATATGGCGGGGGTGAGGGTTAAATGCAAGGATGGCCAATGCTTTGACCCAGCCACGTTCACAGCCAGCTGCTGCTCAAGTATGCAAAGCACAAGCACAAGCGCAAGCTCACAAAAAATACAAATAAAAAATCAAATAAATTGGAAATAATAATAATTGAAGAAAAAATTGACTGAAAAATTAAGGCGAAAAGCCGAAAAACCAAAACTGACGAGATCTAAATGCCATTGAAGTGTCAGTTTGGCCACGTTCGGGCCGAGGCTCGAGTTCGGCCTGAAGTATGTTGGCCATAACGCATTCGAGTATCAATCTGTATGCGGTTCAAGTTGGGTCACTTGTGGCATGGCCGGGTCTGGTCTGCTGGGCCAGCCAATTGGTATTTTGCTGTAAAATTGCCATTCAAATGGCAGTTAAAACTCAGCACTCGACTCGGGCCGTGCGACAACTGACAAGCAAACGCAACACAATCCAATCGGCCATCGAGTGTTGTCCATTGAAAGCAGCTGCCAAAAATAAGTTGAGATTGCGCGCAACATGTGACACTTGGCTTTTGGTCGTCAGGCTGTTGTGTCCGCATTAACTCGAGTGCCAGTCGAAGTGGCAACATTTAAGGGTCTCTTATATATTTGGCTGGCATTCGCTGTTTGTGTGCTTATGTGCCATTTGCCTATTAGTTTGCTGTCAGAGCTCATGTCAATTGAGTTCACATCCGAGCAGCTCAGTTGACAGCAAAAATCAAGGAGTTTGCTTAGCCAACAAGGCTCCTCGCTTGGCCGCTACTGTGACCGCACGCCTGCTAAGCCCGCCCATTTAATTTGGAACAGTTTCAACAATTCGAGCGAATTAAGTATTGAATTTCAAACCAGTTTAACAATATGTTAAAACAAGTCCGTTAGCTCGTAGAGTTTTGTGACCCGACGAGCTCTGGTTGTTATAGCCGGAACCCATTGTAAGTGAAAAGTCGGCGTGGAAATGTCTATAGCAGGCAGCAGGAGGCGTGGCAGCAGCCATAAAGTAAAGATATTTTTGTGAACCGAACGATGAGCAGAGTTAATTAGTTAGTCTGTGAGTTGGGCTGAGATTTGAAATTAATATTAGATCTCCATATAGTTGTTGCCTTAGTTAATCGATAAATATTCACGTATTTTTGATATCGAATTTAGTTATTCAGTTATCATATCATATATCATATCATATACCCATATAGCTGTGCTAGTTAATCGATATGTATCAACGTCTCTTGTTATCGATATTTGTTTATTAAGCTATTATATCATGTAACTCTTTGTTGCTAGAATCTTGAATTTTCTCTATATCTGATAAAATTTATCATTTTATTTTTGTTTTTCCTGTTACTAATACCATGGAATTCTTAAGTTCTTCTTCTTTCATATGGAAATGAATTTGTGTTTTAGTAAATCTCTAAATATTCGACAGAATATGTAGATCATATGCTAAGAATTTCATTGAGAACTGTTAGCTAACAGAATTTCTTAAATAAAACATTTCGTAAATTTAAATTTGCATTTTTCCTATACATGTGCACACATACATTCAAACGCATGCATTTTTGTCTCTTCAAAGGGATCGCAAATGCTATGGAATTTTATATTACTTTAGCTGAGATTCGGCAGTCAAAGATCGAGATGTGAAGGGACGGTGTTGGTAGAGTCGATAAGCGCTGTCGAGGAGTTGTGGGTTTGCTTCTCCAATGTTAACCTATTTAGTATGATAGCTGCGGAATTTAATTTGATCTGGTTTTAGGGTATATAACAGTCGTATACCGCCAACTAGAGACTCTTGAATCCGCTTTGGACGCTCATCTTTCACCCGATATGCATATGAATCGCTAGCTGACATGCCCTATGCTAATTAGGCCGAAGAAATCACCATCAGCTCAGCTCATGGCGTATAAATCTTGGCAAACGCTGCGCCGTATCAGGGGCAGCGTTATCAATAAACATCAGCCAGCCGCTGTCAGTCGGCCAACCCTCCAGAGTTGCCGCTTGAGCCCTATCTATAGCAATTTTCCCATTTGCTGTTGTTTGTATTGTTGGCTGTCAGTCGGCGATTTGGCGCACATTGATAAATGATGCATTGAGTAAACGCCGCTCGATTCGACGCTAATTTTCTGTGACAAATTTCAACAGCTACATGTCAATTCTTATAGTTGAGCTGAGTTGAGTTGAGTTGACTTGAACTGAGCTGGGTTGAGTGGCGTCCTGTGCTGTGCTGTTACTCTGTTACTTCAAGTGTCGCCTGTCTATTCAATTTGCCCGCTGGAGGGAAGTTTGCCTTGATTGAAGCACTTACGGGACGCACTTAATGCCAGCTTGACATGCAACTAAGGTATTTAGCCGACTTGTATATATTTAGACTCTGTTATATACATATATTGGTATATGAGTGTGTATTCAGTTCCTTCCTTGATTGCTCACTTATATTTGCTATCGGCTCATCGAGCAAATCTCAATGCCCATAAATCTATATAGCACTTGTATATTCATATACATACATACATATTTATTTCTATATATACATATATTTATGTATGCATGTATTGCCTCGGCTAATGCTAATCTATTTTGTTTTCAGCTTCTGTTTCCGTTTCGCCATTGGCAGGGCCCAAAATTAATGGTAATTTCATGCTGTCATTGCGCAAAAATCAACACGGCCCCCGAAGCGCCAGCAGAACAAAACACAAAGGTACGTAACTGGGGTAATTAAAAGTCTATTAGGGGTAGCTCCAAACTTACAGCTATAGAATACATCCCATTACCAACAAACAAACAAACAGAAAAAAACACAGCAAACAGAAAACACCTCAGAGTCTCACATTAAATGGCCTATCGAAGGGGGTTTGTGAACGGGAGCTCTTCTTCTTACACTTCTTCATTTTTTGTTGGCTTTTGTGTACTTGGCGAAATGTTTGCCAATGAAAATAAATTGGCAAGACGAGCGGCCAGCAACCGGGCTCGCCAAGGAGTCTCGGCCAGTTCTCATTTCTCCTTGACAATGGAAAATTGAAAAGTTCTCGGCATTCTGTTTTTTTTTTTTCTTGTCGCGACAAACTCAATCAGGAATTTAAGCTAAACTTGTGTCGTCCGACGTCGACAAAGCTTTAATTAATATCGCAATTTGGCCAGCATTTGCATGCCAGCGGAATAACTAAATAGCAACATTTAAATGAGTTTCAAGACTGCTAATGCTTAATCCCATAAAGAATTTCAGGTGAACATAAATTACCGAGCAGCTGTGTAGCCCTATCAATATGTGATTACTATAATAACCCGTTGGCCTTGACAATGGTTCATCTTCCGTTGTGGCCATCAAAATTCATTAAGGTTTTTTTTACCATATCTTTCAATGTTTATTATTAACTTTGATTAGATCATCGCTCAATTCACATAAGACGCAGCTAATAAACCGCTTCAATGAATCTCATATTACACTACACAGACATACATAGCTTTCCCCACAGCTCTAGTCACAGCAACTAGGCATGCCTATGCTTACTAGTTAGTATAGTCTATTATCGCAGCTCATAACTCATATGCATTGGCTCGGTGGCAAAGTTTAATTGAAATGCAGTTTAGCTTTTAGCTGAATCATGACTCTACGAGCTTATGGAACTATGTTTAGCTGGCTCGTGCTACTGCACACACACACACACCTGTTTCTTATCTGATTTGTCATGGACTGGCGCTAATTAATTAGCTTTATGCGCATAATTAAATGGTGTATACACAGATTCTTGTAGCTTTTTCTTTTTAGATATTTTATTTATTTTCGTCATGTTTGCACTCGCAACGACTCGACTCAGCTAGCCACGTCTCGAGCTGTTGGGCCAAAAAGTTTTGCCAGCCAATTTTTCATACATCTCGGCCATAATGGCCAGCAATTACGTCGACCATCCGGCTGTGGGCTGAGCTGGACGAGGAGCAGGTCCACTTTGCTGCTGCTGATGATCATAATCGTTAATACGTAGTCATAATCATAGTTTTGTTGGCTCTAGTCGTCGCTCATCTGCCGGAAGTTGGGCATACGAAAAATGTTGGCTGGTAATTAATGCCGTGGCCAGAGGTCCGGTCGGGCACTGTTCAGCTAGCGGGCTTTTGATTATTTGATTTTCACGCTTAGTTGAGCCGACTGAAATTATTTTATAGTAAAATGATTTATATAATACATGGCTATAACTCTGTGCAGGCAATTCTGATGTGAATATGAAAACGTGCTGAGAAGGATTAGCGAGAGTTTCCCAGCGAATTCTCAATAGAATTTTGCTGCTGCTGTAATTGGATGATATCATCAATAAATATATTAAACATTATCAAACAGCACGCATCATTATCTCTATTATCGCTCAGATTGTCGTCAGGCGATAAACCTTTTATGCAATTCAAATTGAAGGCGGAGGCACATCAATTATGCTGCCCCGCTGCCAGCAACAGTTTGCAAATGATTATTAACTTATTAATGTGTGTATATTGTTTAATTTATTTGTATATTTTTTTCTCCATTGATTTTTATATATATTTTTTTTTTAATATGCCAGTGTTTAAATGACAACTGAATGTGGGCACGTGTGTGGCCGTGCGGTTATCTGTAGAATGCATAAAATTAATATCCATGCTGTTGCTGTTTGTTTGTATTATTATTAAAATTTATATATTAACATTATGTCGTGGCTGGAGTTAACATTTTTTCAATCGTACGCTTTGTTAATTGCGTTAAGCCCAAGTCAATTATCAAATATACAAACCGCAATGTTTATAGCGATGATAAAGCCGGCGATCATCATGCTGCTGGACGAAGGCGAGAAGGGGTCGTTGCCAGCGCCAGCGGCTCGTTCAGATTTTTAATTATAATTCCATGACGTTAACGACATGTTTGTCTATCCCTCCGTCCGTCTCTCTCTCTCACTCTCTCGCTGTCTGTATCTATGTATCTATCTCTCTGTATGCCTGTTGTTATTTTAAATAGTTTTTGCCATTGCTATAGCCATTGTCAGTTGTTGTTGTTGTTGTTGTTGTTGTTGTTGTCGTTGCCGACAGTTGACATGGCATGGCGGGCTTTACAGTAGCTGACATCATAAATTGGCCAAAGCAACAGATGCCCACATATGGACAGTTGCCAAGCTCGCCTAGGCGACTGCGAACTGAGTTGACCATGACTGAAAAATGCGTCAAGAGCGAACTGAAGAAAATGGTGAAAAACTTCAGGTACTTTCAGCCGGCTAGCAAAAGTAAAGCAAAAAAAACTAAATGAAAACTGAAAACATAATGTAATAATGGAGATTAAATCGTATACTTGGCATTAGCGAAAGTTAAAAGCTTTTAGAATTGACTTGAAATTAACGCAAGAGCTTTAAGTGAAACTGATTTTAGTTTCGCAGAAATTTATGTAAAAGTTTGAAGAGTTCATAATGAGGCGACTTACATATAGAAAACTTATATATTTTTTTAATGTCTATATTTATATGTATGGTATTTTTATAGACTTTGAAAACAAATATTACAAAATAATAAAGCTATGAATATTAATATAAACATTTAAAGAATTATAAAAAAAAGTTAATGTTTTTATCAATTTTAAAATGTTTAATGAAATAACGAATGCAAAAAATCTCTGAATATTATATATGTTTTAAAGAAATTATAAATTGTAAACACATAATACAAAAAAAAAAAAAAATAAATAAATAAATAAATTAAATAATTGTATGTAAATAAATAAAAATAAATATAAATAAAAAAAATTAAATAAACAAAAATAAACAAATAAAAATAAATAAATGAAAATTAATAAATAAATGTAAATAAAAATAAATAAATTACAAAAAAAAAAAAATAAATAAATACATAATGATATAAGTATGTATATATATTTAAAAATTTTATTAGCTTAAAAATAATTATGCAAAATTCAAAAATTTAAATTATGTCTTCCTAAATTGAATATAATATTTTTCTTTTTGTATTTTAAAAACTTAAAAATCAATACACAAAATTAAACATTTTAAAAAATGTGCTATAAATTAAAAATAATATTTTTTTTCTAAGTAAATAATACTTTTCTGAACTTTACAACACAAACATTATGCCCAGATTTCCCTATTTTAATTGTATCGTGGGTATAGTTAATTAAATAATATATTTATAAGCTCTAAAATCAATTAGAGCTCAAAGAAGTCATACTTAGGGCAGACATGAAAGTGAAGCTAGGCAACTTAATCAAGTTGTGAATATTCATGTTGAAATGGCGATAAATTTTAAATCAAAAATGAGTAAACATCTATAAATAATTGAGCAACAGTGTTTATAACTAATTGAAAACTCAATCGATAACTGCTTAAATGACAGGAACAGTTAAGTAACAACAAAAGATTTCGTAAAACTGTGTACAAAATACAAAATGGAAATAAGAAGAAGAAAAAAACCAATCAAAGGTCACAAAAAAGGAGAGAGAGCGTGTGTGCATGTGTGTAAAAGAGAGAGAGCAACAGTTTGAAATAGTTGAATAATAGTTGATGATGGCAACAACCTTAGCTCAGCTTCCAGCAACAGATACAATAATCTGTGCGTTATTTTTTATTTCTATTTGAATTTGAAGTTTTTTGAACCCTAGACCTAGGCGGAAGTCGTAGCACTTATGACTCATTTGATGGATAGATGGAGATAGAGCAGGCAAGGCAAGGCAACGCAAGGCAAGGCTAGGCTGCCAGCTCGAGCAGCGAGAGCGAGAGTCCCAGATACAATTGCGACTTGAGCCATTTTTTTGTTGTTGGTTGCTTCGTGATTTCTGTTGCTGTTGCTGTTGTTGCTGACAACTTGAAGCCGCAAACAGCAAGATATTTTTAGTGGCTGCCCCTTGAAAAACGTTTTAGGAGATGTGTGAGTGCGTGTGTGAGCGAGTGTGTGTGTGTGTGTGTGTGGGTGTAATTCTCACCCACTTCAACACTTCATTTAATAAATGTTGTAAACACGCACGAATTGAATTATTTATGCTTAGTTGTCATAAATTCATTTGGAGCGGCCGGCACACCCACTCACATAATCAATGAGTGTCGGGTGGGATGGGGAGGGGGAGGGGGGTAGGTGGACTGCAAGGGGATGCTGCTGCAGCAGCAGTCCAAAAACAGATGTGCGGCAATTAAGCGAACGCCAGAGCCGTTGACTGACAAACGCACTCAAATGTCAGGCGGCGCCTATTTTTAAGTTGGCTTATATGATTTACGATCGCAGCAGCAACCGGAGATGGGGCTGCTGTGTTTGGCTTGGGTGTTGAGGGAGGGGGAGGGGGCAGACGCTGTTATCAGGAATTTGCCCAAAGTTGAATTCTGTAATTAGAAATATGGCGGCGCTTGCAGTTGCCATTGCAAAGTGTGTTGGCAATTAAATTATGCGCTGCTGTCTTTTCGCTGACCCATTTCTCGAGGGGCGTGGGGAGAGGGGCGTGGGGAGGAGGAGGCAATGCTCAAAGGCAGACAAACATTGGGCGAATGCCAGGCAGCGCGAACGGATGCCAACATTACTGAGGCACTGGGCTAAAAGGATGCCTCAAGAACTCAAACAAAAACATTGGCCACTCCTCCCACCGCCATGCCGCTAGCCCTCCTCGCCCGTCGCCCCTCGCCGACGCTGTCGCCTTCGGCGTCTGCAGCTTGCAACGTTGTCTGCATTTGTCTGCCGCCAACTGAAATGAAAATGAAAATGGAATTAAGCACACAAGTTTGCCTAAGTATGTAGCAAATGTGCGTTACTCTCTCCATCCCCTCTCTCTCTCTCTCGGTCGCTATCTCTGTGTGTGTTAAATTCGTAGAACTTGTAGATATTTGTGTGCGTATTGCTTTAGCTCTGCCTGCCCGCACTCGCTTGAGATACTTGCCACACATGCCCAGGCGAGTCGAGCCAAAGTGTTGCAAAGCGCAATGCAAACAAAAAGTTCAAGTATCCTCACAGTGTCTTATGAGTGCTTTGTCTGATTGTGAAAGTGCAGGCGTGTGTGTGTGAGTGTGTTTAAGTGTTTAAACTGTTACTCTTGCCGTTGTTCCTGTTGTTGCCTTTACAAGTGAATTCACTTGCATTCTCATTGCCACTGTCCCTGCCTCGCCTCGCCTCGCCCCGCCTCGCCTCGCATTCCAGCTGCAGAAGTCGACTCAACTAAAATGGGCCGTTTATGTGCTTATATTGTTATATTTTCCCGACATGACTTTCGGCATGTCTAACTCTTCTCTATCTCTGCCTCACTTCAACTCTCTCACTCTCTTTCTCTCTCTCTCTGTCATTTTCTAACTTGCATTTTCAGATTTTTATTTAAATTTGCATGCAAACTCAACCGAGAGCTGTCGTCCTCCTACTAGATTCTCGACTCTTGGCAAGCAATGCATTTCAAATCTGGCGAATTATTCAAACTGTATGAAACAATATATGCTCGTATATGGTAAAGAAAATTCTAGATGAAACTCATTGTAGGTTAATATTTCCATCATGATCTTAGCTGAGAGAGCTGATTGTCTCGCAATTATTCGCCTCTGTCTCCCTCTCTCTCTCTCGTTCATGTCGGCTTGACAATGCCTCTGTCTCGGGCGAGCCAAGACAAAGGCAATCAACAGGCAAATGGGCGAGCTGCCACTGAAAGCAGCAGCGAATTAATCTCTGAGATGGCAGCGCTGTGAGAACGAAGCCGCCGGGAAGCATATGGTGCTGCGTGCCGGGAGGACTTTAATCATTGAGGGGCGGCAGACAAGTCTGTCAGACACATGAGCACAGAGAGGGAGCGAGCGAGAGAGAGAGAGAGAGAGAGACAGGGAGAGAGAGGCTCGCCTAATCATCTAGCCTTAGCGCTAGCTGCACCACTGATGCTCGCTCGCGTCCGTCTGTCCGTCTGTCTGTCAGTCAGTCAGCGAATGTGTTTTGAATTATTGCGTTGTAAATTCAAAAAGGATAATGCGCCCGGTAGGGCTTCTGTATACTGGCAACAGCCACTCGACGTGGGCCTCGAAAAATGGCAAAACAAAAGGATATTGTGACAAGGATTTATTAGTGTGTCCTGTGCGGGGACGAGCGCAGGGTAGACGCGTCCATTGTCTTGCCCAGCCCATTGTCATTTATGAATTTCAGGGTTGATTTGAGGCACACACAAACACACACACACACAACAGCTGGCTGAGGTGTGGGGTCAACTGGGAGAGAGCTGCCCACTCAAGTGTCAAAGCGCAATTATTGCTCATTGCAACGCTCCGAGCTTCCGAGCTCAGTGTGCGCATCGCCCACATGAAGCAAACAGCAGCAGCAGCAGCAGCAACAGCAGATCCCGAGTCCTTTTAGCTCGACTCGACTCGACTCGACTTGATGCGGCTCAGCTGCGATTTATAGCATTCAATCTGTTTTCGAAAATATGCTCCCTGCGCCCTCATCCCACTGCTACATAATGCTCTAACCAAGAGCATTGCCGTCTACTCAACCCATAAGTAGCCCATTAAAGTCAGCTTTGTTACGATAACAACAACTGCTTAGCGGATCATATTGTAAATCATATTCGGACGAATCTTATATAGTGCTGCCTTATATGCATATAAGGCATTGTTTATAAATTATTCAAGTTGTTTATTCTCAAGCTGATTAAATTAAATCTAATACATTTTAATTAAAACGTAACTTAATTATTTAAGTATGTATATATGTATATACATAAAATAATACTTTTTTTGTTATTCATCTAAAATGTTTGTATAATTTTAAAATTTGTACTTATATAACATTTTTACTATGGATACAATTTTTTTTATTATTATTTTTTTAGCGATATAATTTTTTTTTTTTTTATTATATAACTGAATATTTTAAATTTATTTGTTTATATATTTTTTTTATTATTTTTACTAATATTATTATTACTTTTTTTATTTATCCATTCAAGCACTAAAGTTTTTATGAACAAAAAATTATCCAAGCATTTTTAGCATTGCCATAATAAATAAAACTTCGTCTCTAAAATATTTTTTTTGGCTTTTGATAATTTTTTTTTGTGCATTAAATTAAGTTAAATTTAAAATTTAACGTTAAAAAATTATTTTTTCACCTATATTAGGATTTTTATGCACAAACCTGCCTAGAGCATGGATTATGTATATTTTGTACAAAAAAGAATATAAAGCAGAACAAGGACAATCAACACCGACTAAAAGCTCTCTTCATAAAACTTCGCATAGATCCATCTTCACTCTCTAATGCCGAAGGGTATTCAATGTTCGGCATTTGATGGCAAAGTTTCTCTCTGGCTTTGTCTTGTGCTTCTTTCTGTTTGCTGCAGTTTGGTTTAATTACATAGAACATTTCATGGCAAATCCTCGGTGACAAATGTTTTGTTGTGCTCCTTCTTCTGCTGGGCGACAGGGAACTTTAGTCTTGAATGCGAAATTTAATCTCTAAAGCACTTTAGAGCAGGTGACACGCCCAGCAGCCACTCCGATCAGCGTTAAGTTGATAATACCCCTTTCGGCCAAAAGGGCCAATCGAGCATTTAGGACACGCAGCTGCTGTTGCTGCTGCTCCTGCTCCTGCTCCTGCTGCTCCTGCTGCTCCTGCTGCTGTGGCTGCTCATGAGCTCATCCCAAACAAGAAGGCAACAGAAAAGATTTGACTAATTTTTTTAATGGCCCGGTTATTACACGAACATGATGCCGAGCCTGAATACAGAAACTCTTTTGTGTGTGTGTGTTGTGGGGAAGGGGGCTGTTAACTCAGCGGGGGTGAGAGTTGGGCTCCACTTGGAAGCTGCCTGCATTTACAAGGCATTGAATAATGGCCAAATTTGCTGCAAAAGTTTTATTGCACTTGCCAAATTAATTTGCCACAAAGTAGAAGGCGCCAGACTTGTTGTTGTTGTTGTTGTTGTTGCTGTTGCTGGTGTTTGGCACTTTGCTAATGTAGACTACTTGGCATGGTAGATGGTAAATGGCAAATGGTAGATGGCAAATGGTAAATGGTAACTGGTAAATGAAAATGGAAATGAAAATGGCTATGCCAAAGCGAATGGAAATGACTATAGAAAACAACAACAACAACAACAACAACAACAAAACGAACTTGAAATGTGCAAAATGAAAGCTAAGGTTGCTGCTTCTTTTTCTTGATTTTTATTTTGTATGCATACATATACATACATACAAATATATATGTAGTATTGTTGTTGTTGTTGCTGTTGTTGGGTCTACTGGGATATATTTCCATCCGCTCTTAAATGTGCGTTCATTAATTTAATTTTTCATTATGCAGCGGCAAATGAAAAGTGTCATAAGACCGTCGCGCCATGGGCCTTGGCCATAAACAAAAGGCCAGAAAAGCGAACTGAACGGGCCAAAAAGGCAGCGAGAGCACCTTTTATTTTAATATTTGGTCATTAAAAACAGTTTCCAGACTCGCTAAGCACAAGATGACGGACCCACAGTGCCCGTTCCATAACCAAGCGAAATGTGTTCAATCCACAAAAAAACGTTTTTGATTTCGTTTTGTTTTTTACACACAGACACACACACACACACACATACACACCTTTGTGAGCGTCTTGTTGTTTTTTTTTTATGATGACAGCGCAAAATGCCGAGAAAAATGCGTAAAGGAAAAACAAATCGTTGCACACGGCAACAACAACAACAACAACAACAACAACAGCAATAACCTTTAACGCCCCAACAATTAAGGCTAAACGCTTTTATAACATCAATTGTGGGCGGGGCGAGCCGAAAACTTTGGCACTGCTGCCGGGGTTCGGGAAGTCCTCAGATTAATGACACTGCGCGATTTTTACGATTGTTTCTTCAAGTTGCGGCAAAAAAAAAACGTTACGAGCCATACGGCTTTTTCTTTTACGCACATACATTTAAATATATATGTATATAGACGTATGTGTGTATGTATGTCTTCTTTTTGTTTGAAATTTATGAAATTTTACCTTTTGGCCAAGCAATTTGCTCCATTTACATTCCTTATTATCCAAATGCGTCGAGTTAGCTGCGTTAAAAACTTTTCATTTTCATTTTCATTTTCTTCTCGTTGTTGTTGGATTCCCTTTGTATTTTGTTGGCAAAGAATTTGCTCAGCGTATGCAAGTTACATAAAAATCGGCGGCATACAAAAGATTAAAACCATCAAGCGACGGGTCAGAGGCAACAAAGTTGGCTTTTCTATGCAGGTATTAGAAGAATCGGAGGGAGAGTGGGAGAAAGAGATAGAGAGAGAGAGACAGATAGAGATTACTCAGCGCCAGAGGCAGACTGAAAATGCAAATTTTAGGCCAGGTCGCATAAAAAATTTCTTAAAGCCCTGTGAAGAGATTTTAGCAGATGTGAAACTAAATGATTTGGAAATCAAATAAATTGCTTTTGCAACATGGACTACAATAGGTCTAGATATACAATTATACAATATGTTTTTTTAACAACCTTGATAAAGTATTGAGAATTTGTAAATGTTGGCAATGCTCGTCCTAACATAAACGGATTGCAGTTGCGCCTCCTCGAGCATAGAATTGCATATTATTTATTATGTCGCAGCTCAGTGGGCTGAGCCGTCAGCCTCTAGACACCGCCCCGCCCCGCCCCCACACTGTCTGTCCCTTGTCTATGTTATCCACATGGAGAGAATTTAATAAATTCATCATCTTTCATTTAGTTGCTGGAGCCAAGTCTGTTATATGGCTGTCCCTGGCAGAGCGCAGAAAAGAAAGAAATAAAGCGAGCGAACAAAATATGAAATAAAAGAAAAAAGAAAGAGAAAAACGAAAGAAAGACAAAAAAAAAAAAAATGAAAAAATTATATAAATGGGTGTTGTAGTAGACGGAGAGGGGGGTGGGGTGCGCTCTGCCTTGGCTGAAACATTTTCGCAGACAACGTGCACTGAAGATGAGCGCGCCGCCAATGGAGGCGTGGCACGGAGCAACGTCGCAGTTGGCCGAAAAAAGCAAAAGCAAAATCGTGACTGTCATTTCAACGAAGCGAAGTTATTTTTCATGACAAAGCAGCCGAGAGCAGTCCTCCGACTCATTTCGCCAGCCAGCGGTAAAGCAGATAATGGCGACAGGGATCGGAGCAGTTGTACGGGCCAAGCCCGATGCCAGCGGATGGCTAAGCGGCACGCGGGCTACATGATGTTCTCGTTGTAGCTGAAGCCTAGAGTGTGGGGAGGGGCGGGGGGAGTGGCAGCAGTGCAGGCTGAGCATTCCAGCGTTAAAATACCTTTTACTGGCACATTACCAGCAACGCGCGACTGCCCAAACAGCGCGCGCACAGCGGCAGCACACTAACACACACACACACACACACACACACGCTCACATCAAGCAGCTGCCACCCACTTGCCACCCACGAAGTAAGCCAAAGTCAGCCGAAGCTCAAACTAAATGCAGCGCTGTCGGCGTCGCTGCGTTTTTCATGAAATTATTACGACTTTGGAAATGGGGTCGTACAAAATGTCGTTACGTTTAGAGGTGCCCTCCATGCCTCTCCATAGTCCCCCCCCCCCCCTCTCCCCCTCAGCATTACCCTTTATACTGTGCGTTTTAGTTTATTGTATCTGCCGAAAATGTTTGGAAATTGGTTAAAGTTAAAGCCCAAATCGAGAGCAAGCTGTGTGTGTGTGTGTGTGTGTGGTCTTCACTTATCAGAAAACATATCAAATTCTATTTACTGGTAAGCTCAAGCCTCTAAGCCTAATTGTTGGCAAGCTCAGCATCATCGAAGCAGAGAGCATGAGGGAAAGCCGTGGCAAGAGAGAAGAGTAGAAAGAAGACTGATTGAAATGCTGAGACTGATCGGAAGGCGGGCAGCCGGCCAGCGAGTGACCCAGAGAGCAGGTGGCATCACCTGAAGTGACCCACAAAAATGTCGCATCTCATCTCGCGGCTGTCCAGTCACTCGTAAAGATCGCATCAAAAAACAAAAGCGAGAGAAAGATAAAAAGAGAGAGAGAGAGTAAGAGAGATTACTTTTATTTTTTATAGACCAGGCACTAGAACATGGCACACATGTTGCGCTTCTTCCATTTCTTCTTCTGGTTCTTTTTCACTTTTCGCTTTTTTTTACTATTATTTTTATGTGTTTTTTATTTTTGTGTGAGGTTTTTTTTTTTTTGTCATTTTATTATTCGACTTTCTCGCTAATGAAGTTGACCGTCATCGGCATCATCTTCATTATGGTCATCATCATTCGAGAATGTAATAAGCGTGAAATAATTGACATTTAAGCAAAGCGCACGCACATTGAGACAATGGAACCAAGACACAACCGCCGGACAAGACTCTCTCTCTCTCTCTCTCTCTCTCTCTCTCTCTCTCTCTCTCTCTCTCTCTCTCTTCCATCTCCTGCCGCTCCCAGCTTGCTTTGTAGGCCAACACCAGAGAGCGGTGCCCAAGAGGCAGCGCTTAGTCGAGAATCATGACAGATGACCGCACGTACTCGCTTCTCTCTTACTTTTACGCAGCCAGAGCCATGGACCTGGATGGGATGCGGACGCGCTGTCTGTAATTCTGGTGCGGCTACGTTTCTGGGGCATGAGCCAAAAATGTAAAATAATATAAGTTTGAACAAAAAATGTCTCAGTGCCTGACCTCACCTCATCAGTTCGCCGCCTCGTTTACCTATTTCTGTTGCCACTTTTATTCTTCTTCTTGTCTTCTTTTTTTTTTTGGTTTTGTCGATTTGCAAAGCGTATCATTTTTTTTTTTTTTTGCGGCTTGGCGTAGCACCTGTGCGCGGTGCAGGGGCAGCAGTAGCAGCAGCAGCATCATGAAACATCTGTCAATGCGACACGTGATGTGTTTGCGAAATTTAAACACACACACACACATACGCCGCAAATTGGCATTTAAAGTGTGTGATAGTTGGGTGCCAAGGTAATCAGATTAGATGCCAAAATGATAGAGCGCCCGGAATTTCAGAATTATTGCGGCTGCGCCTGGTTGAACGCTTTGGCCGAACAGCAAATATAATAATGTGCTTTTAATGATTCAAAATTCGCTCTCTATTAATCGAAATAATGAGAATGGTTTTTGTTAGCTATTATATTTAATAAAAAAATATATTATATACATACATATATAGATATGCTTATAGAGAGTATGCAGATTATTTTAAATCTAAATTTAACTTCATCTGTAAATGATTATCGAGTTAGCTATTTCTGGCGTATTGGATATTGGATATTAGATTTGCTTGCTTGCTCAGATGAGACTGAAGGATTATTTGATTAGTGGGATAAGAATGATATAAACAGTATACTCTTGAGTAATTTGAGCATTCTTCTCTGGCGGAGTTTGCTTGCAATAATATGCAGTAGAAGCATGGTTTCTTTTGTCTACGGCCCAGATTTTTGTTTATACAGTCGACTCTTGATGATTTGTACCCTGCTAAATCGATAATCGATAAATCGAAAATCCCCTTGAACTAAATTCCTTCTCAATAATTTTCGATAGTTTGAATTTCTGTGTAAATCGAAAACTAAAACTGATACCCTTGCCATTTCGTATTATCGATATTCTACTGTAGAATATTTTTGTCTGATTAACTCTATTAAAACTTAATATGAACAGAAGGGAAGGCTAAGGAACATGAGGAACAGCGGGAATATAGAGCTAAAGGGAAGAAATAAGAAGAAGAGTCGGGGTTAGAATGTAACTGTCATATGTCTTAAGTGAAGATCCGCAATAGTAAGTCTTAAAAGGTCTGAGTCTTTCCCATAGTTTTATTGCATGATCTTTGAGCTGCTACAGTCTTCGCCTAGATCCTAATTGAATTGGAGATCTTTTCATTCTGCCTTCTTATATTAATATGTCGCGCTATGTCACTTTGGGTATTTATAATAATAATACGATAACATTTACTTATCTAGCTTATCATTATTATTATATATACGATCTAGTAATTTATATAATTTATCATGTTAATTTTGACCCATTAAGCATTTCCGCTTTTGGCAAGCGAACTACTTACTATATGCATACGAAATAACAAATGATACCCTTTATTTCCGCACACACCCATACATTGTCATTTATGAAATTCCTTTTGGTTCTCTTGTTACAGTCAGCGCCATCAATGACCTCAACTAACTCGTAAACGGTAAGTGCAAAATTGTCTGTAAAATGCATTTTAAACTCGCAATCAGATGCTGGGGCGATGCTTGTGTAACGCAACCCTCGATTTCTCGTTCCGTTGGCTATTACATAGAAAATAGCATAAAACACACTCAATGCGCCCCCCCGGCCTCGACCTTAGCGCCGTCGCTGGTCACGCCCAACGCCCCGTAATGCGGCGCCAACTAAATTGCTTTGCGGAGCAGCTCAGCATCGGGCAGCTTTACCTATAAACCAAAATGAATGACTGAGCGAACGTCCCGGCGCGCCGCACTGCCCAAAAGGGGGAGGGGCCGCAGTCAGGCATCGGGGAGTGCAATATAAACGGCTGTGAATGCAAATAGATGTGCGTTGTGCGGCGAGTATATGCAAAAATCTCATGCTGACTGCAACCTCGTCATCATCAGCAGCAGCAGCAGCAGCGGCAGCGGCATCATGATCATCAACAACATCATCAACCCACCAGCAGCAGCAGCAGCGGCAGCGGCAACAGCCGGAAAATGCAATCGCATCGGGCGGTCATAATACGCTCGATGAGCAGAAAGGCGCAAATGAAAGGGTTTTGGGGTTGATGTGTGGTCGCGAGCTAGCCCTGGCCCTGGCCTGGCCATCGGCTAGTTGATGGTGTTAAAAAATGTTTGCCACAGGCAATGTCATCATCGTCTTTCTGCTCATCATCAGCAGCATCATGTGTGTGTGTGTGTGTGAGAGAGACTTTAAATGCAACATTTTGTTTTTATTCTCCTCCCATTTGACTTTGACCACGCATAAAATCCGTCAGACCCAATGCTCGCTGCCCTGCTGCCTCACTGAGGCTTTATTAGAATTATCTAGGAGGCGCACGACTTTCGTGCTTATGTGATGAATCAGTTTGTTGGAAGAGGGAACGCATTTAGCGGTTGCATCCAATGCGACTCTTATCGCATTACGCCATCTGCCGGCAGTTAAATGAGTTAAGCAGACCCGATTACGGTTAGAAGGATGCTCCATTAGAGCGACAGCAACAGCAGCGTGGGCAAACAACGTAATTATGTGCAATCGGATAGCTGACAAGCTCCTGCCTCTGCTAATTCACCTACTTTGACTGAAAACTTGTTTATCGCTGCGAGCTGCCCCCCCCCCCCCCCCCCCCCCTCGAGGGGGGCCATGTTAGCTAGAGATATCAGCATCAGACTTATATATCCAATGTTGCCCAAGACCTTTAATTTATGCTCTCCTCTGAGCCTCACTTAAGTAAATGGAATTCAATGTTTGACAAGCTGTTTTTAGCTACGTAAATCGAACTTTGCTCAAATGTATTTTTTTCGCAAAGCCCTGCTTCAGTTTATTTTGCGTAAAAACTTGCAAAGAAAGTTTGAATTTGATTGAGAATAAGTGAAATTATGATTCACTTAAAAGTTGATTTTTTAGTAAAGTGTTAAGCTGCCCTTTGGGCTAAAGTTTCCACGCCATTTTCGCCGTTAGCCTGATTGATTTTAAAGTTAAGCTTGACCTTTTAGCTTATTGATTAATCATAGCATCATCTAAAGCTCAGCAGTGAATCACTTAATGTTATTGCCTCATCACTTTCGGGCAGAGGACTCGCAATGAAAACTATTAAAGGAGCTTGTCCTTGATCATGCTGCGTGCCCGCCTCCTGCCCCTGGGCTAATCGCCAATTGCCAACGACACGTGCTCAATTTAGCGCTCGTCTATATTGTTTTTATTTTCATTTTTTTTATTGTTGTTGATTTGTTTTGGTATTTTTTTTTTTGTATTTTTTTGCCATATTTGCACAACCGACACCAGGGTCATAAATATTGTACGTCGCCTTTAATATGCAATAAGCTGTTGTATTTATTTACACAGCTCAACAAATTCCAATGATTTTTTCCATAACTCATTTGGCACACACAGCGACTAAGCGCCTCACACTCTGTGTGTGTGTGTGTGTGTGTGTGTGTGTGCCCCAATCCCAACCTCGATCCCTGGCACCCACCCCGGCCCCATCCCTCCGTTGTCGGCTGGTTAACCACTTGCCACGCATTTTAAATCATGACATAAACACTTTCGCACATCCCAAGCAGCACCGAGCCAACAACACTCGGCAGCTATTTTGTTTATTTATTTGTCCGTCTGTCTGTCTGTTTGTTTGTTTGTTTGTTGACTGTTTTGTTGCCATTGCTGTGTTGCCAATGACTTTTATGATTTCTGTGGTCAGGGTTATGCAATTGCAGCAAGGGACACGAATCGAGCGCATTAGCAGTGGAATATGTATGCATAAATCTATATATATGTCTATAGATATATACACATTTGATATTTGACACTAAATATATGATATATGATATGTTTGCCAAGCAATTAGCTAAAAATCATAGCAGTTTTTCACTGCAACAGCGATTACAATGCCACAATGCAAGTCCAGCTCTAGTCGGGGCTAGCTTAATAAACTTGCCATAATGGAGACTTTTGTATATGCAATGAAGTCTTCAGATTGATTTTTCAATTCAATTTTATTTAGATTTAGATAAAACACATTTTTTGATTTTTTGACAGACTCCCGTGCTCATTCCATAAATTTTCAGTATTTTCACCCCTTTCTTAGAAATGAAATTTTCGTATTGAGTTTCATTTCATTTAAATTTCGTTCAGTTTTTAATTGGATCAAAAATAAAATGAGTTTCTGCTTTTCGTTTCTCTCCTGATTACATTCTAGTTGCGTCTCGATTTCACTGTAGTTAAGTATCGATAGGTATTAGGTAGCGATAGTTAGCTAGAAAAGCCAAATCGATTTTTGTAGACATCTTCGAGCTGGGCTCTAGAGCCTATCTACCAGCTACCTAATTGGTTCCCTTCTCATGACACATTTATTTTAGTTTTAATCAACATTTAATTTTAATAAACTTTATTCAGGCGAAACTATTCCGATAGTGTATTATTTTCTTTGAAGCTTCGCATTTGACCTCTGTAAAAATAGATATATTTATATATATTTTGTAGAGTCCGCAGCATATTTCTAGTTCTCGTCCTCGGCCACTCGTCTCCAGATGGAGATCCGTCGCTTCATGTGTCTGTGTTGCACATGGCGCAATGGAACGTAGAGTAGCCGCTGCACGAGTGAGTGTAAGCCTTATCTAATCGGCTTCGTAGTACGGTCGTGCGTTTCAGCCAGCCGGAGTTTGCCTATCTCTGTGCCAGTGCAAATATTGTCACAAGCTGCCAACGACGAGACGAGACGGGACGGAACGGACCGGACTAAGACGTCGTGCTGCTGTCGTCCGTCCGACTTATCAGATTTCCCTGCAAAACGGTAGACGACGAATTCGACGATTTCGCAGTAGACCGACCAAACCAAACTGTGCAACTATTTGCACAACTAATAATTCACTTTAGTGTTTCATTTAGTTCAAATATTGATAATGCTTTAGCACAAATGCAGCTCAAATTTGTTGGCTCATCGAGGCTGGGCTGTGGATGTGGAGTGTTGAATGTGTCATAATGGCTCTGCCACGGGCACTCTTCTTATCATGCACGAGACTATTCCTCTTTAGAAGCATGACATGGCCAAAACGAAAAAATATTGAAAAAAAAAAAAAAAAAAAAAAAAAAAAATTCAAATATAAATAAAATAAATAAAAACTTTAAGTTTAATGTTTTTGAATTCCCCATAGACGATGATAAATACCCAAACAGCCATACAATGTACAATAATTTTTTTTGTTAAATTTTTATTGTATATAAATGTGTTTTTTGTCTCTTTCTCTCTCTCTTTCAAGAAAACATTTTCTGCCAGCTCACTGTTGAGTTCTCAGATTTTAGATCTAAGATCTTGGATCTTGGCATGCAAGTCATGCGACGTGTTTTCAAGGGGAGGGAAGGTCTCGTTGAGCATTTCAGATGTTTTTATTGGGGTCTCCCCACACATACACGCACAGTCCATACTATCTATGCTTAAATGTGTGTGTGTGTGTGGGTAAAATGTCAACATCATGTGGCAAGAAGAGCCTCCATAAGCTGCTTAACGTTGTTAGCTGTTGCCCATTTTTGGTTGGCTGCGATGCGGCCCGTGATGGCCTTGAGAATCTCTTTTGGCTTGTTTATGGCCACGTCTAAGCGTTCAATTGCTGACAATGCCCACAAAATGCGAACAGAGGCTCCATTGAAAGCAGCTTTTCCCTTGATGCTCGCCGACATTTCAAGCTTGACGCTGAGAACTGAATTATTTGCAACTTGTTACCCATCACTCAACTTCACAACTTCAGATGCGCTGCAAAAAGTTCAAAGCACACAGCACAGCACAGCAGAGCCACAGCACAATTGCAGGCCATGAATTTCAATAAACCTTTGATTCACTTTGATTTCACCTCAGTCAATCGAGCTGGAGCTAGTGACGGAATATTTTAATTGTTAACTTTCGAGGTGGGAATTTTAAACACATTGCTTAGAATTGAAAATGATTTTTGGGTCATCGTTGAATACAAATTTGCTTCTTTTTGAATAATTAAATTGCAGGAGAATTTTATTCAACATCAATATTAAAGCTCCCCAACACTTTCATTAGTTTCGACTCTTAGTTTAATATATGATTTAAAAACATTTATTTTATGGTCATCATTGTATATGAATATGCTGTACATATGTATGTTTGTTGTTTCAATAATTGAAAGAAAATAATTCAATTTCAATCCATATTCAAATTAAGTTTCCATAGCTCTCTTCCACTTTCATTACATAGATTCAGCTTTGTCTGGGGTCAAGTTATCTCATGTCATTAAAACTGCTTGTATGACAAAAGTTTCCCACATATAAATTTTAATTGAATTCTGTGTTAATTCGAAGAGAAATAAATGTTTCATTAAATTTCAATTTCAATATCAATTTCAATATGAGAAACTTTCATAAACTCGGCTTGCTTTGACTTGACTTTACTTCGGCTTTTCACAGAGAATATATTTCTATAACATTTTAATTGATTTCAATGAGAATTGCATGCTTTTATTCAATTTCAATTTTGACTATGAAAGCTATCTTTCACTTTTACAACTTAAACTTTTCGCTGCCTTAAGTTTTCACGTAAACAATTTCATTTCAGAGTTTTTCATGAATATGATTTTCCCACCTCAGCTTGACTACAGTTTCCGCCAACCTTCGACTTGACAATGACAACTATATAACTAAGTGTAACTTTATAGCTTTCAATGCTCATTATTCGCCGTCTATGCTTATTGCTTTCGATTAATTGAAATGTAATCAACAAATAGTGCACGTGGCTTATCTATTTGGAACTGCAATTCATTGACGCTCTTGGGACTGTCGCTCTCAATCAGATTTCCAGCTCTCAGTTATGTTTTTATGAAACGCTTTTAATCCATTTTGCTTATCAATCAGCTGAAATGTCGCAAACAGACGGGCAGCAGTGCGCGCTCAAACCAAATCAGTGTTGAGAGTGAGTTTCGCTTGAATGGGGCTTTCAATCAGTGCCATTGGATTCTTTCAATCAGCTTAAGAGGGTGAAAGACAAAGAGACGCTACCAGCGGAGGCGAGCTGGGGCGAGTTGGGGCGTGGTCAGTTGTGGCTTGTTCGTCATTCACCTTGGCAATATCTTGGAGTGCACGCTGAAGCGGAAAAACCAGTAATTAAATGGCTTCACTTTTACGCTTTTTTCTCTTGCGGCCAAACAAAATATAAAAACAGCCAGCAACAAAATAAAAAGAAAAAAAAAAAAAAAATAGAAGATGAAGAAAAACACACGCCTTCTGCATTTTCTCTCTGTACTTGTTGTTTTTCGCCTGTTTAGTGCCAGAGCGGCAACCAGACACAAGCAAGCACTGTACTAACCCGTCCAATTTGTAATTGAAACTTTCATTTTCATTTTTTGTTTTTTGTTTTTTCACTTTTCTTCTTCGCATTTTCAGTGTTTTACTTTTTTGCTTTTTAAGCATGTAGGTACCCAATGAAAAACCGGAACAGCTCAAGATCTGTGAATGTGCAGCCGGTTGAGCAATGAACCAAGCAGTTGACATTGCTGCTGCTGCACACCGAATTCTGATGATACACTCACTCTCTCACTCTCCCACTCACTCACTCTGTCTATTTGACAGACCCTGCACAAATTGCAATTATATTGAAATTTGAGCTTTGTCGCATCAACAACTTGCAATTGAAATGAAAATTGTTGGGAAAATCGAGCATGCAAATGGAAATGAAAGTGGAGACGAGGGCCACAAAAGTAGCCAAAAATAAAAATTAAAAAAAAACAAAAAACCCAAAAAAGTTAATTATTTGCCTCTGCTGCTCCTGTCTCTTGCTGCCTTTCACAAATAACTCGTATGAAATATGAATATATTGCAAATGCCAGAATATTAAATTGGCAATTGGCAATTGGCAGATTCGATTGATTTGTGGACTTTTGGCTAGTGCATTGTAGTGTTTGGTGCTTGCTTTCAATAGCTGCTCGCTGGCCTTTCACCGGCGCCGGTGTCAGGCTGGCCTGGCTAAGGCGAGTAAACAAATTGGCTTGAAATTTGATGAGTTTATGCCATGACGATGACGACGACGACGACGACGTCGCTGTGCGAAAGGGTGAGAAGTTGCGTAACGGGTGTCCGTCTGCCCACTTAAATGGCGGGGCGTGGCTGGCGTATACCTCTAATGAATGACATGCTATACTAATGAATGAGAAGCGACACGTTGCCCGTTAGTGCCGGTTACCTGTGCACAAATCAATGGCTCGACTTTAACAAATGATGAAATACGATACCTGGACGCATGGCCGTTGCTGTTGTCGTTGTTGTTGTTGTTGTTGCCATTGGCGCTGGGTGGCGCGCTGGTAACACAAATAGCCAGAGACAGAGTGCAGCTAGTGTAAATGAAACCCAAGCCAAAAACTAAATAACGGGGCCAATAGCAGCAGCAGTAGCAGCCGCAGGGAGGGGTAAAGGGTGCGAAGGGTTGGGGGCTGCTGATGTGACAATTGGGAGTATCCGCAATAGGCTGTACGCTGGGCATGTCAACTTAAACGTGTCTACCGTCAAGCGAGCCAGAAAAAAATTAAGCTCAATAAATAACGTATACGCCGCATAAGCCAACTCATATCAAGCCTGTCCGACGCCTCAATGATGGCAAAAAATTGCCCGTAAATGAACAAAAAATAATTAAAAATGCATTTTTCATTAAGGCATTAAAATGCACAAACACACACACACACGCACACACACACACACACACACACACACATAGACAGAGAGCAATTGCACATTCACAGATGCCGGCAATGCCATTCATTTAATTCATTTATCTGTGGGGGGCATTTGGGGCGGTTGGCCTGACCAGTTCATTGATTACAACGCCATGCCCAGAGCTGGCGTCTCTATATATGGCTGCGGTACCCTGCCCGGGCCGATTCTCCGTTCGGGACTCCACCGTCTGCAGCAGCACTTCGGCCACTTTTATGTCATTTGGAAATTATCATTAAAGCTCGTTGTGCGGCATGTTGAGCTGAGCAGAGCGGACGGACGGTGGGGGGGGCTTTTACAGCACAGATATGACCACTTCATTTTGCAAACAAACAGCAACAACAACAATAACAACAATGATAACAACATCAGCAGCAACAACTTCAACTTCAACTGTTTGGCCGGTCGGCTTGGCAGCGGGTTGCGGCGCGTGACGGTCATTGAAACAATGCGCGAAAAAACGCATGAAATTAAAACAATAAAAGCCAACAACAACAACAACAACAACTACAACAAGTAGCAGCAGCAACAACAATGCAAACCGGCAACAACAAAATGTTCAGTTAAGTTTTAATTTTCACAAGTGTGAAAAATACTATTGAAAAGGCCGCACACAAAGTGCGCCTCGGCAACGAGCTATTTCCGCCTCGGCAGCATAAAAAAAAACTGAAAAAATAAAATAAAAGCAACTCTGCGAAACTGTAGAAAAAGAAGAAACAATTATGCTGCCACTTGTCGAATATTTAATACGCTCAGCTTTTTCATCTCACATAACTCCAGAATCTTCAAAGATTTAAATGAGACGACTAACTGGGATTAAATTTGAATTATTTAATAACTCTATTTCTTCATTTGTGGTCGCATTGAAATACGTTTATTCAATTGTTAATATCTCGCTCAATTTAGCTAACAGAGTTACTAGAGTTACTCTGAGAAAGGAGGAAATATAATATAAGGAAATATGTTTTTTCTTCTTTGGGATTCAAAATTCATAGATTGGGGAATAACTTTTGATTCTCGAATCTATATGATATATATAAATAAAAGTATATAATATATCGTCTATTTAAACAGTAAGACTAATTAAAATGAAGAATTATATAAAATATTTATTTTTATACGTATATTTAATATTCAATTGATAAGACCTTTAAATAGAGTAAATTAAGTAGTTTAAATGGTATAGTCTACAGGAATATACTAATTTATACCCTATTGAAATTGATCGATAGATAACTGCAGTCATACAAAAATCGATATTTATCGAGAAAGTGTTATCGGAATATAAAATAGACGATATTAAAATAAAAAAGAAAAGAAATCGCTATATAATAAGAAAACGTTATCGCAGAAATATATATAAAATAATTATCAATCTGTCCAAAACCTTTTCAATCTAAAATATGTTTATATAAAAAGTAGAATTTTTTTATATGCTCTTCAACATTTTGTTATGTAACATTATTAGGCAACTACGCCCATTTGACATGAGTAATGGGTATACAAAATAATACAAAGTGGCAAAAAAGAAGAAGAAGAAAAAAGAATCTCGCCATGAAAAGAATGTCGCTCGCTGTTGCCGTTGCCGTTGTCGTTGTCACTTTGCTGAATTGCTTTCGGTGCGCAGTGTTAAATTATGTGCGTATATTATGTATGGTAGAGCAGCATACATAATCCACTTGCTCTGTGCCATGCAGCTGACCTGAAATAGCTCAAATTTTTGTGTGGAATATTAATCTTGGACAGGGATCGAAGCCGAGCAACGGCTGTTCTTAAATGACCAAAATTTTGAAACGTAAAATAAAAGTTTTGCAAAAATTGAATACATCATTGAGCATACAGAAAACACAAAAAAAAAGTAATATTAATAATATTAGTCAAGATTGATAATGAATTATAAATTACCTTCAAAGCAATTGTTTTTGAATTAAATAATTGTATTGGAATTTTTTAGCGAAGTGAAATGTGATTGAATTGCAGTTGATTCAATTCAGGCAACGATTGCAGATATGCATAGGCGAATAGCTAGCGCCACAAATGGAGCTGGAGGCTGGCAAAAAGTGAATGTCTGGAGATATTTGGAGTGCTCCAAAAAGCTGAGCTCAAGTCAACGATTATTTCTAAGCTCGATAAATAACCGCAGTCAAATGAAAGTGAAATCCAAGCAACATTTGTTGTATTTCTGGCGATGTGTGTGTGTGTTGGTGTGTATGTGTATGTGTATTTTTGGCCATATTTGTGGCTGATTTGCTAGTCATTCGGCTGTCTTCTGCTCTTGGCTCGCGTTCCGCATTGTTGTGGGCTTATGCAATAAGCGATTCCCAACCTCAATAGCAATACTCCATGACAATGATGTGTCACATTTTGGCTACGGATGCGGCAATCTCTGCGGCGTCTGTGGCGTCTGTGGCTTCCACTTCAGTGTTGCTTTGGCCTAACTGTAGCTGCAAATCGGAAATGAAATCAAAATGGTTAAAATCAATTTTCATTTGCTTTGCCGACCAGTTGCAGTTGTTAATGTGGCTGTTGTTGTTGTTGTTGTTGTAGCAAAGTGAAGTAATCTCAGTAAACAGTAAAGTAAATAAATAAACTGATGAGCGCCAGTCTAGCAATATTGTTGTTGAACAGCAAAAGCAACAAAAACAACAAACACAGCAACAGCAACAGCAAATACAAAATCGAACTGAATAAATGCCAATCATGCGCAATAATAACAACAATAACAAGAACAACAACAACATCTACTGGTACATCACTTACCAAAGATGATGGCAAATGATGACACAGTGCTGGGTAACGTATGTATAAAACGAAGAGCTTTTGGACGCAACATGTCGAAAATCAATTTAATGCAGTGCAATCAAAAGTTAAAATTGAACGACCGTGCAGCCAGCGAAGTTGAAAGTGCTGAGAGCGCAACACACCAAATAAACAAACAAACAACAACAGCAACAACAACAGCAGCAGCAACAGCAACAGAGCTACAAAAACATCGCCGATATCAGCGCGTAGCAATTGCTTTGATTAGTTGCATAAAAGGCAACAGGATGAGTTATCTGAATCTGAATAGCACAAATGATGACTTGACTTCAATTTTTCGATTGTCAACCAAAATCACGCTGAGCCATCTGAAGAGATTTCATAATGCGCCACTTTCAACGGAAGTGTGACTAAGCACCAATACGGTGCGAGAAAAGTTTATAGCATTTGCGAAAGTTGTGCTTGGTATTAATATACCAATACATTAGCACATTCTTGGTATTTATAAAGGTGTACTAGATGAATCTATGCGTATATGAAATATATACTCTACAATATCTTCTATATCTATATCTATGTCTATATCTACATCTATATCTATATATATATTTTTAAATCTTTACATCTTTATCAATATAAAACATATTTTGCTAATTAATTGTTTATAACAATATTTATACTTTACTTATAATTTAATTTGTGGGCATTTTTTATGAATTTTAATAATTTTAATATGAATTTTATTTTACAAAAATTACGAAATTATAAATAAAAAAATAAATATCTTAAAATATGCTTTGGAAAAAATATTAAATAATATTCATATAAATACTCTACTCTGAAAAAATAATTCTTGTGACTTCAAGTTAAGCTAAATGGTTTAAAAATTCTCCGACGAACTGTGCTTAATATAATATTTTATTTTTAAATTATTTATTTATTTATTTTATATTTATTTATTTATTTTATATTTATTTATTTTATATTTATTTATTTATTTTATATTTATTTATTTTATATTTATTTATTTATTTTTTCTCGCTTTATTATTACACAAGTAAATTTATTCGGATTTGTTATATTTTTTTCATTGCCGAAATGCGCATCTACAATAAATAAATCCAAAGTGATGTTTTTCTTTCCTTAATCAATTTTAATTTTAATCATTTTAATTAAAAAAAACTTATTTTTTTGTCATTTATTTGATTAATTGTGTGTTACAAAATAGCTATATTTCAAGCAATTATTCATTTATTACGGACTTAATGCAATGTTGACCTCTCTCCCTCTCTCACTCGCTCTCGCTCCCTTCCTTTCGTTTGCTCTCTATCTCATTATTCCCATAGTGTATCAATTTCATGTCATTATTTATTCAGCTTGATTTCATTATTGATATTGTTATTATTATTTTTTATTTATTTATTTTTTTTTTTTTTGTAATGCAAAGTCCAGATTTGAATTTTAATTGGTTTCAATTTGAGCAGCTCGCAAGAGCTTTCAATATTTATTTGTGATTCAGTTACTTTCAATTTCAAGTTCATCTGTTTCAATTTCAATGCATGTGAGACTCACGTTGTGAATGTCTAACAATATTTTGAAATGTGTGTGTGTGTGTTTTTTTTTTCACATTTGACTCGAGTGAATGCATTTTTCCCACTTACAAAACGTAACAACGAGCCACTGGCCATAACAATGTCCTAACTGGGCGACCTTTCTTAAAGCTCCAATGTCTGGGCTATATGGGCGTGCGTGTGTGAAAAGCTGTTGGGAATTTGCATAAACATGCCATAATATGCGATTATCATATCGGCATAGACATCGCTTCGTATATGGACTACACACACGGCTGACCACGCCAACGCCACCTTCACTTTCGACGCGGAGTTAGCTGCTGCTGCTGCTGGTTTTATGTTATTTTATTTTACTTTTTTTCTTTCATATTTTTTATGTTTATTTGTTGTTGTGGAAAAATTGTGTCAACAATTTGTTGGCCGAGCTGTTGCGCCCTGGCCTAACGAGCCACATAAACATTTGAATATTTCGGGCATGTGCAAGTGTTTCCGGCTATCACAACTGAATGTATTACATGTGTGTGGCTAGTTGAGCAATGAGCAATGAGTGGGGACATACACAAATGGCTGGGAGATGCGATTCCCACACTTTGGCACGCCTTAAGTGGCAAGTTATGCAATGTCTTCGCCCATCCGGCAGCATATAAATCATAGCTGGGCGCTTGCAGCAGCAGCAGCAGCAGCAGCAAGGCGGCGACAACAATTGGACTTTATTGAATTGAATTGAAGCGAATTGAAGTGCGTTGAATTCAATTCAATGGAAAGTTGACTTTTGTTCGCACATCAAACTAATTAGCAGTCAGACGCGCTCAATTATGATAGCCCAGCAGCAGCAGCAGGAGCAGGAGCAGCAGCAGGGGCAGTAGGAGGAGAAGTCAAAGTAAACAAGTTGCAGTTTTAGAATTGTTTGATTTATGGCTATGGAAAGTTGCTCGACCTTTTGGGGAATGTTGTGGCTGCAGCAATTCCCGTTACAGCCTCGCTCTGGTTAACGTTGCGTATGAGTAATCGCTAAACGATTTACGGAAATTGCCATACGACATTTATTTAATTTATATTCTTCAGTTGCGATGTCAGCAACGCTGGCTGTTGTTGCTGCTGTTATTCTTGTTGTTGTTGTTGTTGATGTTGCTGCGACTGCTGTTGTGAATTTTTTGGTTAAATTAGTAATTAATCGATATAAATTAACACATTTATCGTTTCAACGGGGGCGAATCTCCGATTTCCGAGGCAAGACTGAACGAGTTTTGCAGGCCACACCGACGATGAAATACACTGGCTGTGACTGTGGCTCTTTCAAGTGACCTTTTTTTCGAGATATATTATCATAAAATACTGTCTTATAATACCTATTGATCTCTGACAAAACGATTTAGAGTAGTCCAATATTGATCGGGCGTTGCTCCCAAGTTAAGCTTATCTTAAAAGGGAAAGGCTTTTGGAATCCTGCTCCTGCTTCTTTAGCAATCCAAATCAAGCAAAACAAAATTTTCATTCAATTTTAGTCCGCAACTATATAACTTATATCAATTGATTTGCTGATGCTGCACAACACGTCTGATAAAGCTGATACGGCCTCAAACGTAGAGCATTTTAACAAGCGCAAAAACAAATCAAAGGCGAAACGCATGCCATCAGAAATGTAAATTTAAATTCCCGAGTTTCGGCTAACTTGACTGAGTCATCTGATCTGTTGAACAGCGCTTGGTAGCCGCTAATCTGTTTATTGAATTACGTTTCGTGTCTTATCGATGAGCATACAAATGTTCAACGACAACAACAGCAACAACAACAACAGCTTGTTATATCCACTTCACTCAGTTCGTAAATCAATGGGTATTATTCGCATCGATTCAGGATGTCGCAAAGCTCGCAATTTTGCATTTTTGAGTGCAAAATTTGCAACTCATTGAGGGCAACGGTTAATGAAACATATTCCGAGCAACAAATAAAATGAAACATGTACTTGAATACTTAACTAAAAGGAATAAATACATAAAGAAAAGCAAGCCAGATTGCTCTAGTTGAAGCTGCCCGACCAAGAGATACCTTGCAGAGATTGATATTTTAATCATTCGCAGTTATATTGTGTACATGAGTAGAAAAATACATGTACATACATATAGAAACACACACACACACACACACACACACACACACACACACAAACATAAAACGACGGCTTTTGGGCTATACTCTGAGCATGATTTAGTGAATGGACTTTCTAAATTAAACTTTAAGAGCGAGGTAATGATATTTAAATGGATGCATTTGTCAAAGATTTAAAAAACTTTGTTATTAAGGAATGCTTATTTGACATTCACAATCTGAAAATCAAAGTCTCTATATTTAACACACAAAATTGTATAGCTCTAACGGCATAAGAGTCACGCTGCGCTCAATTCTTCGGCCTTAATCGATTATAAGGTGGGATGTCTTATTGAACAATAATTCATCTATTCGTACTGCCATAAAAAATTCAGACAGGTCTATATCGACTCAGCTAGTCGTCCTGATCACGAATATACACTTGTATATGTATGTCGGTTACTTCTGCAGATTAGATAATGTTGAGGAGTGCTGCGTGTCCCACTCGAACTAACATCACACACCGATATATCGATATGATATTCTATTCGAATAATACTATCATCTTCGGCATATACCATAATGGCTCTGCCACGCCTCCTATGCCCTGATTTTCCATTGTCAGTGTATGAAACAAAAAAAAAATACCCAAACACGAAAACTAATTGAAAGTTCCTGTAGCGAGATCGTGTCTTACTTTGCCTAGCCTGGCCGGAATTCAAGCCAAATTGATTCTTGCTGTTTATTTTTTCCGCCGTTGCATTTACCGTTCCATGCGTGTATGAGTGCCTGCGTGCGTGCGTGTGTATTGGTGCATTAACTAACTGTAGTATCGGCGAGTGCCCCATTTAAGCATCAATTGATTGATTATGAAAGCCATGCACGCAAAGCATAATCAATGATGATTACAATGATGAAGCTGCCTCTGCTGCTGCTGCTGTTGCTGCTGATGATGATCATTATAATAATATGAACTGTTAGCATATTTATTTATTAATATGAAATAGCATCAACTGTCGGTCAGCCGCTGTCGAGCGATGCCAAAGCAAAAGGCAACAGACCCAACATAAACACAAATTGTTATTAATGTTTGCTTTAGTTTAGTTTATTTGCTCGTGCGTTTTGTTATTTCTTCTTTTGCTCATGCACAAATACATCCATTTGTCTTGTCCGCTTCCTCGCCGCTGGAACTCCACTGCTATCGAGCGCAAGGTTGTTCTGGATGCAAGCGGGCATTCGACTCGATGTCTCTCTCTCTCTCTGCTGTTCGGTGTTGCAGTTATGTTAGCTGCAGTTTCACCGTCACCTTGTTACAGTTTCAATTGATTTTTGTATTTTATATGATATAAATGCGTATATATGTATGTGCGTAAACATGTATATCGATATATGTATATGATCAGACCCGGTTTGGATCGTGCGTCGCGACTCAAATATGCTGGACCGGCGTATCGGCCATGTGCCGCGCGAGAAACCGGCTTGACACGTTGCCAAAGTTAGTTTGATATTGTTTATTTTTATTTTCGTATTTGATTTTGTTTTTGTTTTTTTTTTTCAAATGCCAATGGCTGCCGACTTTTACTGTGCGCTGTGTGTTTTGTTAAACTTGAACTTGCGAGACGATGCGTAGCCAGCGCAGCTTCAGCTTCAGCTTCAGCCTCGGCGAATGCCAGCATGTGTGTCTCAATTTGTAGCCAACGAAATGGCAGGCCGTCGAGCATAGTAAGCTGACCCATTGGCGAGGCCACAATGCGAAAATATTGCTACCCGGGCATGCCTATCTCCTTACGCGGCGAGGGTGGGGCCGGGTGGAGGTGGGCTCAGGTGTCAGTTGCAAGATACCAAGTGCCCAGTTGGCCGTTGCCAGTGAGTTGTTGGTTGGCTTTGCCAGTTGATACTCATAGTTGGTCAGGCTTGTGAAAGTTCAGTTCAGTTCAGTTCAGTTCAGAAAACTTTCAAGTGCAGCTGCTAAACTTGACAAGCTCTGGAGCCGAAACTTGCAAACGGATTCGTTAGATTCACCTGACTGTGCTCCGTGCTTGAGGGTATTTTCAACCCAGCCTTGCCCTGCCCCACCCTGCTCTGCGCCGAACGACACAAAGTCCCATCATAACTGTTGACATAGAGGACATGCCATAGCTTAAGGAGCAGCCAGCACTGGACTTAAGCTGCTTATGAATTATTTGGCAATAAATGTCAGCCCCAGACCCAGCCCAGCCCCAGCGCCGGCGCCACTCGATTGAGCCTGTGGCAGCCATCGTTAGGCAAATATTATCAGCTTGTACTTAAAATGCATTTAAATGAGGCGAACGACTTCCGATGGGCAACTGAACTGCATAATATCCCCAATTAAGTGCAACTTACGTTAATAGCAGAGAATGCAAATAATAATAATAGCACTATTATTCTATTCTATTTAAGCCGATTTTATAGCGTTGCAAAACAAGAAGAGACGATGCGCAGTCAACAGAGAGATGGATATAAATACTTAGCGCTTCGGGCTTTGTAGGCCTAATTTGAGAATCACAAAGAGAGGTGCTAATTTGAGCAGCGTAAGGCTGAAGCTGTAATCAAGTGATATAATAATAAAACACGAGACAGCGACAGCGACAGCGACTCATCAAAGCTCGATTGCTACTCAATGCGGGGCATCCAGTGAGTCGATCATTTCAGCTTTTGATTAGCAATTAACAAATTATTACCTGATGCGATGCCAAAGTGGAATGAACTCTATGCGATTGTTGTTGTCGTCGTCGTTTGACTGGCTTGGCTTGGCCTGGTCTGTCCCACACAGAAGAGCGAAAGTTGCAGACGCTCTGGCTTTTGTCAGTTTTTGGTCAGAGCTTTCGCATAAACGTCGGCGATTTAGTGTCACGAAAAACTTTGCCATTTGAAGCGTTTTGGCCGCGCTTATGGAAACCCGTTAGCAGCGCCAGTCACGGTCCATCCAAAGACAAAAGATCGCCGGATCGCTGGCTGATCGATGATCTTTTGCGCTGTGGCCAAAAGACTTTCTTCGCGTTGAATGACCGAGAGCCCGAAATGAAAATCGAGCAAAAATTCATTTGATTAATTGTTTGAGCACACACACACGCACACACACACACACACACATTCATACAGCGACAGTGACAAAACAAATGCAGCTAAAAATGGCAACTCCATAAACCTGTATCTGGATTTCGCAAGAAAAGTCAATGGATACGCATGACTCTCATGTCTTTTCATTCACATACATGTATACATATATTTAGCATTATTTGGGTTTATTGTTCGGCTCGTCTCTTATACAATTGACACCAACAGGAACTCGAAATGCATATTGCCTGGGTGGGTGTGGGTGTGTGCGTGTGAGAGGGCGTGTGCCTGTGTGAGTGTGTGTGTGTGTGGGTGCTTGTCATTGTTGTAGCGAAAGCAAAGTTAAGCCATTAATATGCATGATGAGCTGTTTGCGAATCCAAGACGTAGTCTGTCTTAAAAGCTTAGAAAATACACAAATTTGGGTAAAGAGGGCAAAATATGGTATATGTGTATATATGTAATAGATATTCATTTTTTCATACCCCAAACATATTGTAAATGGGAAATTGGTTTTGATTAAATGTATGTAAGAGGGAGAGGAATATAATCTGTAGTACTGTAAGCTGACAAAGTTAATCCATTTTTTCTATCCCGTCGATCTCAGAACCTAGTAGAGCTAGAGGACTCAAATTTTTACGTAGTTCTCTAAATACCATGCTCAAATCAAGTTTGTTTAAAAACAATCAATATCACTACCGGTTTCAATATTATGAATTAATAGTTATATCGGAAGTCAGCAATTAAACTATTGATTTTATTTTTTTTTTAACTAACTTGCTGTTTGCTTGCTTAAAAATTAAAATATATTTTAATGCCAGCTAATGACCATAATTAAGATAATTAAAATGGGTATCTCTCAGTCGGACGGCACAAACGTGAACTTCCTTATTTATTTTTAAATTTTCAACTCATTTTGACAGTTAATAAGTCCACAGTAAAGGCATTTTTTATGCCGTTTGACTTTTGAAGCCCTGTGAAATTTACATGCCAGAACTTTATGTGAAGCATGTAAGCAGACAGATATGTATGCCTTGAGCTGCTCGAGCAACCCGATTCGACTGGCTACAAACTCGTCTCGGGTTTCACAGTAAAATATATCATCGAGTGTGTTAGCTGTGCTATATCTACATAAAATCTTTGGCATAATTGATTGGCTATTTAAATTTTTTTGCATCACTATGACAATGTAGTTTGTGCAATCAACTCGGCCAGTGAATTAATTGGCTAAAACTCAAGCGTTCGACTACAATAAAAGTGTGCTTAAAATAGAAATTAAAAATAAGAAAAAATAAACTGAATATTCATCAGGCTCTAAGAACCTGACATTAAACGCAGGCAGCGTCTAACGACTAGATTAGTTTGTTCTTTGTGCACGTGTGTGTGTGTGTGTGTGTGTCTGCCAAGTTCAGGGCAGACATCAACAACAACAACTGGAGATGTACAACTGCAAGAACAACGAGCTCTTGGCAGAGGACTTGAGAGGCGGACGCCCTTCAATTTTTTGCAACATTCTTTTTCGGATGCATTTGGCTGCACTCTAATTACATTTGAAGTGTGGCCATTGGCCAGCTAGAGCGAGCAAACTTATCAACATGCTCATCAACATCATCATCATCATCTTCGTCGTGGTCATGATGGTCATCATCATCATCATCATCATCATCATGATTGCTGCATACTTGAGCAATGAAAAGGGGGCTTAACTCTAGACCAAAGACTCTTGCCTGTGCGCTCAAGCATACGACTTTGTTTTCTAATTTGGCTTTAACCTTTGCCAAAGAGTCAGCTCCAAACTCCCATTATCCATAGGGCGCACACAGAGAAAGAGAGAGAAAAGAAGAGGAAGATAAAAAACATTAAAAATAAAGTAAAACCCACAGCAACGAGAGAGAGAGAGAGAGAGGTGGAGCGAGTGAGATAGAATATACAAATGGTACAGTCAAGAGTTGTGGACATGAAAACGAGCCCCAAAAGTGGAGGTAATTGAACCGTGGCATATAACCTTGACTTAACCGTGGAATTTTGCAACTCGTTGCCGCTTCGCTTGTCGCATTTCCTCGTTGTACATCTCTCCATCTCTCCCTCTCTCTCTCTCTCTCTCTCTCTCTCTCTCGCTTGAGATGAGCTGACCCGCCGAAATAATAATGGTCAGCCGGGCATCAGGTGGGCACACAGCGTTGCGCCAAAGGCAATGTGAAAAATTCGTGCATCGCTTGTCATATATTCGATTTAAGTTTCGTTTTGCTGTTGAAATTTCAATTGAACCGTTGCTGCACTTGCATTGATCCTGCCGAGCGAAACTTTTCCTTTGAAACGGATTCAATTTGATTTTTGCTTCTGTTATATATACATGTATATATATATTTTTATTCCAACCAACAGCTTGTTTAAAAGTTCTACTCACAAGTTGCTACAGTATGTTTCACTGTTAGTTTAAGCTGCCGAAGTCGAAGCTCGAATATGTTTGTTTGCAATTACTATGAAAACCATAAGGAAATTATTCTACATTTCCCTTGCAGCGCAGAGCAAATATCTGCATTGCATTTGGAATTGTAAATCTTTTTTCAATTTTATACTCATTCATAAAGTGCTGCCATGTCCGTCTAGTCGTCCATCCCGCCGTGTGAACATTGTTGAAAATAGACTTTGAAATGTTGTATTTGATATGTACAGTGGACGCTTGTTGTTGTTGATTTGTTAGTTCGTATTACTGAGTGCATCAAAATTTATGGACATAATTCGAAATCTAAAGAGATTTTGTAGGGGACTTGCGATAGCTTTGAATCAATGAGAGTTTTGAAATAACTCAGTTTTGAAATAACGAGAGTAGACTGTATAAGTATTTTATAATTTCGTTCTTTGAATCTCCTAAGGATTACCCAATAAGTGTGGCAAATCAGGGAATACTATATCTTCGTAGCTCTATAGCTATAAAAATAAAATTAAAACTTAATTACTTTCAACATGCTCTATAGACATACCTAAAAATATAAGTTATATATGATATATACATATATATGACTCGAGTTTTTGGCATATCGGACAAAAATCTATAGCTTACAATGAAAGAACTTTGGTTCCAAAAAGAAAGAGTTAAGTTAGTATAGACTCAGATTCAGAGGCAACTACCCAAAAAATGTGAATTATTTTGAAATCAGCTTGCCTTATATAGAAAAGCTTTAATGAGCTTCAAGCGCAAGTGAATGGATATGAGAACATTGAATTGAATGAATTCGAATTGTTTATTCAAAATCAGCTCACATCAGCTTCCTGATGGAGCGCATACAGTAAAATACTTGCGAATGCATTTGGTTAATTAAGCGCAATTTATAATTAATTGAAACGTTTTTGCGCCGGCTGGCACTCAACTTGACATTAATCCGAGCTGTTACAGTTTGTTGTTGTTTATTGATGTTGCGGCTTGAAGTCGAGTCAACGACACCTTGTGGCCATAAAACGCTTCAGTTCCTGTTTGACATTTTCGGCTAATAAAGTCCGTCTCACATGGCCGTACGCGCTGTGAATGAGCCACAACTGTGACTCGGACGTCGCGATAGGCCTCCCCTTTGAGCGGCGCTTAGCCACTTGAGTGCATTGCACTTGACCGCATCGTAAATTTGCCAGTCATGGCTAGAGGCTGGCTGCAGTTTAGCTGCCCCTTTTGGTGGCGCCGCCGACGCTTGCTGTCAACTTTTAATTTGTTTTAAAAACTTTTTGATTGTTTCTCTGCTGCTGTTGCTGGTGTTGCTGTTGCTGCTGTTGTTGTTGTTGCTGCTGGCATGCAAATGCGCGCTCATACTCTGGCGCCACGGCGTCTTCTTGGTCTTGAATTCTCATCTTTGGTCATGGGCCTGCCTCTCTGCTGCTCTGCTGCGCTGTAGCTCTGTTGCTTGGGGCATTCAATTGCAGTTGCTTGATTAAATTGTCTTGCCCGCTGCGTGTGCTGGCTGTTATTTAAAGTTTTTAATTTCATTTTATTGACACTCGCTGGCAAGTCGAGCCGGCCGACCGTAAGCCGCAAGTTATTTTTGCCATTGTTGCCACTGCCAGCTGCTCCAGCTCCAGATCCAGCTCCAGTTACTGTTGCTGCTCTTGACAGTTGCCCACAAAGCCCAACAATTTGCACAGTCGAAGCCCGTTGCCAACGGCAATCCCAATCCAGCAGCTGTCAATGCGATATTCATGCGCCGATCAAGCTGTTAAGTCTTTAGGCTAACGGTTAACATATAGTATGTGCTTATGATTTGCCAGCAGACCAGTTGATTGCCGCACGTGGCAACGTGCTCTTTGCGCTGTTGCCGGCAAGGACATGCAACAGCAACAACATATTGCCGTTGCAGGCGTTGGCAACAATATGCCAAATGACGCTGACATCGCAACTTGCTGTTCAAAGAGCGTAGAAGAAGGGGGGGATGGTGAGGGGGAGAGGCAGATGTACGCTCACCTACACACACCGTCTCGACAGGCAACTTGTGTCAGCTGCTCTTACTGTTGTTGCTGTCGGGCCAACTTTTGCATGTTGCTGCTGCTGCTGCTGTTGCTGCTGTCCAACTAGTGAGTCAGCAGCAAGAGCGCGCGCGCGTTGGCATTCTAATTTGTTTATGTTAATGCAATAAAAACACTCAATTTGCGGCTGCACATTCGAACGATATTCTTGCTCTTGCTGCTGCTGCTGCTGCTGCTGTTGCAGTCGCTGGGCAAACATCACATATTGGCGACGTTATCGCAACGACAGCAACAGCAACAGCAACCGCTGCTGGCAGAAGCAACATAAAAACAGAGCTAACCTTGTTATTGTTATTTAATTTCACTTTTTTGTTAGCTTTACTATTGCTAGCTGTTCTTGCTGTTGTTGCCGTTGCCGTTGCTGTTGCTGTTGCTGCTGTCTGTTGTTACCGTTTTGCGTTGGCGTTTTTCGTGCTGGTTGTTTGGCTTGTTGCCGTTGCCATTTTATGCTGGTTGCATGATTTACATTGTTGGCGGCATTTTTGTTTTCGCTCTTTTTTGTTTGTACGTATACCCTGTACACCTCGACAGTGGGTATATTGGTTGCATGCATGCGTTTGTGACAGATGAACCATATGCTTGCCCCGGTGAATTAGCAAGAAGCCAAGTGTCACCCCATCTGTCATTCAATTTTATCATATAGCGGTATCTAATTCTCAATCTTTGAGTGTATCTATAGGAAAGATTCAAGAAATTTAAAATAGTTTGTCTCTGAAAGGGTATTTCCAGCTGGGTCCACAGCTCAATTGCATTTACAAAGTGCTTACAAATTTATTGAAAGTAAAAACTGCATAAGTGCAACAGTCTGGCAACGCTGCCTTTGACTGGTTATGGGGCAAAAAAAAAAAAAAAAAACCCATAATGCTGGCTGCGTCGCATTTGTTTCAATCTTTGCATTCAATTTTTGATGTTTGCCATTGCATCACACACATCGACAGCTCGCGCATCGACTGCTGCCTGCTGCTGCTTTGCACCACTGTGCATACAAATTTTGCCTGGCTTTATTTGATAAATTAAAAAAAAATATATATATGTATTTTTTATGTCGTCGCGGCTATGTCTAAAGTTGCCAAATCCAGCTGCGACATTTGCATTTGTCATATACAAAAAGGTCGGCTAGACGCTGAGGGGGGGACAGAGAGAGAGAGAGGGAGATGGAGAGAGACAAAGCGGGAGCGAGCAGCGCTAGGAGCATGTTGTGGCCTTTACAGTGGGCTGGCTGCTGCTGTTGCTGCTGCTGCTGTTGCTGCTGCTGCTGCTGTTGCTGCTGCTGCTGCTGCTGCTGCTGCTGCTGCTGCTGCTGCTGCATTGCCAGACAGATTTACTTTTTACCTACTGCGCCCGGCCGTAGCCACAGTCATAGCCATGGGACTGGTGAATGTCTCTATTATTTGCACACTGAAAGTTTATAAAAACGCCTATCCCTTTCTTTCACTCTCTTTCTCTCGCTCTCACTCAGATTCTCTCACACTCTCACTTGCTCTCTGTCTTTGTTGCGCCCAGCTTTTTAATAAAGTCATTTTATTTACATTTGTGCTTTTGTTTAGTAATTTATTTACTTTTTTATGCCATTACATATATTTGGTGCTTGCATATTTGCCTTTGGTGTTGCTATTGTTGTTGCTCGTGTTGTTGCTGCTGCTGCTGCTGCTGCTGTCGGTAGCCGAAAACATTTTAAATGCCATTTTAATTATATTTGTTCTTTTGTGCGTTGGCTGGGCGTAAATTCCACTTGGCTTTGGTCGCTCAGTTTGCAAGTTTTTCAATTAAAATGAAATAAAGCGACATAAATCAAGTCTCGCTCGCACACATATGTACACAAAAACGATGCCTGACAGCAGCAGCAGCAGTAGCATCCAACAACAACAACAGCCATAGCAATACTGAAATAAGAAGAGGATAGGGAAAAAAAGTGTTTAAAAACTATCAGCAACCGCAAGTAACTTCATTTGGCTTGAGGCAAACGCTGCGTATGAGCAATGTCGAGTGCCGAGTCGCAGTCAGCACTCAGCCGACAGCCGACAGCCGACAACACTGAACAACTTTGGCGTTGAGCATCCATCCGTCCCATTCGAACAATTTACAGTCTGCAGCCTGACTGACATTTGCGTGCATTTGAGCAGCTGAAACGGATAACTGGGCCCAGCATCTAGGGGCAGCTCCTGCTCCTGCTCCTGCTGCTGCTGCTGCTGCTGCATGCATATTGTAATGGAATGCTGGATGATTGGAACGGGCTCTGTCTATGGCCGGGATGAACTGGGCTGAACTGGGCTGAGCTACAGCCGAGGCTGGGCTACAGCTGCACTTGGCAGAGACATTAATCAAAAGCAAAATCGCTCAACTCGGTTGGCCAACAACAGCAACAGCAATGGGAACAGGAACGGGGGGCATGCGGCATAAAGAACTTGAGACTCTGCTCAAAATACGAATTTATTTTAATTTCTATGATACTTTCGAACCACAATAAATAAAAGATGTAACCACATATACATATGTATGTACGTTGGAATGTATGTGTGTCCGGCAAGCAGTCGTCCCATTTGGCCAAGAAACAAATCAATAAATGACAACTCGACAAAATGAATATGTTAAAAGTACATTTCAGTTATTTGTCTACGCATACATATCGTAAAAATCTATGCAATATTGAATAGGGTCAAGTGCCAGGACTTGTTCAGCAAGTCTTGAAATGTTTTACATATCAGCTGAAACTGCTGCTGCTGCTGTTGCTGCAATTGTGTGTCTGTCCATTGGGCTTTAAACAAGACAAACTGATCTAATAATTTGTTTAAAAGTTGCATACGTTGCCAATGAGCAACAACTCAGCTCCGGTCCAGCTCTCTGGGTCGAGGGGATGGCGGCACACACAATGCTGCAACGGCAATCAATCACAATTGCAATTCTATTTATAGCATTTCAAAAATTATGCATGTCTTTATGGGTGTGCGTGTGTGTGTGTGTGTGTGTGTGTTTGCGTGTTCATGTGTACAGCAATTGGTTACGCTTGGCCCTGATTGCCAGCTGAGATATGACCTAACGTTGTTACCTGACGCGCTTTGATCACATTTGCCACATCTTTAAATATTCTTTGTAAGTTGCTTAATATTCTTGAAATATTCTTTGCTTGACACTCTTTGTTTTCAAAGCTTTTGTTTATTTTGCTGCTGACATTCCAAATACCAAATAAATTAAAATTTCATTAAATTCCATACAGCATAAACTGAAGGCAAATTCTCTGACTTTAGTTCAAATAATTAAAGCACAATAACTTTTGCTCTTAAATTAGATTTTATCGCAAAGCCAAGGCAAAATTGTTCTTTAAGAGGTAATGTCTCTAGCTCTTTTATTAACTCCATAATATTCCTTGGGTTTTATTAAGTATAGAGATTTTATAGCGTACAGATGGATAGAGAAGAGATGGAATATCGATTAGAAATACAGACTGAAAAACTGACTGTACCGATTGGCCTAGCTAATATTTCTGATCATAAATATATATATAATATATATTTATATTTACATTTATATAAACTTATAGAATCAGGCACAAACACTTTATCATAAATATTATATTAAATCATTTGAGGTTGGAGTTCTATGAGCCGGAATGTCGGTCTGTCTGTGCTCCGGCATAAAGTGTCCTGTGCTTGCTCTCCTTATATCCCCTACAGCAAGTTTACTTAATGAAAGGGATTGTTAAATTGATGTATTCAAGGCGGTTGAGCATTGACGCTCTTATATATGAGTTCCTTTATAAGAGCAGCCAAGCAACGTTACTGGAACAGATACGTATTCGATTGGAGTTGCGCCTGTATTGAACGAGCTACACTGATCTATGCTCTGTACTGAGTATATGGGAAACTTCTTCAGGCAAATAAACATCTGTTAGTGGATCCATGGCCTCTCATGATGTGCCACTCCCAATATTCCCATACTCTATTATTTTATACGCTGGAAGTGAGCAGAAATTCCGTGTTCATGCTTGAATTTGTATATAGAAATATATTATTGTTTATCAGAGATGGTTCTAGTCAAATGCCTATTGAAATGTGGGTAAAAAATAAGACTTCACTTTATATGTAAATCAAAGTCTTTCAAATGTAGGCAACAGTAATGAAATATCATTATATTACATTTATTGTAATTTATTAATAAATAATAATATATAATAATAATAATATATAATATATAATAATAAATAATTTAATACAATAATTTTATTTTGAAAAATGAAAGAAGCTTACACTTTAGAGCAATATATATTAAATATGAATTAACATAAATAGACTAGATATATACTAGTTGTATAATATATGAATACTTGTTTACATATATCTTAGATATATCATGCATCAAATATTAATATAATAGATATATCATATATTACTACTTGTATTGTTTATGTGCAACAACTGAAGCTCTCCCCTAATACGAAATACACATAGTTTTTCTTAGACACCCGCACAATCGATATCTTGGCGGATATCGAAGTTTATTAAGGCCAGTTATTGACATTCGGCATGTGGCTTGTGCCAGTTTTTCTTTTTCATTTTATTTTTTTCTGTTGTTTTTTTTTTTTGTTTTTATCAATATTTTATAGCTGTTGCTTTTGTTTATGACAAGCAGCTGAGTGTGTTTGTGGCGACAACACACAAAGAGCACTCGAGCGTGGCCTGGTTGGCCGTGTCGCCTGGCACCGCGACGGCAACACGATGGCCGTCTCCTGCTACCCCTTCGGCGAGCGAGCGAGTGCACTTATCAGCGCCAATTGCAATTGTTTTTAATAATTCACTTTCACTTTTGCGCCCGTAGCTTGTGGCCCCAAAACAGACTCGCACATACACACACACACACACATACACACGCCCGCCAGGTACACACCCCAAAAAAAAAAAAAAACCTTGAACCGCATTTCTGTTTTCTCACCTGGCTACGGGCTAACGGGCTGGCGGGCAATTCAACCTGGGCAGACACTGCGCTGCCAGCCAAAGCTGTGGGCCAGCTCTGGGGACTTGGACTGGGATTGGAACTGGGCTAAGCCCCGGCCTCGGTGGCCTGTTGCCACTTGACTTTGGCTTTTTGCATACGAATAGCCGATGTAAGACTCACTGTGTGCGAGTGAGTGTTTGTGTGTGTGTGTGTGCTCTGTTCTGTATGTCTCGCTTGTTTTTATCAATTTTTTTTTTTTTGTTAGAGCCGCACACTTGAAGCATGGCAACAGCAGCTTCCCAGAAGCCACCGCAAAGGCCAAATAAAATTAATGAGCTTACGGCCAAATCTGAAACCAAAAGCCGACTCTAGGCCACATATATTTATGCCCTGATCCCATTGAAAATGAAAATTCAAGGCGCAATGATTTCGCCGAAATGTTTGCCAAAGGCGGCAGGAGGCGTAGAGTAAATAAACATATTAAATAACAAACAAAGAGTTGATTTATTCCGTTTCTATCTCAATCTGATACTCTAGATCTTTAATAAAGGCGTTGATTCTGCTTCTACACATGTCACATTGATCATCTATAATCTATAATAAGAATATGTTTTATCTTCATCTGAAATAAATACAAACTTCCATCTAACCGTTTTCTGTTTTCTATTTCTTTGCAGAGGCTACAGCGGGATCTATAAAAAAGTCTGCATAGGTAGTTCTTCAGGAACTATTCACATACGTGAAATTCGTTTGTAAGGTAATAAAATAATAACATTATTACTTTATTTTAGACTAATATTAATTCATAAAAAAAAAAGAATATATAATAATTAATAGAGGAGTAAAACAATTTCGGTTAAACTTTTCCCAAGTCGATTTTGAATTTACGTTTGCATTTCTTGCTGGGCATTTTCAATCGATTGGCATTTAATTTGCTTAGCTTGTTTTCCCGTTTACTTTGGCCGGCCGAATTTCGTGCTGTTCCATTCTTTTTCTATAGAAAATAAATTACTGCTTCTTTTGTTGCTTTTGCCAGTTTCGACGTTCAATAGGAGCAGCAATAACAAAACACAATAGCACACACACACACACACACATGGAAGACTATGTGCGATTTGTTGCTGTTTATTTTTAACCTGTTCAATGTGCCGTGCCAATTGTTGCCGTTGTTGTTGCCGTTGTTGTTGCTGTTGTTGTTGCTGCTGTTTTGTTCCTTTTCTTTGGTCATTTTGTCAGGACGTTAAGTCAAATAAGCCCCAGTTCGCCGCAGTCCTCTCTCAAATGTCCAAAACATCCAGTACATATCCTACAATTTATACTCGAACCGAGAGTTCAACAATTTCGAGGCGATATATGTAACGCTCGCTTGAATTAGTACTAAGGCCTGTTGCCACGTGAGCTTAGCCCACTCGGATTCGGACTCGGATTTGTTCAACGGAAACCTGATGAAAGTGAACTTCTTTTGAGTACACATATTCACGTATTATTTATATGACTTGTAAAATCTGCTACGCTTTATCGATTCACTCTTAAGACTTGGATCTCTTAGGGTATTTAATCTGTGCTAAAAAAAACCTTGCTTTTGCTCTCACTTCTTACATCAAGTGAAATGGCCAGCAGGCACGGCCCGTGCCAAAGCAACAACAACAGCAGCAACAGCAACAATAAGAACAAGATGAAACGACTCGTTTTATCCTTCTGACTGAGCTTAGAGCCAGAGCAGAGAGCCGGGCGTCTCCTAAGCAGCTTTCGACTGCATTCCTCGCATGGCAACTGTGGCCGTTGCCGTTGCCTTTGATTTTGTGTTTGATTTTGATTTTGATTCGCTTGGCCATGTTAGAGCGGCCAAGAGGCCGTAGGTCGGCACGCTCTCGCATAATCGGTCGTATTATCTGCCAGCTTCGGCCTCATACATCTAATTTATGTGCCAGCCTCCCTCCCTCCACAAGACACACATCACAGCAAGCAGAAGCAAAAAACGAGCGAGACTGAAGCGAATGGGAAATTCACTTAAACTGTAGCTGTAACCGAGACGAGGCGAAGCGAAGTGAGGTGAGGTGTGGCGAGGAGAGGCGAGAAGCGCCGCCAAATGCTTTCATTTCATTAATTATGCAGCGCAGTCGAGAATTACATGCGAGGGCGGTGGGCGTGTGGGCTCTACACAAAACTCCTTTTCGCCTACATTGGCGGATATATTTGTACATATGTATAGTATGAAGGGGTATTTGAAATACCCTGTATAATACGAGGCAGTTGTTGGCCGTTAGGTTGATATAAACTTCTATATAAGAAAATCAGATTTTATTAGGGTGGACATAGATAGAATTCCTATGGGGCATTTGAAATGCCCTATGAAATACCCTGCACAATTAAGTAACAAATCAATTGTCTATTCTATGTAGTGAAATCAGCTTATATAAAAGTGGGCATAGGATCTACACAGAATACCTTGCGCACTACCCTGTACAAACGTAGATCGAAATTCTCCAAAATTAACTAACATATCAATACATTATTCCATAGAGTTCCATCTTATTAAATAATGCTGGAAATGGACTTTATACCAAACACCTTTCTATTTGCCTAAAAAGCCTACGAATATATGTGAATGCATATTTGAAATATCCTCTGCAATTCCCTGTACAAGCTGATTAAAATGTTCCCTAATTAACTTACATATATGTGCACTGTACAATACCCTATATAATACCCTGTTGAATGCCCTGCACCCTACCCTTCCCTGACATAAGTCATTCAATTGATGCAATTTCCATAACTAACAAATCAATTAGCCATTCTATATGCTCACATCATCGTCAGCTGTATTATACATATATAGCTACATATATTGAAGCCCTTACAGGGTAACTGGCGAATCGTTAAACTCTGGCTTGATGAGCCTTTGCATTTTATTTTGGGTATGTTTTGTGCTGTGGCCACAAATCTGTTTATGTGGCGACAAGAACAGACGCAGCCCCTCAAATGGTGGTTTGGTGGGTCGGTGGTTGCAAGTCCTGCGTCAGGCAACAGGCAGCAAACGAGATCGCCCGCTCTGCTGGCTGGCTGGCTGGCTGGCAGCGTTGGCCAAGTTGGCAGCGTGCGTTTTGTGCATTTGACTTTTATATGAACTAATTCATGAAAAATGCATGCCCCCGCCTGGGCCCCGCTGCTGCCCGCGGCTGCTAGTTCCGCGTGCCACCAGCAAATGAAGAAAAACTGGCCGCCATAAATCGTCGTATACGGACGGCTCCGTCGCCTGCTCCATTGTCGACGACATTGCTGCACTGCATCAAATACGAATACGAATGTGAATGCGACTGCGAATGTGAATGGCAAATGTTTTATATGAGTGTATGCGTGTGTGTGTGTGTGTGTGTGTGTGCTGAGTGTGTGTGTTCTGGCTTTGTTCGTGTGGCAAATAATTAAATTAAGATTTTTATAGCTTAATTGGATGGCTGTCGGGCGACGAGCGCAGTAACCTGATGAATGGCTGCTTGCCTGCCAGCCAGCCAGACCGACAGACCGACACTCCGACAGCAACATGGCTAGTTGCATTTGCAACTTGCAACAAGCAACAAACGGCAAAGTGAAAGGCAACAAGTCTTGCACAGCCAATCGACGCCATGGGGGTGGCTGGGTCTCAACCTGGCCTGGCCTGGCCTGGTCTGGTCTGGTCTGGTCTGGTCATTGGCCAGACCTATCAAACATTGTTAATTGACTTGACGCTAATGCGAATCAAAGTCTCGTGCACTGCACGGAGAACAGTTATTAGGCTGCGGCGACGTCTCACAAAGATAGAGAACAGACGTGAACTGGATGAAGTTGAGAGGATAAAGTTTCCCCATATAATCATTGTTTTTAATTATTATATTATTTTATATATGCTTGTGTCTATGCATAGAAGCAGAAGCTCTTCATCTGCTTTACTAACTTTTCATTCGAAGATATAGGGCTGTCAGATGGGTCAGTCGAATAGGGACAACCCTGTGTAGAAACTTCATTAATAAATTTACCTCAATTTACATCAAATGCAGTTTTTAATTAAACTGATTTGCTGAGGTTTTGTTTCCTTTTGGCTTTCGCTATTTACTCATATGGGCTAGTTGTGTGCTTTCTATGCGCTTCTCATATGAGCTAGCTGCGTGCTTTCTATGCGCTTCTCATTTATTCTTTTTACACGTGGCTCCTATTGTGGCCCAGCAGCTCAGTTCCCTTGGCTTTTGAATATGTATTTGTGTAGGTGTGTGTGTGTGTGTGTGTGTGGGTGTGTTTTTGATAGTGTAGGTGTATTTACCTAAGTAGTGCACATTGCTCGCTCATGTGCCACATAGCATTTGGCCCTAGGCCGTGGAATTTGTTGCCATGCTGCTGCTGCTGCTGTTGCTGCTGCTGTTGCTGTTGCTGTTGTTGCTGCTGTTGTTGCTGGTTTTCTTTTGGGTTACCTGGCCAGCAGCAGCACCACCACCAGAGCAGCAGCGGCAGCAAACCAACAAATGACTGCCGCAGCACAATCTGCACAGCATCTAAACTCACGACGCTGGCGAGCAGCAATCCTTGAACTTTTCGCATTTCCAATATGCATGCAGCCAAGCAGCATCCACAGCTATGTGCGGCTGCTGCTGTCGGCTGTCGGCTGTCGGCTGTCGGTTGCTGTTGCTGCTGCCGGTTGCTGCTGCCGGTTGCTGCTGCTTTTGTGACTCATGACAACTCGGCCATGCCACGCTGGGCCGTTAGCAGAGGGCGCAGTGTTGCATCTGCAGTTGCCTTTCATTAACATGCACTGCGACGGCAACGACGACGACGACGACGACGACGACGACGACGACGACGACGGCGGCGACGACCATCAAAAGCATAAATTGCACATGCAAATCGCACAGCACAATGTGGGTGTTGGGTGGTGCTTGGCGTCTGCTCGGTGGTTGAGTGTTGGGCTGTGGTGCTGCCGAGCCTCGCTTTATGTCCAGATCTCCTTTTTTTTCAAGCACATTTTCTTCTTTTTTATTCAAAGCGAAAATTCTTAAAAATAAAGCAGCACACTGCTCTAATTTTTAGTGTGTGTCGCGATGATATCCTGGAATTCAGATCAAAAATCATATTGTATGAGTATCTTAGAGATAATATAATAAATTTGATGAGATCAGCAGACTTAAGTGAACTTGGAAAACTGAATTCTATATATGCATGTGTAAGGTTATAGATATGTATGTAGGGAGTTATGGATATTCGAGGTGTGCTCAAAAAGATATTTGTGTGTCCAAAATAATTTATGTGGTTACAAAAGTTAAGTCTCAAGAATTTTTAGCTCGCGAAATCGAAAATCGGGATAAATAGAACAAAAAATATTTGTTTTCGATAATTCTCGATAGTTTCAATTTCTATATAAATCGAAAAAGAACCGATCCTCTTGTCATTTCGAATTACTGAGACTTGAGTGTATATGATTGCCCCAAAATGTTTATAAACCTTAAACAAAAATAATCATTTTTGTATTCTGTTTAGTTTCGCTTTTAATGCCATCTTTATCTGCTCAATCATAGCGTAAGGTCATCTTCTCATGGGTCAGAGAGGACTAGCTCAATGGAGAATAAGTTGATGCTTTGGTTTCTCATAGAACAGCGAGAAGCAAATTCCTTATACATGACCGGATGGGCAAACATCTAGGTGAAGATCTCAATTGATGTACGTTCTCATACCCGAGAATTCGTATTAACCAATTGCGGGAGCTACAACAGCACCACATCTGTCAATCCCACCTTTAGCCTCTTTGCGGTTACAGGGTATGCAGAAAGAGCCGCCAATGTGAAATAGCCAACTGTGCCTAGCACCAGCAGCAGCAGCAGCAGCAGCCCAGCCGCTTTAAGTAAACAAAATGGCCACCCATGGCTAGGGCCTACAGTGCAGCAGCAGACAAATACCAAGAAACTTGTATGCGTACAGTGAAGCTTGCGTGCACGCACACACACCAATGGCAGCCGTGAAGGGCGATGCATTCTTAAAGCAGAGGAGAAAATATCCAAATATAACTGTAATAACTTTGATATACTGAAATGAAGAGTTAATGAGTTCATTCCCTGAATTATTATGTAGTATGATTTATAGGGCATCTCGTAGTCGTTCATTAGGGGTGAGATAATTGTTCCTTTGTTGTTTGTCTGCCGCTGACAGTTTTGGACTTTTCATTATGTTCTGTTGTCAGCATTATTTCCGCTGCAGCGGCAACAGGAATTCCTACGTAAGTGACTACGTAACGCATAGTTTATGAAGTGATTACGGATATATGGTATATATGTATGTACATCCATTTATTTATAATTCCTAGCAGTGTCTGCTGAGACCCAATGAAGACGCTTGCTCATCTCAATTGTTGCCAGCAACGGATGTGCATTACGAATTTCGTGAGAATGAGCAATTTCTTACGTCATTGGCTTACGTCAATGCATTGAATTGAGCTGTGAATTTTGAAGCTAACCAGAGTTACTTAGCATGTTGACTTTTTGCCGCCACATTAGGCGACATTAAGTGAGCCGGGGGCGTGCTATGGGATGGGATGGGATGGGATGGGCGTGAGTGCAATGCGCTCGTCTGCCAACAGAAATTGATGTGGCACAATTTTCCGAATCTCTCTTTCACTGCAATGAGCTGCTGAGCTGCTGAGCTGATGCGATGCTGCATTGAAAATTTGTCTACTCTACGCTCTCTGTCTGTCTCTCCGTCCGTCTGTCTATCAGTCTGTCTGTCTGTCTGTCTATCTTTCGGGCTTGCCAAGTTTTCGTCGTCAACGTCTTGACAATTTCGGCAATGTGCGTTGAAGCGTTACACGACGTCAGCGTTGGTGCTGCTGCCGCTGCTGCTGCTGCTGCTGCTGCTGCATCCTTGGCGCATTGCAATCAAAGTCAGCGCACTGACTGACAGCGGGACGAACTTGCAGATACGCCGCTTTACGTTTACGTTTAAGTTCCCCCACACTCCCCTCACACCACCTCTGCCACTGCTCGCACCACACTGCCAGCTGCTTGCTCACGCTTCTTTGCTGGCCGTCTCTGTCGCCCTCTCTCTCTCGCTCTCTCGCTCTCTCTCTCTCTGTGCATGTCATTCAAATGCCGTTGACAACTCGTCGGATGCCCCCTCGGCATCTGCATCGTTTCTTCTGATTCAGCTTCTAACTCCGGCTGCAGCGGCAGTCAGTCCAAGGCTGAGTGACTGCCGCTTTGGGGATGGCAGTCAGCTTTTGACTGCTTCCTTATGTTGTTAGCAGAAACGTGACAAGAAAATCAAACACGCAAAAATCTGCGACTACAACAACAACAGCAAGCACATTAACTGCCTTGTGCCCATGATAACACCAGAGGACTAGGCGGCACACAGACAGACAGACAGACAGACAGACAGCACAGCCACACACAGTAAACCACAACAGGCACAACCACATAAAAAGAAACGGGTGACTAGATAAAGACAGACAGTAAGAGAGGGAATGACACAGAGAGAGAGAGAGAGGGTACACACAGATAAAGACAGAGAGAGAGGGAGAGAGAGAGAGAGAGCGGGACATGTCTTGCAGTTAGTTAGCTGCATGTTCGCCGCGCAGATTTCTGTTGCATGCAGCTAAAGCCAAAGCTAAACATTTCGTGTCGCATTTATAGACAACGTGCTGCAAGTTTTTTTTTCCTCTTCTTCATTTTTTTAGCTGAGGCTAAACGTTGATTTGCTTTTCGTAAAATTGTTTCTCAATTGTGTGTGTGTGTGTGTGTGTGTGTGTGTGTGTGTTGTGCGTTGGTGTGCCATCTGTAAATTGCCGTTGCTGCTTCTGCTGCTGCCAGGTTACAGGATGAGAGCTAACGCTTGTGAAATGCAGATGCTGCTAACGTGGCTCTGTGCCCAATGCTGATTGATGTGCTGCTGTAGCTGCTGCTGCTGCTGCCCCTTGTGAGTTGGTCAGGCGTAGTCGAGAGGCCGTTGGCTGATTAGCTAGTTAGCTAGTTGGCAAGGCAGCCATTGCAAGCTAATCACGTAACGGAGTTACCTAAGCCTGAGCCATCCACCTAGCCAAAGTGCATAATATTAAAGCTTATTATAATAAACACACACACACACACACACACACATACACATACGCACATGCACGCTGCATAAGTATGTGCCCAATTAAGGCACCTGCGGCACTAACGTTTCAAGTGTTAACGTCACAACGTTGCCACGGACTTACGTAATACGTTTTGCATTTCGAACGCATCCCCCAAAGCTGCAATTGTAATACAATTGTATGGGTGTAGAAGATAATAATGTTTCAGCAATACGAAACGCGTTTACGTTGCCGAAATGGAGGTGTGTGAGTTACGTTACAAAGCAATGGAGTGAAGTAAGCTCATACTGAGCATTAATACTATTCTTAAGCAAAATTAAGTATAGTAAATTAAAGGAAAGTATTGCATATCTAAAAGAATATATACTTCCGATTACGTCACGACGTAAGAGTGCAAAAATGTTAAATACGTCATGACGTACTTTACGAGCATCTTATGCATTTCGCTCACGATTTCCCTGACAATTTGACAAACTTATTTCTTTATTGACAAATACTTCCGCCACATTTGTATATGCAGATGCATTTATAGCTGCAGTTGTTGTCTGAGATGCAAATGCATGTGGCAGATGCAGTTGCAGTTGGAGCTGCAGTCGGAGTTGCCGTTACAGTGACACAAAGTTGACTCGCCCAAACATTTGTATTAACATGAGTATACATATATTCTGTTTGATGGCTGCCAGTTTTCTGCAGACTTTGACTTGAGCAGCGGGTAGGGCGAGGGGGGAAGGTGGGCGGGTCAGCTGAGGCTGGGGCAATTTATATTGCGACATTTTGTGCAGTTTTCAATTTGCATTTCAGCGGCCATTGTCGAGCAGCAAGCGAATAACCAACAGAGAGCGGACAACGAGCGACGAGCGACGCCCGTTTCATGTCTTTTGACCGCATTGTTTGTTAATTGTTAAACATTTTAAATCACGGACAACGATTGCACTTCATGTTGAATTTATGAGCTACATGTGCATAACTTTTTCTTTTTCTTTTTTTTTGTCTTCATTTTCTTTTTGGTATATTTGTTGCTTTTGCTCGTTTTTGTAATCGATTGCAAATGCTTTTTTACTCACATTTCTGTGGCATCATTCGAATCGAGAATCGCAATATGGAAATGTGTGACAGCAGCTTCAATGGCAATGGCAATGGCAACGGCAACGGCAGCGGGAATGCTCCAATGGAAAACATGAAAAAGCAAAGAGACGAAAGCCGACAGAGAGGAAATTGGAAACGGCACGGATTTTAGCTACAGCTCATAAATCGTTAATCAGCTTCGAAGGAGAATTTTAATTGCAAATCGAGAAACGTCGAGCAGAGTATCGAGAATGTTGTCAAATGCAAACGACATTGCCACTTTGACGTTAATCAAATCTGTTGCTCTCCCACACGCCCACTCTCTCCCACTTCCCCTCTCGCTCTCTTAGTCACTTAATTAGGGACTAGAGCTGGGCCACTGTAAATGCGTTATTTCTAATTAAATTTAGCAATCTATATATGTAGGTATGTGTGTGTGTGTGCTTGTGTGTGTGAGTGTGTGTGTATATTCTCGCCCTCGCCCAACTCAATGCCGAAGATGAAGATACCAAATGTCAACTTATTGGGCTGAGTTTTGGTATCAATCGATGGGCATGCATTGGCGTTAGCAAAAATTTAAAGCGTTGCCCCGCTGATCCCCCCCCACGATGCCCATCCTGTAGGCAGCAAACCGTGGCACGTACGCAAATAGAAGGATGTGATGCGAATTAAAAACGCAAGCAGCGGATACGGAAACAGATACAGTGACAGATACAGCTAGAGCTAGAGCTAGAGCTAAAGATACCGATACGGCTAGAGGTATAGACGGGAGATACAATCGGCTGGCATATGCACACACGCACGCACATACAGCATATGTGTGCGTGTGTGTGCGTAGAGGCATCGCAATCGTTGGCACGCACGATACTTAAGTTCATTTGCGCCACTTTGCGCCCGTGAATTTTAAGTGCGTGCGACTTTTTTTTCTTCTGTTTCGTCAGCTTCTAGATTTTTTAATAAATGCGCCGCCAGCTGACTGACTGTGAACTAGAAAGTTATGTAGCTGTCAGATACACAAACACACACACACTCACACACACACACACAGACATATGGGCTGCTGCGCTTTGCAAACAGAGAACGATTCGTTTCGATTCGAACGGCTCGAACGGTTCTCTGTGCCAGTTTCATTTCTATTTTCTATTGACTTTACGCTTTGGCTCTATTTCGATGAGCATGCAGATCCAAGTGGATACATGGATATGAGCATGGAGTTGTATATTCAAGCGGTCAGTGCTCGGGCCCATAAACAATGGCTCCAACAAAACCAAAGAAAAAAAAAAAAGGTAAAAAAGATCGAATTTATTGATAATGAGGTCGGCGGCAGCTGTAATTATTCGACTGTGCTTTAAGTCTTTAAGACGCCCATGAAAGCTGTCATAAAATCCAATCAATGACAGTCATAAAGCTCTGCTGCTGCCGTTTCAATAAAATCGAAATTGTTCTATAAATACGCCCAATCCAAGCGAACGCCTAATGAGTCACAATATACGCCAGATGACAGCTCACACACCGAGCAAGAGACTCTACCTACGGCCGTCTGCCGCGTACAAAATATAATGAGCATCCATATAAAGCACGAGCAGCAGTGTGTGGCATTAGAGGCGGGCACGGCCCATGGACCGAAGAGCAGAGCCAAAGAATCGTCAAACTCGAAGCCAACCCAACCGCCCGAAATAATTAAACAAATATTTTATCTACTTTATTTCCTTTGCTTTGTGGGATAGCAAGAAATGTTGCCAACATTTAAAGTCAGTTTGCGAAGCTCTAAAATGAACAATTTTGTAAGAGAAATTGTGGCAAAATATTTTTAGATTTTTGACGAATTTCATGTATTTTTGATTTGTGTCTCACACTCGTTCGTTTTCAGCTGCATCTCTTTGCATTTGTAAATATTAAATTTCTAATATGTGATTTATTTTTCATCTAACGAAATATCAAATTCTTTTCATGGACAACTTTAAAATAATCAAAGCGAATGCACTAAAGTTGCCTGAAAATGCTGAAGCTTTTCTCCTTTGCATACATAATATTGGAATCACCTATATCAATGTTTCTTTTGTTTTTTTGGTATTATTGCTCTGTCATATTGCCCAATTTGTACGGGCAAAGCGGCTTGACTCCGCCTCAGCCGCAGTCGCCCGCAGCTAGCCCGAAATGAGATTTTCCAGTTTACATCCATTAGTAACTCTGCTGCTAAGCAGCAGAGAGAAATCTCATTGTGTCTCTTGTATATAGACAAATATATTGTGAAAATTTTGTATTCATATTGATGGATTTGTATTTATTTTGATTTACTTTACCTCTTTCTCCCACTCATGCTGAAATTCTGGAATGCCTTTCAGCTAATCAAGCTGTAGAGTCTAGTCTATGCACGCTATGCACATGTGCCGGCATGCAGGGGTCTTGCAGCAAAGGGGAAAACTCTAAGTACTCCCCATCCAAGGCAAGCACTTTCAGCGCGGCACAAATTTCACACGATCTGAACAGAGGCAGGGGGACGGGGGGCGGGCGCGACTCGAGTTACTGCTGCAGTTCTTTTTGCAGTCATCCTTCATTTGGCCCCGGGCGCAACTTTGTCTCAAAATAAACAATGGAACGCCTCTGTGCTGGCAGCTGCCAGCTCGAGAGAGGCGAGTTCCTTGCTGTAGGTTGTCCATGGCTTGTTCTTGCCCCAGCACAGCCTTCACTCCGGACACCAGTCGACATTTGCGGCGTGATAAGCTTTGATTACATGCCAGACGGCAACTGATCAGCCCCAGCGACGACTCGTTGCACTCACTGAGAGAGTGAAGAGACTGAAGAGGGGGCAAAATTCTATAAATATTGCTTTGCAAATTGCAGCTGGGTCGGTCGTGCGGGTGTGCATTGGAAGGGGTCGTGGGGGGAAGGGCCATTGCGGCAATGGGAAACTTGGCGAGCTGATTCCAAGAAATTTGCAGCAGCAATGCCTTGTGACACGCATTTCCTGTGCTCAAGCAGGCAGGCAGACAGGCTATAGAATATCAGCCAGATACACACACACACACACACACACTCATTGAGATAGACACGTATCTGGAGTTAGAACTTGTTTGGTGGCTTTTGCGCGTGCGCAACACACATTTCCGTTAGCTCAGCAGCAGCCACCAAGTGGAGATCAATGGACGCGCCAGCAGCAACAACGGGCAATGGCAATGGCTGCGGCAGCTTATCGAATCCAAGAGCAGAGCGAGCTAAGCATTTTTAATTGTTGGACGCTGTCCGGAGACCGGAGTACGAGGCGAACGCGTCTAGAAATTGTAAAAGTCATTAAGGCTCATTGACCCATTTCGTTGTTGTTTCTGCTGTGCGGTTGAATAGTTGAATAAGTAGTTGAATAGTTGGGCATCATTAAAATATTCACAAACAGACAGACACGCGCATAGAGAAAGAGAGAGAGAGAAATATATATACGTACATGTATTATGCATAGACATTCAATGTTCTCAATGGCCGAGCGACAAGTTGGCGGACTTTTTGGGCGCGACACATTGCCACAAGCCGCATTCAAGATCGAACCTGTTTTGCTTAGCAAATTAGCAGCAACAACACAAACATTTGCTGCTGCTGCTGCTGCTGCTGTTTGGCGCAAATATTTTGTGGCAGCCAAAAAAAAAAAAAAAACAAAAAACAAAAAAGTAGAGAAAAATTGGCATAACCGTAACGAGTATTAAATAGCGAATTGACCCAAATCGTTCGGGTGTTAACACTGTGCCTGAAATATCAAAGCGATTTACAGAACACAGCGCGAGAAAGTCCATCACTAGAAATGGGGCAACTCTGGCTTGTAAATGCTAATGCCTGACATGTTGTGACTCGATATGAATTTGGGTTAAGTGTGCACCGAGCGACTCTGATTAATGAGCCACCTACCTGGCCAGGCCCAACTACTGTGCCGGGCTTGCGCTGAAAAACAAATATCTGCGCGCTATTTGCCATGTCTTTCAAATTCAATCAGCATCAGCTGCAAATTGTGACAGGCGAAAGCGAGGAGTTCTTTGCCAAGTGCTGCTAATGGGAGTCAAATTTGTATTTATGAATAGAACTTGGCCTTTCGTTTCTTTATTTTAAGCTTTCAATGAGAGATTTTTAGTGTGAAGGTGTTTCATGTAGGGAATCCGCATAGATTAGTAGAAGTAGGAGTAGTAATGGAAATAGTAGCAGTAATAAGAGTTGCGATTTTTACTACTGAACTACTACAACTACTACTATTACTAAATGTAGTAGTAGTAGATTAAGTAGTAGTACTAAAAGTAGTAGTAGTAGATTAAGTAGTAGTACTAAAAGTAGTAGTAGTAGATTAGGTAGTTGTAGTATTAATAAAAATAGCAGTAGTTTATATAGAAGCAATCGGAAAAGAAGAATTACTACTTCTACTCTTCTTCTACGATTCCTACTAATATTAGCAATAAGAATTATAGTAGTAATCAGAATCGTATTAGTTGAAGTAGTAGTAGTACTAGTAATACGAATAGTAGTAGCAATAGTAGTTGAAGTAGTAGAAATAGTAATGATAAGTATAGTAATAGTTGAATAGTAGTAGTAATCAGAATCGTAGTAGTTAAAGTAGTAGTAGTAATAAGAATAGTAGTAGTAATCCGAACTGCAGTTGTTGAAGGAATAGTAATAATATTATTAGTAGTAATAGTAATTGGAATAATAGTAGTATACAGAATCGTAATAGTTGAAGTAGTAGCAAAAGCGCGAGTAGTAATAATAATTGTAGTAGGTGAAGCAGTAGTAAAATAGCTTAAGATAGTGTCTTAACGACTTAATCTTAGATTTTTAAAATTTGTTTATACATATATTCCTCGTATAATAAGAATTTCGTATAAGAGTGCCCTTAGACACTGACCAGGAATTTGTGTTTTGACCTACTCGGCCTTAGACTTTAAACATATAAACTAAGCAGATAAATACATATGTACATACTTACCCTGTCAAGTTGGTCTCAGGTTGCACACACACACACACACACACACACACACACACAAATTCCACATAGCCCGTAGAGCCCGGGGCGGTGCTCTATCTCCACAGAGGGCTACAACTGTTGACTTTAACTCTGAATGCAGCTGCGATGAGTTGAGTGCAAATCATCAGAGATTTATAACAACTTCAGACACACACACACGCACACATACACAGATATATACTGCTGTATTTACATGTATATATAGAAATATATACACTTATGTACATTTGCACTGGTCCAGATAGAGTTTCAGATAGGTAGTCCCTGCATATTTCACGAACCCTGCAGGCAACTGGCTCGAGGAGGATGTGTTTGTTGCCAAAAATAAAAGTACAAAAAAATAAAAGCAGCTTGTTGAAAGCATGTTGCAAAATATTTTGTATAATGTTCACTAACTCTTCAACTGTCTGTCTGTCTGTCTATGTGTGTGTGTGTGTATTTTTGTGTTTGCTGGGCAAAGTTTTTGCGGCGCATGCAAATGAAATGGAAAACACTTGAGCAAAAACTCTAAGCTGCCAGAATGCGACCTGGCTCAGGGACCACGTCTATCTGTCTGTCTTTCTCTCTATCTGCCTGTCTCCCACTCTTTCTCTCTCTCTCTGTCTGTCTGTCTGTATGTGTGTGTTTGCATTTGCCTGATTTTGGGCTGCAGCAAATGTTGCACAAAGTTTTTGATTATGTAAAAATTGCATTAAAGCTGCGGGCGGTCGGGGCATTGAAAAGGGTTTTAAGTGCCTGCTGTTGCCTTTTACGAATGGCCAATCCCACAGGCCGGCAATCATAATGAAGTCTCAGGTGTGCCAGAACTCTCGCCAGACATGGGGCAGTGGGAGCGAGGCAGCGCGAGGGGCGAGGGGCTTGAGAGGCCAGAGAGAATGAGATGGAGCTGCTTAAGCCAACATAGGGCCAACAAACTATACAGTAGCCTGAGGGGCTCACGGGGCGCAGTGACGGCCAACGGAATGAACTGGACATGCAATTTGCTGGCCAAAGACTTGGACATGCGGATGCACACAGTCACAGGTCCTGTCTGTCAATTGAAAAGCGCAGACGGCACGGAACGTAACGGACAGCCACAAGAATAGCAATGCTAGTGAGAGTAGGAGTAGAAATGGGAATGCCAGTGAGAGTTTCGCCAGAGTGTGGCCGAAGGGGAAGCGGCGGATCGAGTTAAAAGTGTCGCCCGTTTGTCTGCCACTGTGGCAGCTCGCATGTCAGACAGCGGCCATTGTCATCCATTTGCCACAGACACGGCCCACCACGTGCAATTTGTAGACAAAATTGAGCTATGAATGTGCGGCCCAGGGCACGGCAGGGCAGCTGCAATCCAGGGGCACGCCTTTTGTTTATCGCATCGCAAACGCCTCGAGGCAGGTCAGCGTCGGCACGCAAGTGCCGCATCTGATGCGGCATAGCTCCTGCTATTCTCATAAATATTACAAGTTTGCCCTCAGACATAACGCCTACGCCAACATCGACGCCGACGCCGACGCCGACGTCGACGCTGTTGTCGACTGCGTCGCTGCCTGGCCCATACAAAGATGCAAAGGCCCAGATAGACAAACAGATTGTCGCCTGAAGTGTCGTATCGCATCGTCCGTAGCGCAGATGGAAATGGAGATGGCAACGCTGCATGGCGGTGGCTGCCACCCCCATTTGTTGTGGCAACTGCAACCCCTTGACTAGGGGATTGCTTTGGCTTCTACGGCAAAGAGTCTGGCAGCTGTGTGTTCCTAGCTGACCAGTGTCAGTGACAACATGCAAATGATAATTCAGAGGCACAATGGGTGTGCATCAAACTAACTTTTAAATGTGAAATCTATCCACCAAGGCATTGATATCGATTAATCTAGATTTAGCCTATCGATTAAAGCATTTTAAAACTATTAAGGCATTGCTATCGATCAAGCTTATCTTACCCTAAATCAATGAACTTATTCCTTAGATCCTTAGTATGAATTGAACTTATTTCAGATGCTACTAAAGGTGATAGAGGGGCTGTTTTTTTTTTTTTTTCGTTTTTTTTTAATAAAAAAAAATTATAAAAACAAAAATAATTTTAAAAAATGTACATATTTAAAAAAAATATAAGTATACAAAAATAAACAAATATACAAATATATCTTTAATCATTAAAAAAAACTTAAAAACAATGAAAATGAAATATTAAAAAAAAATTAGTCAATATGAAATATATAAAAAAATATATTTTATTAGTTACAGCAAAAAATTAAACAAAAAATGCAAAATTTAATATTACTCATCTTAATAATAATTTTAAAAATAAAAAATGTAATAATAATAACCATAAAATATTATGAAAAATATTTTATTTATTATGAAAAATATTTTTACTGAAAGAAATACCTATTTAGCATATACGTATACATTATATTTTTAAAATAGAGGACAAATAGCTCAAATGGTGTAGCTGTAGCTATTTATCAAGCAATATTTATATACATATCTACTCATATACTCGTTGATGACTTGTCCAATTTGATTGGTCACACTTATCGATAAATTGATGGCCTGGCACTTTGTGCGCAACTACTTGGCCCACGCCGCCCACTGTGTCGCACTCTCAGATTGTTTTCCATTAGAGACTCGGCGGCCGCCGTCAGCAGTCCATCTCTGGCCGGATGGACCGGCCCGGTTTGAGGCTGTTTGCCGTGCGCTGTGAGAAATATTACACGCAATTTCCAAGTTGACATTCGGCGGCGTCTGGGGCTGGGCAGGGAAACGGAAATGGCTGCGCGGCTGGCCGACATATTAAAAATGAATGACGGCATTTCATTAGAGAAGGCGGGGAGTCGGCGAATGGTGGTGGGGGGGTGGTGGGTTGGTCGTTGTCGCTGTCGATAAGAAATGCAAAGTAATTTGCCACTGACACCGCGTGGCATCAATTTTAGTTGCGGCACCCGAAAGTAGGCAACAATTTGTAGATTGCTTGGCGCCTAACTTCCACTACTCGATTTATTTCATTGCAGAGACGACACACAAGAAGCCAAAGCTATCTCTCGCAAGAGAGAGAGAAGGAGGAGAATAACTAGATATCTCATTAGACAAAGCTAAAGCAAAGCCGCTCGCAACAATGGCGCACTCGAAGGTCATACTAAAGATTCTGTTCTCGCTCTGCGTTTGGTCCTTTGTGATCATTGGCCTGTTCAAGATGCACGGCACGAACCTGGTGCCGCAGGACTATCGCCAGGTGCCGCAGGAGTACCAGCAGCTGCCGCTCAACGGCCGCAGCCTGCTCCAGAAGGATATGCTGCGCTATGCGGAGACAACGTCCACCACCACGGATCACTTTGATCCCAGCGAGATACTCGTCGACAATCGCACAGGTGAGTGTTAGATCGTGACAACATTTACTTACTCCGCTTATTCTCCCCACCCGCTTCCTCTTCTGCAGCAATGGACGATGATCAGCTGGTGCGCGACGTGGAGTCCAGAATACCATCGCTGCCAATTGCCTACTGGAGCAAGAACAAGAACTTTCTGCAGCAAAAGTCCGCTACGTGCGCCAAATACCCATCGATCTTTGAGCTGGAGTTCAACAACATCTATTGGCAAACGATGCACACATCGAACGGGACATTTCAGCTCTTTGGCGCCTACTATGACATTCGGCGCGCCTCGCTGCTGGGGCCGACCGTGCGCATTCTGGGCATGATCGATCGCATCGAGCCCAAGGTGAAGACCTACTGCCAGTTCTGGTTCGACGGCCAGAAGGAGCCGTTCATTGTGAAGACATTCGAGTACAAGTACATCTGGTACAACAAGTGGGGCAACTACAAGCAGGGCATCTATCAGCCGTACCTGATCGCCTGCCAGATACCCAAGCCCTTCCACGGCGTGGTGCCCAGCTCCGTGTCGATGGTGGAGAAGGAATGCGACACGGCCACCAACAATTTGCGCGTCATCTACAATCGGCCGCCTGACGATCACAAGAAGGGTTTCGCCGTCTGTGTCAAGGGCCTGGACTTTCTGTACGACGATCTGAGCGTGCGGCTAATCGAGTGGATCGAAATGCTGAACATCTTGGGCGCCGACAAAATCTACTTTTATAATCTGCAAGTGCATCCCAATATTACCAAGGTGCTCAACCACTACGAGCAGGAGGGCAAGGTGCAAGTGATACCACTGACCTTGCCGGGCGGCCAGCCCAATGTGCCCGGCTTCCAGCATCTCTACCTGACGAAGAAGACCAACCACAAGCGACAGAACGAGGTCATTCCGTACAATGACTGCCTGTATAAGAACCTCTATTTGTACGACTATATAGCGCTGCTGGACATCGACGAAGTGATTATGCCCAAGGGCAATTCGATTCTGTGGTCCGAGCTGATGGACAAGGCTCGCCCGGAGTCGCTCAAATTCAAGCCGGACGGCTATCATAGCTACAATTTTCGCAATGTCTACTTCCTGGACGATCAGCAGCACGAGCACGGCTGGCACAAGGACATACCCAAGTACATGCACATGCTGCAGCATGTGCACCGTGCCAAGAACTACACGAAGCCCAATCAGTATGTGAAGTGCTTCCACGATCCGGAACGTGTGCTCACGCTGCATAATCACTTTCCGCTGAGCTGCCTGGGCGGCGTGTGCAAATCGTATCCGGTGGATACAGAGGATGCACAGCTGCAGCACTACCGCGCCGACTGTGTGAAGACGCTGAAGAAGAGCTGCGAGGAGTATCGCGAGAATTCGGTCGAGGACAAGACCATTTGGAAGTACAAGGACGAGCTAATCCGACGCACCATTAAGACGCTCGAGACGCTGGGCTTCTTCAGGCGCAGCGGCGGTCCTGGCTTTGGGGGCAGCAGCAGCGGACTTGGTGGTGGCGCCACAACGCATTCCACGGAACGGTGATTCGCGCTTCTCGGCGGCTGGTCATGGCCCTGGCTGCCTGTGGCGCCCTACGTGGATCCGGCGGCAGCTGGAGCGATGGGCAACGAGGAGTTTTTCGTCTAGTGAGAAAGCAAATCCGAAAGAGACAGACAGAGCGAGAGAGAGAGAGAGAGAGAGAGAGTGAGAGATATAGGGAGAGTGAGTTCCTTGCCGCAATAGAAACCTTAAAAGCTACCGAGCCCGCATCTGAACTCAAATCCAAAACTAGAACCCGTCCCCCCCTAGCCTAGTCTAGCCCAGAGCTCGATTTGGTCTTTTTGTGTATTATAGAAAAGTTTTATCATTTTCATTTTTGTATTCTGTATTCTGTATTTTTTTTACCAATAATTTGATAGTATTCTGTACTTTATAGTTGCCCCTAATATACGAATGTATATTTCGTTAGTCTATATTATACGGTTATTTTTGATATATGTATGCCCTTATCAACTATTTACATATGCCCTATCAAATAGCACCCACACATATATATACACACACACTTTCGTATGGCTAGTGTACAAAAAACAAAGAAAAAAAAAAAACAAAAAAAAAAAAAAGGAAAACACTTTTGAAATCGTGCCTTGAACTTTAAATTGTAGTGTATAGGGTTTTACAGCAGCGGCTCGCCACGACCTAAGCACTTGACTATATATACATATATATAAACACACACACACACATACACATATAAATGTATATGCTATCTATATATATATATATATATATATGTATCTACATATATGTATGTAGCTGCTTATTGGGAAGTGGCCCAACAAAAACACATCTATTTACTCCTTATTCACAAAAGACGTTACAAATCATAAGTCCAATGGCTAAATTGGTGACAAAATCACATTAGACAACAACAAAGTAAGCATAAAAAAATATATAATGAAACTATGTTAAGTTCAAGACTGATGATGTTTATAAATAATTAGATACAATTGCGAGAAGCTTTTGAAAGAAAAAATAAAAAATAAAAGAAAAAAAAAAACAAATTATGAATGGATGAACAAAATTATGTGGAATTGGAAAAATTTCAAAAATTGATTTCAAGCAAAAATTTCAATTGATATTATGTATTAACTAACTAGTTAGTGTTTGTTAGTATCTGTACTTAGCCACAAAACATGAAATATCACTAAATGCTAAGCAAACATCTGAACAAAAACCTAAATTGTAAATAGTTTAATTGTTTTAAAAAATTTTCTATGTTAAAGAGAAAGAAAAAGAAGAAACAAAATATATGATATATAAAAATATATAAGTAATTATAATAATGATAATCAAATATGATTAAAAAGTTGCAAAATAATGCCTGAGCCAAATTTTGCTCAAATTTCATTCATATATTATTTTTTTTTGTTTATATAATTTTTCCATCCTATAAATTTTAAGCAAACATATTTCTTGTTTATCTTAAATGTATATAAATTTTTAATCGATTTTCGCACCTTAATGATTTTAATTTCGCACTTTTATTGTTTCCTTATCGATATACATATATGAATATATGATTTTACACAACTTTTAGCGGCTTAGTCAAATTGTTGGAACTAAATGAAATGAAAAGTTGTTTGCATTTTGCATAAGCGTTGATTTGTATGGGACATACTATATACATATACACATAGATAGATAGATATATGCATATATATGTCTATAACAGGTTGCAGATACTTAAACTATCGCACTAGATCACATCACGATCTAAAATTAAATTTAAAATAAAAAAGCAAAAAAAAAAAAAAACAAATATATATATATATACCTACAATATATATGTATACGTAAACATACATAAATGTATTAATGTTAGTTGATAATTATAAACGATGAGACCCAATTTTTTTTTTTTTGCCTAGCTAATAACAATTGATATGAGAACAAGTGATTGATGAATAAAATTTAAAAAATTGTACATTCAGAAAAGTTTTTAACTGGGTAATTTGGAATATTGTACTATATACTATATACAATGGCTGTGAATCGCTCAAGTCTTATGGAACAAAAGTTCGGCAGTTGCTTTGCCTTGGCATTTAGTTTGGAATAGTCTTTATGCTGCTTTGCTGACTTTCTTTTGTAGCGCTTAAGCCGTAGATCCGTTGAAATTCTGAGCGTCTCAGTTGCTTGAGCGAGCTAAGCTGTACAAGAATAATTCTTTGGTTTTGCTGTGGCAGACTTATTGCCGACGTTGGCTTAAATTTAACTTGAGGTCAAATGGTTTTGGGGCTGCAGCTAAGCACAAGTCTACTATTTGGTCCATTTAAGATAGCCAAATTTGAGTCGGAGAGTCTCTCTCACACACACACTCACACTTGAATAGAGACAGAAGCGAGGTCTTTTCCAGTTGAGTGGTTAGCTATCCAGGCACCTTGGCTGGAACGTGGCATCGTTGCTTACTGCGCGTCCAGCGTGGCAAGACGTGAGATACAAAACTTCTAAGAATGTAAACAACAAAGCATTTGTTCTCGGGCATAAATGAACCCACTTACGCACAACTTGGCTGGGAGCAAGCAGCCAGCCAGCCAGCCAGCCAGCCAGCTAGCCAGGCAGTCAAGACAGCGAACAAGGCGTACATACCTTAAGCCACTGCACAAAGAAAGTTGTGCTCCAGGACGCAACGGAAGGATACAAACTACACACACACAAACAAACCAAAAACGAGCAGAAGAAGAAGATAAAGAAAACAACAAGCAAAGAAGAAGGAGACGAAGTTACAGGGTATTTCGGGGTTGGCCGAGCTGGCTGCGTGTCAGCGGCGTTGGCCCTGGTGGCTGGAGCCAAAGAAATTTGTATAAACGCAACTTAAGTGAGCATTAAACACGCTCCACTGAAGGACTCCGGCCGACGAGGCGTCGTCCCTTTTCGGAGCAGCGGCGCTTAACTTGGTTAATAAACATTACCAACGCCACAAAAACCATTTACGTGAACTATTAAAATTCCGCAGCATTTTAGTTGCCTTTGCCTTGTTTCACGATTATGTTTATTTATATGGCAGCAGGAGTTGGAGCAGCAGCAGCAGCAGCAGGAGCAGGAGCCGAGCAGTAGATGCGGCACACACAGACAGCAAGCTGTTGATGGTCTGAAATGGAAACCCCTTTTGGTTTCGCATGTGCGTCAGCCGTTAAGTGAAATCTCATGGCTGCATGATGAGACTACTTGAAGTCTATATATCCTTTTATGAATATGCATCCATTAAACGGTGGGATTCTTGGGCCAGAGCCTAACTTTCTAATGCGCCTCGTACTCGTTTTGCGTTTATGGTCCATCATTTCGGCCTCATATAGTTTCCACTTAAACTGAAAACTCTCAGGTGCGCTACGCGATGCGGATCGGCCATGGCGACTGCGACGGTGACTAGTGGCCGGGCATCAAGAGCTATCAGCACGTTGAGGAACGATTTATGAATTATGAAAAACACAATTTAGAGTGCTGGGCCTCGGCTTAAATTATGTGAGGCCAGCGGCCGGCCGACGAATCCGAAATGCTGGCAAACTAATTAAAATCTACTATAGGATCGGTGGGCAGGATATTTATAATGCATGCACATAAATCCTGAAATTAAGCGCTTCGGCTTAAAAACCATGCAAAATTAAAATGTGCAATTACGATGCAGTTGCCAGTTATCTGTGTATGTATATGTATATCTGTGTGTGTATGTGTATGTGTTGGTGTTTATGTCTGTGTGCAGAGAGAAAGCTCAGCTGAATTAAGTCCATTGCCCAGTGGAAAATTGTTCAACTCTTCCTTTTATTATTATTATTATAATTTTTTCAAATGAATTTCAGCTGCTTTTAATGCAATTTAAGTTAACAAAACTTTTACACACATAATAAAAACATGAGATATCATTTAGCATAAATTGTTTTTCTTTTACATAAAAGTATACATTAGACAGAATGTCATTTCTATATATTCATCCACATATGTGGTTGAATCAACTAGAGTTTATTGGCAAAGTCCTTAATGCAGTTTCAGCTTCATTTACTCCATATTTGCACAGCCAGTGATGCATTTCCCACTGGGCAATACATGGACTTTCAGCTCTACTTTTTTTTTTGCTTTTAGCTCTTGGCGTTAAAAACTGGAACCACACGAAATCCGTGCATTTGGTCATTTCGTTGATTTGTTGGTTGATGTGAATAGAGCCAATTGCGGTTGTGACTGTTCCACAGGTTTTTGACTAACTGGGTATATAATGCACTATGCGTACTTGTGTGTGTGTGGGTGTGCGTTTGTGTGTGTGAGCTGATAAAACTTTTTTAGCTTTTAATGGAAAAGTATAAGGTGAAAAAAAAACATGTTTATTTTACTGTTCATATTCAGTTGGATGTGCACACGAATGCTAGTATTAATATTCATATATTCATTCATATTCATAATTATATTTACATGTACATTTGTACTTACACTCATACTCATAATTGTATTAATATATATATATTTATACTCATATTCATAATCATCTTCATAGTTAAATAAATAGATACATTCATAGCTATATTATTCATATATTCATTCATATTCATAATTATATTTACATGTATTACACTCATAATCATAAGTATATTCATATATATATTTATACTCATATTCATATTTTGTGTAGTAAATCATTCATGCCCACATACACACTCATATTCTTATTCACATTCATATTCATAGTCAAATAAACAGATATGTATATTCATAGTTATATTCATCTTCAATCCAACTATTCATATTGTACATATTCCAATATATGTATGTATATCTGCTTAAATTGATATAAACACACATATTCATATCTATATTCAGATTCATACTATTCGTATTTATATTCATGTTTATAGTCGTATTCATACTCACTACCATAGACACAAACTCATACTCATAGTCATAATCCTTGCCATACTCTTACTCATATTCACAAATAGTTACAGTATCACATTCATATTCATACTCATATTCATACCCGCATTCACATTCATATATTAAAGAGTTGCATTGGTAGCCAGCCACGCAGCTGTCATGTATTCGCATATATCAGCAACGAGGATATCACCAGTTAGCTATAATTATAGCACACGCACACCCACACACACACTCACGCACACACAGAGATGCCAACTCATATGCATACTGTAATATTCGCATGCATATGGCGGCTGATTTTGGGCTGCGTGTTGTACGCTATTGAATGTAATTGCATACGAGCACACATGCGTGTGTGTGTGTGTAGTTGTATGTGTGTGTGTGAGTGTTGAAGGTGGAGAGTGAGAGCAACCAAACAGGAAATGCTAATTGCATGGAAGTGTAGACGCCCGACGACATGTTCCATGAGTGGGCGGGGCGGGGGTGTAAAAGGCAATGTGTATGCAAGTCGCGGTCTCAATCGTGGCGCAGAAACGTCGCTTGGATTGCATTCGCGAGCCGGCAGCGCGACTCCCCCGCTCAAGCAACTAACTGGGTAACCCGACAGCCTCGTACAATATTATTGCCCGCAATCTAATTAGCTCCACGGAGCGACAAAGTGAGAGAGTGTGAGAGAGAGAGAGAAAGAGAGAGAGAGGGAAAGGGAGTGTAGGTGAGTAAGTGAGTGAGCTGGGCTGCTGTGATCCTTCAGTTGCTCACTTCCCACTTCTAATCCTTGCTGCCAATATTTGCTTCACGTTTTGGTAGCCCTCAATTGGCTGCTGTGTTTGCCTGCTCAAGCTTAAAGTATAGCAGACACACCCACTCGACCGCACACACACACACACACGCTCTTACTCAACTGGGGCTATATACTTAATTGAGAAAGGAATTCAGCGGTAATTCAATTCGTTTCGACTGTGTATACATATGTGTGTGTGTGTGCGCAGCATTGAATGGGAAATGGATCCTGCTCCAGCTGGCGGCACTTGCCAGCCCAGGCATTTGCCTGTTTAGTGCATTTAAAGAGCAGCAGCATGGGGTTAAAGCTTCGATTGCCATCACAGGCTGCTGGCACAGGCAGTGACACAGTTTTCGCTCCTTTTGCTCCGGCTGCCCATTTGCCACTCACCATTCACACTTGCGGCTGGCAGGAAGAGAGAGAGAGAGAGCGAGCGAGCGAGCGAGTGCGAGGTCTGGCACGTTTTGCTCCTGCTGTCGATTAGTCAATTATAGACAAATGGCCTGGGAGTTGTGCGCGGCGCAATGTAAACAAGCCATCAATAGCATAAAGGAGTGCACAGCGTCGTCCTGAGAAACGGCGAAATGGCAAACGGAGAAGTGGAAGATGGCCAGGCAACAGAGCGAGCGAGCGGCGTGGATGAGATAAAAGAATTATGCATAAGCAGCGGGACACACACACACACACACACACACACACACAGAGGGAGAGAGAGAGAAGGAGATGGACGCAGGACACCCTAGGGCACAATGGAGCGAAAGGCACAAAACGGAAACCACAAAACAGAGAAAAATTTAAAACAGGTATAGCGGAAGAGTGCATGAATAAATGGGACACAAAAGCAGCCGCGGCAAAACGCAAAAGCGCTTCAACTGAATTAAATGGCAAATCTTGAATCATATATGAGCAGGGAGTGGCAAAGAGAAGGACGAAGAAATTGGAAAAAAAAGAAATGCCATGCATATAGTGGTCTATAGACAGAATATCGATATTGATATTGAGAGAGGGAAAAGAAGACTTAAATATTGGTTAAGCTCAGATAAACGAGAGATGTACGAGACAGACAAAACAGAATTAGCAAAAAGTTGCTTAGCTTTGAGTGTTTGAGTGAGGGATGTAGCTACGTTTTCTTATTGCATCTTTCATTGCAATAGGGACTAAGACTTCTACTACACACCTCGCTCTATAAACATGAGAGCTTGCTAATGTTTTCATATATAAGAGTGCGTGCTGCCCAAGCGATAACTTGGTCTATTGCTTATACTATACAATCTCAACGAAGTCCCGGGCAGGAGGTGTTCTGTAAGCAGAGGCTGCACAGACTAATCAGTCTATATACGTTGCTACAAGTGAGCTTCAGGCTGCTGCTCCGCTGCAGGCAGATGCAGGTCGCGCTGAGGAGGGGAATCACACTGAGGGCAGTTTCGTAAACCTGCATGGGCTCATAATTCCATTTTACATTTACCCCAAAGGCAAACGGCGATTTCTCAGCGAACAGAGGCGAAAGAGTTTGAGAGTTCGAGTCACAATGACATGATGCTTCGCTGGTTGATGCAGCTGATCACAAGGCTAGGTCCGTCTAAGCATCATCTGAGTATCTTACTTGAAGAGCTTTAGAATATGTAGTATATATATACATATATATATTGCTGACTTCGCATACAGTACAAGTTGAGCCCAAGAGAACTACCAAGCTTAAAGAAATTTGTGTTGCATACCTTGAGGAGCGACCGCTTTGAGAATACTTTAAGCATAACACACAGACACACACACACACACACACATTCATACATATATTCCTACAAAGACGTTGGGCAAGCTGGAACTTCTACTTAATTTGGACAAGTACCTGCATAAAGGTGCAAGCATACACAGTGCACACACACACACACTCGCACACATTTCTATAAAACGAAGCTGTCGTCCAAGTTTTCTGTGGCACAAAACAAAATACCAAACGGATATCGAGAAAAAACAGTCTGGCGCTGGCCATTTGCTTGGCCAAAAACATGGGCGTGGGCATGGGCGTGAGTGTGGGCGTGGCGTGGAGTGCTACTGGCACATAGTTTTGATTCGGACTTGTGTCTGGTGCTCGATGCTCGGTGCTCAGCGACAATGCTAAGAGATAAATAAAAGTTTTGCCGCCATTGAATGCCGGGACTAGAACAAGGTGCCACAGTTCCCACTCAGACAGAGAAACATTTATGGAAACTGAACCGAACTGGGCAGCGGCCAAGGAATGCAAAAGTTTAAATTGTATCTGTATCGCTGAACCGGCATCAGCATCAGTATCAGGATACCAGCAAATGAGCTAAAGCGTGGTCCTTGCATGGGGACAATGGACTCCATAGAAAATGCTTACGACATTGGCAAGTGCAAGGCATTTTTGCCCTCGCCAGAGATCGTTTCTATCTATCTAATAATTAGATCAATATTGCGAATTATTCATTATTTAGTCTTAGATATTATCATTGATCTTTCAAGTCCCATCAATAGTATACATCTCTTACGATACAGTACAGAGCATATATTCTTTTACGATATTCGTGAGTAAGCCTGCATTTCTCACGATATTTGTTAGGTGAAATGCTCAGCATTAATTCCAGCTGCTGGCATTGGCTAAATAGCTATGCGAAGTCATGAAATGACCATGATTCGATGGGAAAGAGGTGTCGGGTCAGTCAGCCGGTAGAGTTGCCATAACCGTACCGATCAGCCCTCGCAGCTGTGGTCATTTGCGGCGGCCACAGCCACACGATTTCCGCTGAACGCCAGCTGGGGGATGGCCGATGCCCTCATTGGGCGGCTGTACTTTCTGGCCATTGTTGTGCCAGCCCCCCCCAAAAGCTGCTGGGCTGCCAATGGGGCGCTGACAAAGGCAAAACAAACAGAGGCAAAATCTAGTTAATTGGGTAAAATGCTGTGCGGAAATCGAAAGCAAAAGCACAAACACACAGCAGCATCAGCAGTCAGAGTCAGAGTTGGAGCTGGAGTTGGAGTCGGAGGCGCCAGCAAAAGTTGAAACCAGTTGCATTTGGCATTACCGTTTTGGAGCGGAAATGCCCGGGATCCCGTGCAGCGCCTGCGCTCGCCCGAAATGCAATAAATATCTAAATTGGCGCATGGCAGTCGCATTTGCATGCTCTGTGGCTGCCGGCCATGGCCGGGCTGCCGTTTGTGCCATTGTCCATCGATTTATGCAAATTTCGGCGCACATTTTATCAATAAACAATAATAAATTAAAATCAACAATCATTGTGCACGCCGCTCGCTGGGGAGTCGCAGCCGGGCGCCAAAATTGAAAACGAAATTTATAAATGCCAATTGTCAACGGCCGATGGCTAATGGGCGGCGGCCTGCACTCGCGCTCACGCTAGAGATGGCCACCAGTGGCGCGTGACACGACTGACAGCGAGCAAATATGTGAAGGATATGCGAATATATCAAAGCGAGCACTTGACCAAACAGGCCATTGATAATTTTCCCAACGACAGGTTTAAGTAACGATACTATCGATAACGCATTGATCGACTTAATAGATCTACTGCTTATATGGACTACAATTTATTTTATTTTCGTGTTTTTTTATTTGAAATCTAATAAATAAATACATAGTTAATGCAGAAAAAGTATTAGCAAATTATCCTACGAAATATTATTATTATTATTTATTTTATATTTCATTATTATATATTTTATTTTGATTATTTCTTTTTTTTTTTCAGCAAATTATTGTGCGGTTTATTATTATTATTAATAATTTTTTTTTATATATAATTAATATAATTTTTATTTTAATTATTACTTTTTTTCTAGATTATGTTAAGTAGTGTTCATTTATCATTCACTTAAAACAGATGTAAAATTCTTTACTACAATACTTTATTTCTTTTATTTCCATTCAAAACTAAATATATATTATTAATTAGTAAATGATTAAATTTTGAACTATTTATTTCCACAATAATTGAAAACAACAATTTTTCATTGGTCGAAATGACTAATGAAAGATAATATTTGAAGTTCTCTTCCAGTAAAATCTAGTCCGTTTTTTGCAATAGCTATAGGCTAAGTGGATCGTCTGAACGTCAACCAATATCCAACGACCTTTCGCTAAAATTATTGTCAGTCCCTTGTATTGGTATTATCATCGATGATTCTAAGAGCTCTGGTTATATTAGGAAATTTAAAATAAAAGAACTGTCGATAAGCTATCTATTATTTAGCTATTATATACTATCTGGCCAATTGTGCAGCTTAAATAACCCCACAGCTGATTTCAACACATATGCGTATCAATAATCAACCTACTGATCTTATAGCCAACTCCTCTAATAAAATTTATTGTTATAAGTCCATCACTTGCTCCACGGATTCGGCATTTGGTTCTGCTCTATGCGATATTTATGCACATAGACAAATTTACGCGAATGCTATGCCAATGACAACAACAACAACAACAACCAGCATAACAGTTATTACTGTATTTGCAATCAAAAATGAAACCGAAGCGAAATGCATAACAAATGGAGCACAACTGGGGGCCCTGGCGGAGATTCAAGCATTGACCCAATGCCAAATCGAAATATCCCTTATACGATAGAGCACAAATTAAATTATTTAATAATAATAGCAATAATTTGAGTTAGATGGGGTGTGCATGGACAACAAACAGAGCTGTCGGCATCCATGCGCCTAAATTGATATAGTATTCGAGATTTTATAGCGCAAATATATTATTCTCTACCTCTCTATCTCCCTCTCTCTTTCTCTCTCTCTCTCTCTCTCACTCTCTGGTTAATGCAATTTGCATTTAGATTAAAACTGTGCAAAAAATGGAGTTTTTAGCATCAATCATATATAAAATGTTTCTTTTTTTTCACATACATATATGTATATACAGATCCAGCTCCTGCTCCCCCTCCTGCCAGCCAGCTATAAATTTCCTGTTCATATTTTGGCTATTTAAAGAATTCTCGTTAAAAAAAAGTTGAGTGAATGAGTTGAGGCCGTGCCTCCCTGGCCAAACGAAATACTTTTGCATTCATTGAGGAAAGCGCGATGAAGATTAAGAAATAACAGCCGCATTCCTAGCGGGCATCATGAAGCCACAAAGGGGGTTAATTGCGGGGGTGTTCAGCTGGCAGCGCATTGCTTCGCGCTTTTCGTTTACTCTCGCCGTTTTTTGTGTTTTTGTTGGTTCAGGTTTTGGCTTGTTGGGTCAGTTTTGCATACTTTTGTGCGGGGCACAGGAAAAAAATTTGCATTTTCCATTTCAGGGCGGGCGCTCGCGTCAAATGAAAAGCGCCACGGCAGCTCCCTCGAATTTGGGCGCCAGCCAGCAGAACCGCTACAGATAGCCCGCCCAGTCAATGAATGAGCGCGCGGGCGGGCGGTCGCTCGGTCCGTGCGGGTCTCTGTCAAAGAATGGGCGTGGCGCAGGTCAGATGCAAACTGATGATTTATTACGCTTTTGGCATTATTGATATTTTATTTGTGTGCGTTGAAGTCATTTAGCTCCACTGCAAAGGCAATTGCAACTGCACCGGAATCCCCAGCAGTCTATCTGCCAACAGGCTAACGACTCAGCCTGGACAGGCATAATTAATTCTTTGTTTGACATCTCAGCAGGGGCTATACATATGCAACACATACATAGGTGCGCATGTGTATGTGCATATTCGCACTGAGCCATAGGCGAAGCAAGAGAAGATTAAGTTAAATCATTTAACTGCATTTCACGAGAAATTCTCTGGCACTTTGCACTCTTAACGATATACTCTATACGGCTCGATAATCGAGCATTGTGCACCTGAAAATAGTATTCGTACAGCTGCAGGCATGACCTCTTCTACTGAGCATATTTTCAATTAACATTTATGGGAATATATTTAGGAAGACTGGAGAGGAAAAGAAACAGGTTGTTTAACTCTAATCGTTAGCTATGCAACACGTATGTAGGTGGATCATCTCGGGCAAACCTTTTGCACTGAGCTCTATTCAACATCGTATTTGCTCGGGCTCCATATCAATGCACTCGTACCTCGACTGAGGTGCACTATTTGTGTTTGCTTTCTGCTCTCTTCTCTCCGCTCTCTACTCTCCACTCTCCACTCACTGCTCCATAAATGATATTACTTCTTCCCCAAGAGGTGGCTTTTATTCGTTCAACTCAACTTCGTATTTGTTCAGGCTTTATTTATACTTGCGGGCGATCACTCCACTCGATTCGCGTCTGACGTTCCTCTGTAAACAATGTATGCTTTTTCTCTGCGGTCCGCTCTCTACTGTCTGCACTCTGCTGTCCACTATCCGCTCTCCACTCTCAGGACCTGCTAGTTTCTCTGTTCACTCTCATCTGCTTCCCACTTTTCCCCGTCTCTCACTCTGTCACTTTTCGACATTACTAAACACTTTGTATACTTTATTCATCGTGTTTTTCCCAATCAAAGCAACTTCAAAGCAGACGACTACGGCCAGCTTTCATCGTAGTTGGCTCTGGGAGCAGAGGCAAGCAGTCTCAGCATTTGGTTCAATAGAACACACTTATTTCGATAGCTTGGAACAAAATCTGTAAATCAAACGCCGTAAAGCATTTAAATTAAAAACCAAAAAAATGTCCTTGTACAATTGGACTCGTTCCTGCCTGAAGGTCCATCGCCTGGCGCTCTGCACCTCGCATCTGCAGCGCCTCAAGTCCGACTACTCGAAGACCATTTGCAATTTGAAGATCAACAAGGAGACGAAGCTGCTGGTGCAGGGCTTCACGGGCAAGCAGGCCACCTTCCACGCCGAGGAGGCCCAGAAGTATGGCACTACGATTGTGGGCGGCACCTCGCCCAAAAAGGGCGGCACCACCCACATGGACCTGCCCGTCTTCAAGAACGTGAAGGAGGCCGTCAAGGCCGTCAAGCCGGACGCCACGGTGATCTTCATTCCGCCATCGACGGCAGCCATCGGCATATGCGCCGCCATTGAGAACGAGGTGGGACTGATTGTGGCCATCACAGAGGGTATTCCGCAGGTGGACATGGTGCGCATTCTGCAGATGCTGCACAGCCAGGAGAAGTCGCGTCTGCTGGGACCCAACTGCCCGGGAATCATATCGCCCGAGCAGTGCAAGATCGGCATCATGCCCGGCCACATCCACAAGCGCGGCTGCGTGGGCATCGTCTCGCGCTCCGGCACCCTCACCTATGAGGCTGTGCATCAGACAACGAGCGTGGGCCTGGGACAGACCCTGTGCATCGGCGTTGGCGGCGATCCCTTCAATGGCACCAACTTCATCGACGCCCTCAACATATTCCTCTACGACAAGGAGACCAAGGGCATCATACTCATCGGCGAAATCGGCGGCTCCGCCGAGGAGGAGGCAGCGGACTTCCTCAAGGCAAACAACTCGGGCTGTGATGCAAAGCCAGTGGTGGCATTTATAGCCGGCGTCACAGCTCCGCCGGGACGCCGCATGGGTCATGCTGGCGCCATCATATCCGGCGGCAAGGGTGCCGCCTCCGACAAGCTGAAGGCCCTGAAGGCCGCTGGTGCCTTGATCGCCCTCAATCCCAACCACCTGGGCAGCATACTCCACACGGAGATGGTGCGCAAGAAGCTGGTCAGCCCCAAGTAGTGGGCAGCCGGGCACCACCCTACGGACGGCCGAACGATGCGGCGAAAAGCTATCAACTGATGTACCATTGAATTTCATTGCTGATTCGTGATTCTGGTTTTCCACAACGTTTAATTCTATACGAGACTTCCAAGCACATTTTCACACATTTCATTGATTTTCACAATTGGCCCAAAGGGCATCCAAATTAACTAAAGCAAACAAGCCAAGAGAAATGAAAAAAGAACGCATATCAAAAATACGATTACAAAAATACTATTTAAATAATGTTTTAAGGTTGGTAGAACAGCAATGCAATTGCCATGAAATTTACATATTCTGAGTAGTATACGAAGCCATATAATAAAGCTATTATATCACGTTCCCAATGCTGCATGACTGCTTGTAGACATACAGAAGGGTATAGAACATCAAGTGATCTTAACTGAATGATGTCGACAGCGAGCAGTTGTGAGAAAGAGACAGGGCGAGTGAAGTATATGCAGCTTTAGGGGATATATATTAAGTCAAAATCTGATCTGATCCGATGTCTGTCTATATGCATGGCATATGACAGATATAGTATATATGTTGAATATAATGTGATTTGATACTGCAAAGCTTACAGCAGAGTCTAAGAGCAGCGTGTGAATGAGATAGAGATGGAGCGAGGGAGTGAGAGGGAGAGAGAGAGAGAGAGAGGTACAGAAGTAGTATTTGTGAGAGACCGCCTGCTTGCGTAGAACTGTAAAAATATACACTTTAATTAGCACTCTCTGACTGAGTGAAAGAGCGAGAGAGAGAGAGGGAAAGAGAGTGAAAGCGCACAAAATAGGCAATGCTTAACATAGTCTCGGATGTTGCTGAGAGAGTGAGAGTGAGATGCCCTTCGAGGTCAGTCGTACAGAGTCGTTGTGATTGTTAGTGGACGCAGGGAAGAAATGACCTTTGATTTTTATTTTTAATCATGTATTTAATTTTTTTATTTAACGAATTTTCTGCTCAACGCGACAGACAGGAAAATCAGAATAGGAGGTTTCTAATTTGGCAGCCACACTTTCCTGCCTGTTATAATCAATATTCTGTATTATATTGTATTACTTATAGAACTTATTGACCACGTAGATTATTTTAAAGTTGAGTAAGCTGCGAGCTGCTTTCAGATTTTTCCCACTTTTGTTGATCAAGATTTGTTTGATTACGACTAACCCATTATACCACAACGTCTTTTGAGCACTCGCCGTTCTATGTGATTCTCATGAATCTCAGGACTTGCTAATTTCTTTGTTCACTCTCTCCTGCTTCCCACTTGTCCCCGTCTCTCACTCTTACTCTTGTTATATATGTATCTTCTCAATATGCGTTAAATAATCTATATATTGTATGATCCATATGGCATCTCATTATTATTATACATGTATATTCACCATATTCCATAAATATTCCATACATAAGTCATATCATCACATCAGCTGACTTTAGCTCATGTTAGCTTTATCCTTAGTTCAGTGGGTCAAAATTAATTGCATAGCTCTTGCGCCCATTGCTGGATAGGCTGACCTATAATGGCTTTTACTATATATTATTCTACTATATGTTATCTATATCACATATCTATCTCTCTCAGGATAGCCTGACCCACCCGAAGTGCTATAGTGACTTTAATCGCCTTTCTTATACACATGTATTACCTCTATAGTCTATATCATATGTACATATGCCATCTCCAGCAATAATTCAATTAAATTAAAGCGCGCTTTAAGCGTGTGCATCGTTCCAGCCAGTTCAGTGGGTCAGTCAGCGCGGCGTGGATTGCGCTAGGATAGCTCGACCTGCAGCTTGGGGCAGGCAATTACACGAGTTTCATTTGCTTTAGAGCCAAGTTCAGTCAACTTTTGGTGTTATGTCTGTGCGCCAAAAAGCTAATTTTGTTACGTTGTCTGTTTTGTTGCTGTTGTTTGTGTGTGTGTGTGTGTGTTGTGTGGGTGCTACAACCACCTTGCCTGTTGTGGTGTTGTTATTGTTGTTGCTGCTGCTGCTGCTGCTGCATGTCATGTCGTGGCGCTATTTTTCCGTGTTTTGCCTAACTGCCGGCTATAAACTAATTACCGCACACTTTTTGCAGTGCTTTGTTGTTCTTTGCTTTCTTTGCTGTTGTTGTTGTTGCTGCCAGTTGTGGGTGTTACATTCGTGCTGTCTGCGAACTGCGTCCCCGCCAACGATTATGTTGATAATTGGCGTTGGCGTGTCGGCATCACGTGGCGTATGCGCAACGTTGCCAGCTGCAGCCAGCGACAGCTGCTCCCTGTTGGCCAAGTTGCCAGCTACCTGGCCATCTACTTGACAAATATTTAAATCATTTGCTGTCAGGCAAAAGTCAGGTACGTGTGCATGTGTCTCTGTGTGTGTGTGTGTGTGTGTGTGTGTGTGTGTGGCAAGTATGTCTCTTATCCAACTGGCGCATAATTTAACTAAAAGCAATTCAAAAGGCAGCTCGGCAGCAGCAGCAGCACAAAGTGAAGCCAAGTGTAGCCGAGCTTCAGCAACTGCTAAATGCCAGCAGCCATGTACCAGCCACGCCCACCATTTGTGTAGCGACAGAGAGAGAGAGAGAGAGAGAGGAGGGTGGGGATGGGGGTGGTGCAAGCACACACTTGAAAATATACGGCAACGTAAGTTCTTGGCACTGTTTCTGTCGACGGCTTTAAAGTATTTGCCCGGCTTTCTTTGCCAGCTGCTTAGGTGTCAACGGCGCACTCGAGCAGCGTGTATTCCAGTGAGTTATTCCTTTCCAAGCTCTTTACCAAATCCCACAGCATTGCATACACAGAGCGGCTAGACAAGGCACACACACACTCACACTCACCTTCATTTAGCAGTTGGAGCAGTTGAGTTCCCAACAAGTGCCGCACTTCTATGGACGAGTGTGCAGCACAAATGCATTTTCCTTATTAAAAACCCATACACGAGCTTGTGTGCGTGTGTGTGTGTAGGTGTGTGTGTTTCATTTAAATTAAATAGTAGGTGGCAAGTGACAAGTGGGCGGGGCGCGGGCTGGTGTCCAAACAGGGCCAGAGAGCTAGCCAAGCTCTTCAAAAATAATTTTGGGTTTGCTGCGAGGGTCACTCGACCGCAGCTACAGTGAAATGCAATTACAATTGCAATCGAGCTGACAAAGCCACCCACAGAGCTCCTTACCCCGAAATGCATTTCGATTTTTGATTGTGTGAGAGGTGAGAGCCCGGCCCCTGCGAGCAGGTGGTAATTGCTGCCTGCGGTCACTGCGGTTATTAAGCATGTCTCCAGCCAAGCTTGACATTTGATTAAACGAGACTCGCATCGAGTGGAACACTAAAGCCTCAGCATTTTGTGTCACCTCAATTTCGGCAAAAGAATTCCTTCCCATCGATATCTGCTCGAGCGAGTCGTGGAAATTGTCAAAGGGAGCCGAATTCACACAAAGCGATTATTTGCATAATGCAAGCAAGCCCTCATCGATGTGAGACCTAATTCAATTATTGATTCACTCAAGACTCGACACTCGACATTGTTATTGGCTCTGCTCTGTCCATTAAACCCAATCATGGCATTGCTGTGCCATCAACCACAGTTCTACAACCACTCACTGGGCGGCCACATATCAAACTAATTGAAAACCGAAGCCTGCACTGGCTGAGCCAATTCGAAAAAAGCGCAAGACGGACGCACACACACACACACGCACACATAGATGAGCTGCTATGACTACAAACAGAACCCTAAATTGTTGCATTTAATTGGGACGATTGGAAGTTTTGTCGTTTCATCAACAGCAGCGCCTCGCCCAGCCACGCCCCACTTCGCCCCTGGTACGTATGTATAACAATTGTAACCGCATTTTTGTTCACAAAGCCAAATTGGTTTATTTTCTTGCCAAATTCTCGTAGCACAAAGAGAGAGAGAGAGAGAGAGAGAGAGAGAGAGAGAGAGAGACATGGCTGGCACATTGGAAAAATGGAAAAATGGGAAAATTCATGCAAGGCATTTATCCTCAATAAGTCGGAATGAATTTGTCAATTTATGTAGAGGAGCATACGAGAGGAGCTTGAGCCGAGAACATTTACAGAGCCCACCAGATCCACCGCACCCACCGAACCACAAACATCAAGCGCTGAGCCACAGGTCTCAGCAGGCCAAAATAATGTTTTGGCCATTGGCGTTCGTTTCTGTTGTATTCCGAATTTGGCAACGCAACGGCAAACAGCTGAAATGTTGCACGTGCCACGCCCACTCGAGCACAGCTGGCAGCTGTCACTGGATTGACAATTACGAAAATTGTGATTTTATTTGACAAAGTTTCGACTGGGAGACGATTGCGATTGAATGTATTCAATGATTACTAACGATGATGATCGAAACGTTGAACTTTTGCCGCAATTAACGTGGCTTTGACTGCGCGCAAATCGATTTGAATATTCAGCTTATTCGCAATACGCCATTGACATTCGATAGGGCAACTGCCGACTGTAAACTGTAGGCAATGCAATGAATAGCCGAGCAGCTCGTGACACGACCTCTATTTGTTCGCCAATCACTTCTATATGCATGGATATTTATTCATTGCGAAATGCCATATGCATATTTGCTACAAGCAAATAGAATTTATTATATGTGTATATATGCACTTCATCAACTATATGTATATATATAAAAAAAACACGCATTCCTGGCAGACGCCAGCTCTGCTCTCCCCTCTCGCCTGGCTGCAAACTATGCAAATTTGCCAGCACATGGTTAAAAGCTGTCAACTTTTATGCTTAGCGCGCAAATAATTAGAAAAGTTCGTTGACTGCTGACCAAAAGCCCGCAAAGCCCCATAAAGATAACAACAAAAACAAGAACAACAACAACAAACAGCTGAACATCATCATGTGCGAGAGGGATTCAATTAAATATGCAAAAATAAATTTTATATTAGACTAAAAAAAAAAAGATTTGGCTAAATTACAGCCGATAAATACTCTAGTTTATGATAATTATACAATAATAATATTTATTTTATTTAAATATTTGATTTTCTATTTATATATATTTAATTTAATTATTAATTATTGATTTATTTTTATTTTATATTTATTTATTTATTTACTTAGTTCTTTTTGCTTAAACATTTATTGTTATTTATTTGTTATTTATTTATTTTTTATTTTAATTTTTATTATTTTTTTTTAAATTAATTTTTAAATCGTTATTAATTTTTAAATTAATTGCTTAATTTTTATTAATTTATATTTATAAATGGCATATATTTAAGTTAATGTGTAATTAATTAACTAACTTTTTTAAATTAATTTTTTTATTGTATTCATGAATTTTTACTTATTTATTTTTTAAATTTATTATTTATTTATAGCTTACTTATAGATTTATGTATTATATATTTGTTTATATTTGGCATTTAAATTATTTATTTATTTATTTATATATTTACTTGTTTATCTCGAAAAGATCAACAAAATATTTTTGTTTTTTTAATAAATCGAAAATAATAATAATAAAAAAAATAAATTCAATAAGTGCTTTAAATTCACTTGCAAATATCGTTGATATTCAATTCGGATGCCGTTTCCGATTCGCTTTTGGCGCCTGGGGTACGATTCGCCGGCACAATTATATACTCTTTTATAAATATTTCAAGTGTACAGGGTAAAAATAAAATAGAAACGAGAAAAGGGGGAAAAGTAAACATCGCGCGTTTTAATAGTTTCAAGGGTTGTTGGGATTGAATTAGGGACGCTTGCGGCTGCAAACTTCACTGTCGCAATTAATAAAGTTTTGGCCCCAGCGCAAAAAACCACTGAAACAATATTAAAAAAAAAAAAACAAAAAAATAGACAACTACATAGTAAAAATGGCGTACAGCAACAACAATAACAGCTGTGAGAATTTTTGCAATTTGTGGGAAAATGGCTGACATTGCGTATACGCCGCATATGACGGCAAAGCTATTGCCAGCTGCCCCCCTCGAAGGCTGGCCTCTATGCATACATCATTTGCCGGCCAACCCCACGCAAGCGCCGACCACAAGGGATGCCATATAACCTCATCACGATTGTGTTGTTGATTTTATTTTTATTATTTTACCACCATGTTGTGGGCTACCGAAAGCTGTATCTGAATACTGTCAACATATTGATTACGCAGCTTTAATCAAATTACGAGCAGCCAGCCATCTAGAAACAGATGACACAAGCTTCACATATCAAACTGGCAAAAAGTTTCATTTCTCCTCGCACAAATCGATTGAAATATGCATTTTGTGCATTTGCTGAGCAATAGAGATATTTGCTGTCGAAACATGTTATATATTATATTAAATAAATATATTGTTTTTGACGATCTGTTTTCGTTCAATAAGCAACAGATATGCATTAAAAGTTCTGTCTCATAGCACACTGTCTTTCGATCTATCTGAGAAGACTCTCGATATAGTTTTGTCTCTCTCTCTCTCTCTCTTCTGATCACTCTTTCTGTAGATATACTCTCTCTCTATATCTTTGTCTCTTTCTCTCTCTCTCTCTCTGTCTCTCTCTATGTCTTTGCTTCATTCAGCATTGCATTTCTTTGTTTGTTCGCTCAGTCAGCGTCTTTTTCTCTTACCTGACTCCGTCCCTCTTTCTCTTTATCGCTTCCTCTTCTTCCCGCTTTCTCCTTATCTCTACCTCTTCCTCTCCCTCCCTCTCTTTCGCCCTCTCTCTCTATATAGATTCGTTCTCTCATTTTGTTCCCCCTCTCAAATGCTCTATTGCCCTTTCTGTCCAACTCTCTCTCTGTCTCCTCCCGCTTTCTCCCACATTTTTGCTCACTCTGCATTTGTATGTATCCATAAATCCTTGCTAATGACCTCATATCTGTTAACGATAATTATAATTAGAAAATCCAGCGACAACCAACGGCCAATTACTATAGGAATGTGCAGCACATGTTGTGGCCAACACAAAGTGCTGTTATAGCTTATGTTTTATTAAACAATTGGCAGCACTGGCCACGTCGCGTCGCGCCATGGCATCCACCTGCCATATGGACGACGCGACGTTTGTGGCTTGGCCTGCAAATATTTCGTTTGAGACAACTTTGTGTGGAAATTCTTTTGCAAACTTTACGCAATTAAACGCTCTTCAAACTGAGGGCATACCTAGCTGTATGTGAGTGTATGTGTGTGTGTGTGTGTGTGTGTGTGTGTCTGTGGTGTATGTAACGTGGTCAACTGACCGCTGCAACGGGCTTTTCATCCTTTGCTTTCTCTTCCACTTCTTTTTTTTTGGCTAGAGCGCGATTCGACAACACGAAGGAGAATCAGCAGAAGTTGCAAAGTGCATTGGTTACTGTGGCAATAACACTCAGACTTTGTGGCATGCTGAGACTTTGCGGTTTTTATGCTTCACTAAATGACGCTATCCAAAAACGTGAACGTGTGCCAGGCCAGCTGTGTTGGTGTGTGTGTGTGTGTGTGTGTGTGTGTGTGTGTGGGCCAGTTGAGGTGTTTAGGCGAAAGTTTTGTCGACATCTTAATTTCTCACTTGTAAATTGAGCTGCGCCAGCAACCGCAAATTAGACCCCAAAGTATACGTACTTTGTGGATGCCAAATATGGCCACACACACACACACACACGCGCGCGGGCGCACCTAGACAAAAACAAACACACACACACACACTCATGTGTAAAACCAACAAGCACACGCATGTCGCCTCACACGGACACAGACAAAGGCGCTTACACACACACACGCAGCTTTGCTGTGTAACAAAGTTGAAGTGAAACAGGAGCCACACAGAGACAGAGAGAGAGGGGGAGGGAGAGGGAGAGAGCAGGACAGACAGAGAACTGTATTGTCCAATGAAATGCGATTGAATTCAGTTGGAATTTGTGATCAGCCGCGCGCAGAGTTGAAATAAGTTAAATATAATATAAATAGCCTTGTATTAATTGCAGATGCTCAAAGTACAAGCACACACACACACGCACACAGACACACATGAGTGAGCTCTAGATAATTAATGATTTGCTGGCGATTGACAGGTGATTCTCTGCACAATGCCGAGTGACTGTCCGTCAGTTAAATGCCATTTAACGTTAAGCTGAACCAAAAACCTATTGATGATTATGTTAATTTGCATAGAATGTCCATTTAGTATTTATGTATTTATATATATCTTATCCATCATCTATTATCATTAATTTGAGTTTCTTTTTTTTTTTTTTAGCACTAATTTGCTGGCAATTACAAATAGATAACATCGGGCTGGCGTTGGGTTAAGAACCTGTCAATTTGCCAGACGCGCATCGCTGAAATTTCCCAGCGGGCGGCGGCAGGCAGCCTCAGCCTCACACTCAGTTGGGGCAGAGAGAGAGAGGGGGGAGGGAGATACACTCACACACACACAGTGGCAGACAAACATGTTGGCGCTCATTTCACACCGCACACGTAGACAAACATTTACAAATGAGCGCTGAAGCGTGGGACACCAGACGCCGCAAATGCCTCAGGTGCCATCAGCTGGGTCCCACTTGAAGTGCACGCTGCCATGCACGCCCACTGGCCGCCCCTTGCCCACTCTGAATGCCATTTCCATTCTCGCTCGCTCGCTTTCTAATGCGTGCACAATTAGAGCCAGTTGCAGGCAAATTGTGATATTTAATTAAACGTTGGCCACACGCCGAATCTCTGTGTGTGTGTGTGAGCGCTATATTCATGTGAGAGTGCTTCCCATTTGGCTGGCGCAGCTCAGTCGAAAGTTAAATCCGAACTTTGTTGGCCTGCCCGCGGCCCCCATCCCCCCTGGCGCAGTCAATAATTTGGCCAATGACGTGCAATTATTTGCCCAGCCAAGTTTTGAGACAACTCAGCCTCTGACACCGCCATCGCCGCCAAAGTCGCACTCCCAACCCATCTCTGCCAGCAGCCAACACTCTCTGCCTCTGCCCCTACCTCTAACGCTGCCTCTACCTCTGCCTTTTTGCAGTTTCTCTGCATTCTTGCTGGCAACTGCTCGCGCGGCACGTACAAAGTTTGTCTAGTTCGGCCAATGCGGAGCTGAAGCTGAAGCTGAAGTGGAAGTCGCAGTCGAAGTGGAAGTCGAATGATTCATGGCCGCTGCAATTTAGCTGCCAACTCGCGAAAAGTACCGGAAACGCATTCATTTTCCGCATTTTTCACATCAATAATAAAGTGCAACCAGAACAGCGCCAAGCGCCAGCCAATGTCCATTGAGTGGCCCTTTCCCAGCAGACTGCAGACTGCAGACTGCAGCAGAAGCTGAGAGCTGTGGGCTGAGAGCTAAGAGCTGCGCGCTGCCTGAGACAAGCCTAATTAAGTTTGCAACATTTATGACTTGTTAGCCATTGGCCCAAACACTTGGCTAACTAACCAACTGAGCTGAAACAGTTGCAACTGGAGCAAAGCCTCAATCAGCAGCCGCACCCCCGGCCCATCCACAGCCTCGGCCGATTGCAATTTCGGCTGAGTGTAAATGAGAAATGTTGAATCTAACTAAAGAAACTCAATTCATTTACCAAATGCAATGGACAGTTCGTCATTCCGAGAATTTCAATTAAAATTTGCTCCATTCCGTTTTGTCTCGTGCCCAAGTGTTCCAAGGAAACTCAAATTTATTCATTCCAATTGGATAAATAATTAGTTATTCATGAGCTATCCGAGAGAGGAAAAGGAATGCAACGTAGTTAACCTTTTCAATTTCCCTCATTTCATTCTCAATCATTCCTAGCTAAGCTCAGCAATTTCCTTCCGTTCCATTTTAAGCCAGGCAATGCCATTTGGTTCCACAGCTCAAAGTCGAATTGATATTTCTCTTCTTCTCAATACCTTGCCAGTCCTGTTCCCAGTCCCAGTCCCATTCCATTCCATTTCATTTCATGCCACAGCAAAACCTTTTAATTCTCGTTCCAGTCAGAGAAGAGCGAAAAACTACGTCCATAAACTGAACTAAGCCAAGTAAAACTCCATTCATTTCACGCTTCGCCTGCCAGCAAATGCCCGACCCAAAAGCTGTCGGCGTCATCTCCTTCCCTATTCTCAACCTCATCCTCATGCTCATCCCTATTCGCAGCCACATCCGTATCCTCGCTGTCCAGCTGCTACAAGTATTGAACTTTCCTGTACCGCAGTTGTCTCCGTCGACGGGGAAACGATGACAGTTGCGCTTTTTCTTCTACGCTTAGATTTATACGCAATTTTTTATGATTTACGAGACGGACTGAGCCACAGGCACAAGCTCATTTCAAGGTAATCTTTGGGCTGGCCAGCTGGCGGCTGGCCGGCTTAGCTGCCAAATCAATTTGCTTGCCAGACTGATGAGCTGGTCAAAGTCCATAGTGCGCCTCACTGGGCTAAACCTTTTCACATTTTCCAAGCTGTTCTCCTGCTGCTGGTGGTGCTGCAACAGCTGCCCGCCACCTAGTCAATCCCAAGCCCATTCACATTGTTTTGCCAGCGAGTCGCTGATAAGACACCGGCCCAGTCAGCAAACTCAGCGGACAGCGAACGACATAGCGCAGACAGAGAGACAGAGAGACAGGCAGGCAGGCAGCCAGACAAACGAAGAGACAGAGAGACAGGCCGACAGCCAGACAGCTGACCCGGCTGCTAACTACCCGATAAGCGCTGCAATGTGCGGCTGCTGCTGCTGGTGCTGCTGCTGCCGTTTCCTGCTACTGGTGCTGCTGCTGCTGCTCGCGCTGCTCGGGCTGCTCGGGCTGTTCATATTTCAGAGTCGTGTTTATGCAGCTTTGAACTCAACACTTTGCGACTTTCAGCTTGCTGGCGGGCATTAAAAGCGAAGCCGTTAAGCGGCTTAAGAGCACATTGCGCATACGCAGCGTGGACTTTATTAAGCATAATTATAAAATACACTGCAAAAGGAGTAATGCAATAAAAAAAAAAAAAAAACACATGCACTAAGAAATAAAAAAAAGAAACACAAGAAAAATGTTATGGGAACAAGCATTAGCAAAAGTTTGTACAATGCACCGCATTTGAGATAATCTTTAGAGCTAAATTCACTACATTACGGCCAGGGCCAGAGCCAGGGTAATCGCTGCCGCAGCTGCTCCCGCTGAATGGGTCCAGCTGCGCGCTGCGCCAGCGCGCTGGGTGAGCGCCTGGCTGTGGTCCCGGGTGACGCGATCGACGATCTGCTGGCAGTTGGACTCCTTGCGCACGTAGCGGAACATCGACTCCACGATGTTGCTGGGCGTGATGTTGGTGCAGTTCTCCAGGTGGCGCACCACACAGCTCTCGAAGTCGTGCAGCTCGGTGCACTGGCGCGAGCCGAGCACCAGCTCGGGCAGCTCCACCGTCGATATGTTCAGCTGGCTGGGCATATAGTGGCCAAAGGACTTCTCCAGGCAGCGGCCCATGTTGTCCTTGTGCTGCTCGAGGCACTCCGGCCCCTGCTCGGCTATGAAGAGGGCAATCTGGTCGCCGTTCTTGTAGCAGACAAAGTCCAGCAGCTTGCCAATGATGCGCTGCATCACGGCATTGTGCTGGCGCTCCTCGCGCGTCAAGCAGGGCAGCAGCACCGCATTGAAGTCCGTCAGGCACTGGCGGGCCTGGGGCAGGCGCAGGCAGTACTTCTCGAAGACGACGTCCAGGTCGCCCAGCGGCCGCGCCCGCTCCACCTCGTCCAGCACGACCGTGATGTTGGCCAGCCCATTGAGGCACTCCATCAGCTTGCCGCCGGCCTGCTGAATGTCATCGCTCAGCTTCGTCGCATTCACCTCGCTCGCCGGCAGCGCGGCATTCGCCTTGGCGCACTTCTGCTCCAGCAGCCGCTGCAGGTCGGCCAGGCTGACGTTGGCGGGCCCATAGCCAGCGGGCAGGTAGTGGGCGCCCAGCTCATTCAGGTCCTTGATGTTCGACGCATTCGGCAGCTGCAGCTCGGCGGCGGCCAAGGAGCAGCAGCAGCAGCAGCAGCCAATCAGCGCCACGCACAGTGCGAGCAGCCGACGCGAACCATTCAACGTTGTCTCCATGACTGCCAGCTAGCAGCCACTCCGTCCGCGCTCTCACTCCCAATGTCAATCTCAATCGCAGTCGCAGTCGCAGTAACAGTCTCACAGTCTCAGTCTCAGACTCTCTGGCCGTAGCTATGTACATACATATGTTGCTTATCTTATCAGCGGCCAGAGCCGACACACTTAAGAGGCTTCGCCTTAATGCGACTGCGTCTCGCGATTAGCTGCGCTGCGGTCAATGTACGAGATTATCACGTTGTTCGCGTCAAATAAACACGAGTGAGCAGTACAAAACTATACTCAATATATATTCCATACTCTATGCTCTACATGCTACTGGCAAACAATTGGGCAAAGCAGAGCCACAAAATTTTTTGGGGGACCAACGCAGATTAGGGCTGAGCGCTGGAATGTCGAGCATGGGTAATCGAGGGGGAGACTGAAATACAGTTGGTTGAAATTAGAGTTTCTGTGGTACAAAATAGAAATTGATAAGCAATTAATTGGGTCTTCAAATCCAGCCCGTAAATGTAGTCCCCTCTGGCAAATCGAGCAATAAACAATGTGCTCCAGCTGCGATAAGCAGCAGTCAACGTGATCGAGCATTTATAGATTGTATTGTTTTTGTTTCTTTTCTTGGGATCGAACTTGATCCATAGTTCAACTCTCCAAATCAAAGCTGATAGCCAGCAGCCCCTCGATTGCCGATCGATTATCAGGCGAAGCGAGCGAGCCAAGCGATGCGACCTTAATTCTGATATGCCTTCCGATTTCCACGCAGGGCTGGGCCACTGTGCGCGCGCGATGTGGAGCTGAAATTTGAGCTGCAACAGCTGCGGGCAGAGCTCGCATTGGGAAACGCAACACTAACTAACAACAACAGTGGAAACAACAACAACAACAACAAATGGCAAAACAAAAACCAAAAAAATTTAACAATTTATCTTCGTTTGTAACGGAAGTTGCAACGCAATAAACAACACGGCAACAGGAGCGAACGAGCGAGCGAGCGAGCTAAAGCGAGAGGCGTTACCCAAGGAGGCGTGGCCGTCGAGAATGTGCCAGGAAACTTTCGGCTGCATTACACAAAGAATTTTCGGGTTGCTGAAATAATACGGCAAAATTACAGCTAACTGCGCCTCGAGACGATTTCGCTGCAAGTGAATGAAGCGTACGAAAAGGATTCTAAAAAATGATGGCAATTAATTGTTGCTGCTGCAGCTGCCTGGGCGTGGGCGTGAGCGTGGGCGTGGCACTGAATGGGATGGCTTAGCGAGTGTTGCCTGAGCAATTAGTGCGCTGGCATTTCTCAGAATGCGCAAATTTGCATTTATCACAGCCGCAACAGCAAGCGGTGCGAGTGGTGCAAGTGGCGGCAGTGGTGCAGCGGTGCAGCGATGGAATGTTGCTATAACTAAAGTCCTTTCAAATTCCACTTGACTTGGGGCGTGCATTGCTGCAAAGCTAAGAGCGAAACCTCAACTTAAGGCTGAGCCTGACTTCAGCTGCAACAGTAGTGGCCAAAATAAAGTGCATGCTTGACGCTTGACTTTCATTGCTAGTAATTGAAGTGGCGCGACCATTGTAATGGCTAAGCAGCTTGACTAGCTGCAGTGGCTGCTGAAATTAAGTGCACATCAAGCTCAAGTTCGCAACGGCTGCACAGTGGATCAACGTAACGGCTGCAACTGTGCTGCAGCTGGAATTCTCATGATCCGACACACAACAGAGATCAAACATGTCGAGCTGATATCGACAATGGCCGAGTGAGCTCCAACCATGGCTACCGTAATAAAGTATATGCTTGACTCTCAATTACCTTAAAGGGCATCCAACTGACTAGCAACACTGGCATCCCAAATAAAGTGCACACCAGACTCAAGTCAGCAACGGCTGCACCTAATAGCTGCAACTGGGCTGCAGTTGCAATTGTGAACTGATATTGTCAATATCCTAGTTAGAGTGGCTGCCAATATAGGTGCATGCATGACACTCATTTAGTCTAACCAGCAATCCATCGCTAGTAATTGATTTATGCCAACAATCGCCATCCCACATTCAACTGACCAGCAACAGTGGCGGCCCAAATTAGGTGCACACTCAATAAGCTCTGCTGCAGCTGCAATTATCATGATGTGAACCATCCACCACACACGCAACACAGATCAAACATGTCGAGCGGATATCGGCAATGGCCGAGTTAAAGTGAGCTCCAACAGTGGCTGCCGAAATGAAGTGCCCACTCGCTCACTGACTCTCGACTCTCTTGACTGGGCCGCACTGTGGTTCGCCGGCGGGCATCACGTTTGCCTTCGGGCGTAATGTCATAATTTTAATGCTCAACTGGCACTGTAATTGGCGTGGAACAAGTTTGCCAAGTCCCTCGGCTGCCCAGAATCGGAAGTGCGGCCAACTAATTGCAGCTGCCAATAAATTGCAACTGTGCAGCCGATTCGGCAGTGGACGTTGCCGTCGCCGTCGACTTTGGCGTCGGCGTCAGCGTCAGCGTCACCATTTGCCAATTGCTTTTTCAACGTTTCCGTTTCCGTTTTTGCAGTGCGTGCAATGCCATTTAGAAGATTACGATGATGATCAACGCTGATGAGCATTTGGCAAATGAAGTTGTTTTATTGTTACGCACACAATTACAGCAGCTGCTTGTTTGCCTCAGCTCTGTCTCTGTCTCTCTGTGAGTGTGTGTGTGTGTGTGTGTGTGTGTGTTTACGTTGGCTAAATGGCACCCGTATTAGCATGTATGTGTGTGTGCATGTACATATGTATCTGTGTGTGCATTTCAAAGCAAATATTTCATTTTCATAATCAAGCGACGCCTGAGCAGCAAATTGAAGCTCATGCAGAAATTCTATTATATGTGCACATATGTATATGTACATAATTAAATGCACACACACACACACGCACACAGCTATGCACACATACACCTGTCTTATATTAGGCCAATTAAATGCTGATTATTAAGGCACTCGAAAGCACAAACTCTGCGCAATTAATTAGCCCAAATTTTGAAGCTATTAAACCAATGCTCGAACGAAATGCAGATGGCCAACTATATATCTATACATGTACATATATACGTATGCATATAGAGAGATACATAAATATTTCGCATGCTTTTCTCTCCTCCATATGTGAACGAAAGCCGAAAGCCAAATGAAATTTCGTTGACAGCATTTTAAGAAGTTGGCCGGAGCACGACGTGGCTTTTATTGATGGCCGCAATCGATGCACACTGTCCAGGCGGCAACAGCAGAAATCCATTAGGCAACGCATCGCAATTAAATTGAATACAAACCGCAAACACAAATTCCAAATGGCAAATGGCAAATGCCAAATGGCAAATGCCAAATTTGGCCCGCGATGCAGATTATCGTAACGAAAAACAGGCCTGGGCAACTGGAAGGACAACTGGGGCGAAATTTTATCGCCTCAACTGCGCTGCAATCGAAAACGAAAGCGAAAACTATTTCGAGTGAATCGATATCAATGAATAGATGGAGCAATAGTCGCCATTCGAGCCGCAGCGCATTTTTTGTTGTTGCCATCAAAACAAACGGAAAACAAGTAAGAAGGCTATAGTCGAGACTGCTCGACTAGGAGATACCCTGAACCCTTCAAGCTGATATTCTAATCATCCTGCACTTCTATCTAATTCAAGCCTCTAGCTCTCATACACTTTTGAGATCGACTCAGCTCGTCGCCCTGATCAAGAATGTATATACTTTGTGGGGCCTGCCACGCCTCCTTCTGCCTGTTACATACTTTTATCAAAACCATTATACCTCGATTTCCCATTGAAAATGGGTTCAGGGTATAAAAAGTCAAAAATAATAATAGAAAACAATCAAGCAGACGTTCGATGAGCATGGTCAACTAGCAGAATACCCTGTAGGAAAAGCATACCATATTTTCATGCTGCACATATATTGCAGCTTAGCTTTTACATTCCCTGGAACTTAAGTGCCCAATCTAAGTACTGTAGTATAAATTAATATTAGAATATCGGGGAAAAACTGTTAGTTAACTTTAAAAAAAATAAAAATAAAAATAAATAAATTTCAATGAGTTCATTAAGGAAATTTCCCTTATATAAAATAATTGCTTAGGACTAAGACAACCTTCGATTTTCTTAGATGATTGAGATGCAAATGATTTTCTGATTATGAATATTGATATTTATTAATTTATTAATATTAAACATTTATTTTATTATTGAATTAGTTCTAATATACGATATACTTATAACGACGATGATAATATTGATATGCATGCATAGCAGATATCCTCTTCTTCAGCCTTGTCGTGCTCTTCCCACTAGAACGTGCTGCAGCATCAAAGGGCACAAGCGCAAGCAGCATTAATATTGATAACAATATCCAAGGCATCAAAGCAGTTTAGCCAGCTATCACGCCCTCTTCAATCCGCACTCTGTTCACGAGGGCATCCAAAAAGACAAAAATAAACGCATGACAGAGACGAGCCGCATGCAAAGTGGAGGCGGCGGCTGCAGCGGGTCACGCCCATTCACGATAGTTGAGTGCGCGTGACACGAAAGGGGATCAAAATCCAAATCAATAAACTGCCAAACATTGTGTCGAAAGGCTGCGTGCCACAACTATCAAAAAAAAAAGAGAAAAAAAGAAGAAAAACAATTGCATTTCACTTGCAGCAGCTTGAAAATTGCTTGCAACATGAGAGAATCAATGCGAAGTGGAGTGGAGTGGAACGTCTCCTCCTTGCCGCCCTTCGACCACAACCACCATCCCATCCACATGCCCCCCCACTCTGTGTCCATGTCTTTGTGTGCGACAATGGCGTGTGTCAAATGCCATACAACATGATATCTATCAAATTGCTGGGATTTTAGCTTATGCTGCTTTCCAACAGCAACAGCAACGACAAGAGAAACAGCAGCAGCAGCAACAACAGCAACAGCAACAGAAAACAAAAGCTGCTGTGCTTGGCAATCATTATAATTGTCGCTGTCATCAATCGTTGAATGATTATCCACGCCTCCGGCTGATCCTCGTGGTTGGGACATTGATGCCGCTTGCTCCCGCTTGCTCCCGCCATGCTTTACATGCGCCAGCCGATCCGATGCGAGGTGTCTGCCGCAAACATATTGGCCCCATCAATGCATTGCGATGCTGCCGTACAGACCAATTGTGGCACTGCCAGCAGCTGACACGTTCAGCACATCCAGTGGCATTGACATATATGTACGTACGGCTGCAATGAGGCTTACAATGATGAGGCTACACCAATGATACTGGTAGAGTACTTTTAATGGTGATCAGGATAAATGGCTGAAGTCGGGACACTTTCAAGCTAAATTAATATAATTGCATATATACAAAAGTATATTAGATACAAGTATTTACAGACATAAAATTGAAATCAAGCCAAACACATGCGCGGATACCGAGTTAACGCTAAAACAATGATAGCTCATTTCGTTATTTTTTATCGATAGAAAACTTTATCGGAAATCAGTCAAAAAATTATATCTTCTACATCTTTAAAGCTAGAGTCTCCATATATTAAATATGTTTTGTTGAGCTTTGGTAGAGCTTTCTTACTTCCTTTATTTTCATTTTATTTGCAATCTTACAACTAAATTGTACATTAAATAAGCAAAATTTATTAACAATAACTAAGAAAAGGTCAGTCTATACAATTACACATTTACATCTACTCTCCGATTGACAAGTCCAGAACGTGAAATCCTTTTAACCGCCATCGGTTATAATTTTATTCTCTAGGAGTCGTCGCACTGGTCATCTAGCCTTTTTTTTATATATGCCTCTGTGCTCCTCTCATTGGATGCCGAAGTTTGTCCAATACCACAAGGGGCATAACGCTGGTTGACTTTACAATTTGCCAACAGATCAGATGAAGCCAATAGAAAATCTTTGGGGCATCTTTACTCAATGGTCTTATCCAAACTGAAAGCTATTTCCTAATGAAACTGTATTAAAAAAAAATTTCATTAAGAATTGGAACAATTAAACATCCAAATACTATAAATAATAAACCATTCTAAAATACAAATAAATAAAATAATGCAGTAAATTTTCAATATGTAAGTGTTTTATTTTCCAAATTAAATTTCAGTCAAATGTATTTCTGTGAACTGTGTTAGTCAGCGTGTGTCTCCATATCCACATCAATATCCATATCCATGTCCATGTCCAAATTCCAGGTAGTTGGCTCTTTTGTTATATCTGTTACAAGCGTTCAAAACCTCGTCTTTATGAACAGCTGTTTACAATTTAAGTATTGCCGGAAACAGCTGGGCAGACTTTGTAATTGAGTCGATCACCAACCGCACAAAATAAACATCCAGAATTTTCAAGAATATTTCAATGATAGTTCTTGCGACAATTTAAATACAGAATATATTAAATACTTCTTCCACTCAAGTCGACACATTGGTCCCCAAAAGCTGTCGAGCAAACCCTCCATAAAAAGAAAAAGATGAAGAAGGATAAAATAACGACAATGTGAATGTAAATAAACAAAAAATATTCGATCGAACCAATAGAGTATTGATTTGGTAAAACAACAGATGTAATTGTAGAATAATGAATTTTAATTTTAAACACGACTTCGAAGCCCCCAACTAATATTGAGAAACAAGCAGCTAATACATAGAATGCTTAAACACCTTGACCTCCCACCGGAGGACCGCTCTTCACTTTTACCATTATAAAAAGAAATGTGAATAGACTTTTCTTAAGTCCCGCTGGTGGCATGCCTTCAGTGAAAATATTCGAAACCGACACATCAAATGCAGAAACAGAGACTGTCAGCATACTGCAGGAGATATTAAACAAAATTGTCACACAGGTAAAAAAAAAAAAAAAAACATCTTCGAAAACCCCGACTAAATTGTTGATTTGGTCACAACAGCTTCCACTACAATTGCACACACGTACTCAAAATAGTATTCTATTTCCAATGGATAAATTTATACTGCAGTCTATTGGAAATTTATGAATACCTTGAGCGTGGTGCAATTCCAAAAAAGTTATCATTATTATTACAATAATGAATAACAAAGAGTAGAAGTTGTCACAAACCCAATAGGATGGTAAACCTGGCTAGCAAAACGAAGCACAGATTTAAATGTTAACCATCTCATGGCTTGAAGCCATTCAAGGGGCGAGATCTCGACGACTCTTTGGTCTGAGATACTTTTAACAAAACACGCTTATTTCAAAATAAATAAGCAAATCGCCCAAAAAAAAAAAAATGGCAAAAAAAAACCAACTTCCCCTCCCGCTAGCGTACACAAAGTGTAAGATGGGACGGCCTCGACGCTATGGTCGGCTATTATACATACTTGTTTATAATAAATAAACAAGCAAACCGCCAGCACAGTCGCAAGACTGTATGTGGCGGACCTCGACTCGAAAGTCGAAATAATAATCACATTATACATGTAATTACATAATAAGCCGCCCGAAAAGCCAAAATTTTATCTGCGTTACCATCGACGGTGAGCTAAAACCATTTGGGAATTCGAAGGCCAGCACTTGAAAAACCACAGTGAGCTGCGTGTTGCCTACTTTTGTGCGACGAATGTAGAAAAATCTAGATTCAGTTACTCAGCAGTTTTTTTATAGCCTGAACACATTGAAAATGGTAAATAAGGGTATTTATTTAATTTAATTTTTAAATATTTGTTTATTTAATTAAATGAGTTTTCTATTTCTCTTATATTTTTTAATACATCGAAATTTTAATTTTAATTTAATTTAATTCTTGACTAGAGTTTTCTTACTTGTTTCTTTTTTATCCCTGAACCCATTGAAAATGGGAAATCGGGGTATAATGGGTTTGTTGAAATGTATGTAACAGGCAGAACGAGGCGTGGCAGACCCCACAAAGTGTATATATTCTTGATGAGGGCGACGAGCTGAGTCGATTTAGCCCTGTCCGTCAGTCTGTCCGTATGTTTGAACGCGTCGATCTCAGAAGATATAAGAGCTAGAGACTTGAACTTTTTTTAGAATGTCCGTATATATCGTGCGGATATCGAGTTTATCGCTAAAAAACGATGACTCATCCCGTTTTCGAAAATCAGTTATAAAATGATATCTACATACATCTTTCAAGCTAGAGTCTCCAAATTTAAAATACATATTAAGATGCATTTTGTACACTATTGATTTTTGTTAAAATTTACCCCGCACCCAGAGACTACATACGATTAAGCATTATGATTACGTTCTGAAAGTTTCATTAAGATTGTACGTATAGAAATTAAATTATTCAACAAATGAATTCTTATAAAATTGCCAGCACTGCAGCGCAGCCCAAGCGCAGTCGTCTGTGTGTTTGTGTGTGCGCATTATTATTGAAATATCAGTTGCTTCAAGGGTTCAGGGGATCTCGTAGTCGAGCAGTCTCGACTAGAGCCTTCTTACTCATATAGCTGTAATATGCTCCAAAAATAGGCGAACAGCCTCCGCTGCCCTCCTAACAGCTATATTTCGCGAATGTGTGTTGTTGGTAATAAAAATACTTGAAATCAAATTCAAAAAAATTGCGAGCATATTAACAAATGCATTATATTTGCTTACACAGATATTGATGCAGAGCACAACAATGGGGCCAAAATATGTGCGTGTGTTTGTTTTGGCCATAAATCAACATTCTATCGCATTGTATTAAAAACTTAGCATTGGGCACATTCTGCACCCATTTCAATGCCAATCGTTTGACTGCCAGCCTCCCAGATAAAGTCGAAATTATATGAGCATTTTATGGCCAGGGCCCCAGAAATCAGTCAGTTGTGAATTGAAACGTTGCACGCACCAGGAGAGTGTGAGACCGAGCATCTGCCGCCACTTCACTAGCAGAGGAACGGGTAGAAGCAGAGCCAGAGCCAGAGACAGATATAGGGGCAGAGGCAGAGGCAGAGGCAGAGGCACAGGTTGGCCCTTTATGCTCAAGGACTGAATGTCGATGAATACGATATGATACGTTTGATGCGTGCGTGTGTGCGTGGGTGGAGGGGGCAATGTTTGTCGATGTGTCTCTCTGTGTGTGGGTGTGGGCGTGGGTGTGTTGTTGGTGTGCATGCGAGAGAGTGTAAATATGTGCGTTATATAGCAAACGCAAGACTATTACACTCGGGCAAAAGGAGGAGCATTTCAAACAGTTGAATATTTGGCTTACCGAATTTATTATATTTAAGCTTTTGTTGGAGCAGTAAGAGACAATTTAGTCTAATATAATAGGCATATTTAGCAATTCAAAAGAAAGACAAACATAGGCTAGTCGGAAGCTTAGAACTCAAACTGCTATGTTGCTTAGGCTAGATCTATATATAGCAGAATGTCTTATTATATTGAGATAGAATGAAAGAGACATTATATTTTTTTTTTTTTTTCGGCATAAACATATCAAGAGCTATGTCCAAGCACATAAGATTAGTTTAGTGCACTGATACAGACACTTGCCAGACGCGGATGATGTTGTCGGATTAGCTGGCGAACTCATCAAATATGAAGACACATCATATATGCACAGTGAACGATATATTTGCTATAAAGATATTATACGGATCAAAGATATATATATATATATATATATTTATTTATTTATTTATATATCTATAGCGCATATACCAATCCAGTCATTGATCATTCTCCAACTAAGCGTGTATTCGAGTGCTTTTAAGGTCTCACGCATACATATATCATCTATATCATATCGAAGAGCAGTCAAGGACCGGCGTATATCATATTGAACCACTTGATAGTAGTGAATTGTTTCCGGTTCGCTGTTTTTGGTTTATTCGAGTTTTGGTTTTGGTTTTTTTTTTTTTTTTTCATTTTCTCTCTCACTCGTTTTTTTTTGCCACTCCCTTGAGTTTTTCATGTTGATTGCGTTTGAATTTCCGCTAGCTGTTCCGATATACTATGTAGCTATGCCTGCCATTCATCGATGTGTTTCTTTTTCATTTTTTTTACTCTCGATTTTTTTCCTCTTTTGCGAAATTCAATGAATTTGAGGAATACACAAATCTGAAGAGCGCGCAGCCACGCTGCGTCTTTGACACAGTCACACGGGCGCAAATAGACAAGCAAGGTGGGGCGTGTGGGGGGCGAGGGCGTGGCTGTTGCATGCACGATGATACACAGCATGCGGTATATATGGTGTATATACATATATGGTCTATGGTGTGCGGCATACGGTGTATGCTATACGTTGTATGGTATATGGTGTGCGCTGTATGGTATGATGTATGGTGTATATGGGCTAGCCGTGCTGGTACAAACATGTTTGCATTTCAAATTCGACCGTCAGTTCCTTTCAGAGCGACCGTAGGCAGCATGCGAAATTGGAGGCCACATACGAATACGACTACGAAAACGAATGCGAATGCGAAAAAGGCCCAAAATAAACGCAATCACAAAGAAAGAAGATGGAGGAGAGCGAAGGGCTGGCTAAATGTCTGGCTGACTCTCTGACTGGCTGCCGTCGTGTTTGCTCCTGTAAATTGAGCACCCCGCTCAGTGGGCGGCTGACGTGAGTTTATTAACGTTTGGTTTGGGCGCCAGCCAACATTTTCGACTCAATGACAGCAAACATTTACATTTTGCATGTTGTCAGCGCTCGATTCACTAACGCCCCCATTTTGGGCAACCCATTCTGAGAAGGCTTTCCACTCTGCCCACTCTATCACCCAGCCTCTCACCCTCTCGCACTCTCTCTCTCTCTCTCTCTCTCTCTCTCTCTCTCACTCTGTGCTTCTCTGCCCTGACCCCTTTTCACTTTTGAATTCAGAGCCTTTGTAACTGAGGATTTACTTAGCATCAAAGTTCTTTGTTACTTTTGCACCTTTCTTGCTGCTGCTGCTGCTGCTGCTGCGGCTGCTGGGCTGTCAATTGATAAGACTCAATGTATATATGTATATCAAAGCCAGCCAATATTTATTCAGGTCTAGTCAAGCGGCAACTTTATGTGAACAAAAAAATAAAGTTTTAACAAAAATGCTTAACATTTCGTTGACTAAATGGAAAATATTTGTTTGCATTTGAATTCTTAACTGAGGCAATTTATTGTGTTTTCAGAAGAAAAGAAAACCAATTAAAACAATGACATCAAACTAAAATATAATTAAGCGAAATCTTTGGTAAAATTAATTTATAATAGTATAAAGTATTATAATCTTGTTCAGTCTGAATGTCTTACAATTCAAATACTCTTAAGGCTTATATAACGTCATTCGACTGCAGCTCAATAGCCAAGACACGCGCCCTTTTCGATCTCAGTCAAGTAGCAAAGCTTAAGCCTATGCACAAACCACAGCCAAGACATTAGCTCAGTTTGATCTAGGTCGTCATAGCTGAAGCCTGGCCACGAACCACAGCTAAGACACGAGCCCACTGATCAGAGCAAAATGAAGAGAGAGCGCAGAGCATGTCAAACTGTGGCTTGCTCTTGTTAGCTTCAACAAAGTAACAACACAACTACTGATATACTACTGATACTCAACACAAACTGCTGATATGCCTATCTTCCGCTTATCAAGCTTATGAAGCTTGCCCCCATAAAGCTGTGCTCTTCACAACTGAAACAAAACTGAGGCCGTCAAGCTAGTTATCAAATCAGAAGATTTTTACTGGAAAAAGAGCGCTAACTAATTAGACTTATATACAAATATTCACATATACATTCATTTATATATATAAACATATATAGATCTGTATCTGTATTAAAAATGCATTTTTGATTACTCAGATGTTGATTGTAATTAAGCCCCACTTAAGAGCCTATAGAGCACTGTTTAGACTCATAATTAAATCGCGTCATGTGCCTAGCAATAAAAACAATAACACGCTCAAGTAAATAAAACTCAGCAGCTGTTTATCGGATTGGGAATCTTTTGTCATCGATTGAAGTGTGTTTAATTGGAGTAGGAGCCACGTCTGCTGCACTGGGCGATGGGAATGCAGGTGCCAGCGGAGTCGCGGGCAAAGCCTTTGTTGCAGTAGCAGCCGTCGGGGCAGCGAATATGCCTGATCAGGCAGGGCTGGTTCAGCGTAGCGCACTCCGTCTGGCAGCTGGGACCGCAGGGCAGAAATGTCTCGTTAGCCGGGCATGCGCGAGGCGCTGCAAAGGATTATCAATCGTTACGCATTAGCATTAGGCCAAGCAATGCGCCGCTCACGCACTTACTGATGGGCACCTGGGCAGCTACCAAGGCCAAGAGGCAGACACCGAGCAGCAGGCACTGAGCACTGAACACTTTGCACGCAGACATCTTTTGGGCTTCTCTTGATTTCCTGAAATGCTTCCAGTCGCAAAACTCGTTGGCAACTGAACTGATTTGCATGAGTCGAGCGTGTTTTAATCAAGATGTTTAACCAAGATAGTATTGAGTTGCTCGCTGGGGAAGCACCTGGCCAGACAATGACTCATTTTAATCATTTTTATTGTACCGAGCCCGCAAAGTATGCTACAAATCAGAGAAATATACATTAAATTTATATAGGTATAAATATATTATATATAAATATGTATAGATATTTTGTATATTTGTATATTTTTGTTAAACAAGTGTTCTTCTACGTTTATTTTTACATTTAGTGGAAAGGATCTGAGTTAATGTATATAGAAATATATTAAATTATAGTAATATATATACATAGAGAAGAATTATTATTATATTTGCTAAAATTGTTCTATATATTATAGGCAGATCCACTAGATGGACAGTCTGCTTTTCCCTGGCTTGGTAGTCAGATATCTGGCTAGACCGTTACGATGATAGCTGTGTAACATCGTCCACCTGATATACTGATATATTATATTATTAGAAATTTGCTTTAAGATGACTAATTGACTAATTTTTTCTTATTTTATTTTATATAATATTAATTTGATTAATAACATAATTTTCATAATAAATAATATATTTTTAATAGTTTATTCCAGTTTTTTTCAGTTCAATTTATTGCAATTTCTAGTCTTCTAGGCTCACCTTTGCTTCAAGCCTTCAATTTTGCGCCTGTTCGTACCTCAATTCTATTTTTACTGCCTAAAGAGAGTTTGCTGAGGCCCGTCAGCATTACCTTCATTATTAGTAGTTTCTAGAACAATGTCTGTCCACCTGCCTGAAAAGCTGAATTCATGTATGCTAACAAAATCAAAGAGATAGGCAGAAGTACAGAAGTAGATGGAACTGACTGGTATTATTGGTAGGCAATATTATTGCTATACCCTTCAGCAACTCCCTCTTTGATTTGCCATAGGAACATAGATCATAAGATCTTTCATACATACATATTCCACTCTACGATTACAAAGTGCAACTTGAAATCGAATATTCACTGTTATCGATCGTCGTTTCTCTCCAGCAATCTGGCTACACTGAGTGCTGCCAGATCAGCGCCAAATCGCACGCATCTGGCAGCGTCAGCTGAGCGACTCGAACAGGTAAACGGGTCGCAATACTTGTTATAGCTCTGTACCTGTTTTTCGTTTCGTTTTGTGGCGCTCTCTCGCTCTGTTCGCGAGTCGCCGTCTCCTTCTTCGCGTTCGCCTTAGTTGAGTTTTGCATGCGGCGCGTTCAACAACGAGGCAAAAAGCGTAACGCGATTCGGTTCATTTTTTTCATTAATTTTTGTTGTTGTTTATTTATTTACTTACTATTTTTTTTTTAATTTGTGTTCGGGCATCTCGACAACAACAACAACAACGGGATATAAAGTGAATATTTATTTGATTGTGCCGTGTTCTGTGTGCCAAAGCGTGAGTTGCCTTCGCCAAGCCAAATCTCTGACATGGCCGATGTAAACGGTCGATAGTGCTAAAGAAGCGATCAACGGACCTTTGCGGCCTTTGAACTCTGACAGCTTTTGACATATGTTCAGAGCTTTGCTCGCCCACTCTTTGCGAATCGTACTTCTTTGACTCGCTGCTCATTCACACACTCTCTTTCTCTTTCTCTACATCTGCCTCTCTCTCTCTCTCGCTCACTCGCTCTCTCGGCGTCGCTAGCTAAGTCCTTCTCTGTCACTCAGTGGAGTGCTAACCAGGCCATGCATTTTTCTGTTTTCGCAACAAGACGTCAATGGCCAAAGGCGCTGCCAGCATCGTCGCCGTCGCCGTCGCCGTCGTCGTCGTCGTCATTTTTCGAAACGTTCTCGCTTTGTTGCATTCCAAAGTAAATGCTACTAATAACAAAAAGGCAACAACAACAACTATATAGTGGTAGTAGTTGTAGTAAAGAGAAAAAGGAAGGCAATCCAAAGCGGCGGCCGCTTCCAATAAAATGAGGAAAAAATAAAAAAGTTGCCTGACTTGTTTCAGCCACGATTGTGAGAGTGTGTGCGCATGTGTGTGTGTGTAAAGAGAGTGAAATACCACATGTGTATGCATGTGTGTGTGTGTGTGTGACTGTGTGTGTGTGTGCATTGGTTTAAGGCGGTTGGCTCTGGGCATGCCCAAATGCCTTTGTGGCCAGCTCAAAGGCTAAAACCAAATTCGACATCGACAGAAATTTAAGCAACTTAAACGCCAATAAAAATCAACAATAAACTATTTAAATATTTTGCCAATAACAATTTAAAAAGTCAACAACAATTTGAGGCAATTATTTATTATTATGCAAAAACTTTGAAAAGCCAATCGAATATTTGAAATTAGTGAAATTAATGCGGCCATTAGAGTGTCTCTCTCTCTCTCTCTCTCGCACTCTTTCTCCCTCTCTCTTTTACTCTCTTTCTGTGCGTGTGTGTATACAACAAGTTCGTTGCCTAAGTCATTTGTATGATAATAAGCCAAGCAGCAACGACTGCAGTTAATCAAACCAAATCCCCACGCAGCTGGACGTACAGTAGACAAAGAGAACAACAAATAGATGCGAGGCATTAAAAAGTCATCAGCTGTGAATCGGACACAGAATCGAATATATATATGTATATGTATATGTATATACATATATGTATAGCCTAAGTAAATTGCAAGCTACATCTATATATTATAATAAGCAACTGTAAAATCTCACGTCAAGTCTCGGGCTGATCGCAACCCAGAAACCTAAACAAATTAAATACCAATACAAATACACATATGTATATACACACACACACACCACACACACACCACACACATACCTTAGACAGCAATTTACGACGAGGCGTCAGCGACTCCAGTTCGGGACGCTGTCGCCACATTCCACGGCAAGTGGAGGCCATAAATTGTCAGTGAAAATTTGTAGCCCGAAAATGCTTAAACATGAAATTTATTAGACAAAGCCAGGAAAATTAAAAAAAAAGCAAAAATCCAACAAAAACGAAAAGAACCAAAATTAATATGCGCCGGCCCGGTGCGGCGCATAAATCAATTGGGAGAAAACCCAAACGCACAGCATCAATAAAACTAAATAGATACAAACATATATATGCTAATATATATGGGTATGCCTCTGCTTTTCAAGCGATTTGCATAGATTAAGGGCGCTGGGAGCTGGGAGCTGGGCTTCGGGAATCGGGAATTGAAAATTGAAAATCTCGCCCGGTTAGTGGCCGATGCGGTGGGTCAATGCCATGGCATGGCTTGGCTTGGCCTGGCCTGGCATATGAGAACGGTTAGCGCTGATAACGGGTCTTGCGCGCTGGCCCGCCATCCCCCTCGGTGGGGCAGGCCACTTTCTAGCGCTCCTTTTGGCTGAGCTGCTCTGGTCGCTGTTCGCTGCTCGCGCTTTAGTCTAATGATGTCAATTACATCGTGCCACTCGCATTGTGGGCAACAACAAATGCATGCCAGCTTATATGGCAGCAACAATGTGGCCAACAGCAGCAGCAGCAGCAGCAGCAGCCGCAACAACTAGCAACAAGTGTCTCGGAGTCGGCCTCGGTGGCTACAACTACAGCGACGTTTGGCTTCATTAAAATTGCTTTTCATTTTGGTCCACGACTCTCACACAGATACGTTTTGGGTTTTCTTGCACGGCTTGTTGGCTGAGCAGCCGCCGCACCACCAACAGCAAAATGGCCAAAAAATTTTAATGAGATTTAATGAAATTGTACGAGCGAGCGTGTGGCCGGCCATAGACAAGTTGCCAAGTAAAGGCCGCAGTGACCAATCGCAGCAATAACCGCAAGCAAAGATTTCATTTCATTTCAGCTCATTTCATTTCGGTTCGGTTCGGTTCGGCTTTGGCTCGCCACAGACACAAACAAAAGACTTAGGCAACGAACTTGAACAAATCCATTGCTCTTTCATGCACAGAACGAGCACAGCGCGAACTGAGCTACAATTTCAATTGCCTTGAGGCAACACACACACACACACACACACACACACACACACACAAACACACATACTTGATGCTCAACAAATTGATTGCTTTGTTAAAGTCTTTTTTCTTCTCTGCCTCTTCAAGTGCTTATCAAATAGTGCGCTTTGAAAAATATCACCAAATACTTAAGCACTCAAGCATAAGTAGCCGCACATAAATACTTTGTCGCCCCTCAGCGCGGAGCCCGCGCTGCTGCCGCTGCCACGGTGCATCCGCAGTGCGCTTCATGTTAATCAACTTGAAATTTATGGCTCAATTTTTTGGCTGTGCTTAAGCAAATTTTTTTTGGGGCTTGCAAAAGAAATTGTTGCGAAGAAAAACGAAAAAAAAAAAAAAAAATGGACAACAAGAAGAAGAACGTAACAAAATCACTTCACGTCACGCCCACGTTTCTGACTTAATGAGCCTGGGCTGGGCGGCAAAGGACAGCGGACGAGTAGCAAGGGCTGGGGGCAGAGGCAGGGGCAGGGGCAGGGGCATCCTTTTCACTTCGACTGTTTACGCCCAATTTGTCACACATTTCAACAGGTTGCGAGCAGGCATCATCAAAAAGCGAACGGTGATGAGGACGATGACGAAGACGATCAACGAGCCTCCTGCAAGCGGCGACTTGGCTCCAGCTTGCGAGGGGGCTGCCCGTGCTGGGGATGGGGCCTTCTCTCTCTCTCTCTCTCTCTCTGTCCAGCCTGGGTCGGGGTAGGCGTTGTCTTGCGGAATTTTCGGGCATGCCTCACGGGCGTCTGAAGCGTGAGGAATTTCTTTTTCGTCGTTTGCTGTTGCCTCCGCCTCAATCGTTGTTCTCTTCATTGTTGTTGTTGTTCTTGTTGTTGTTGCTGTCCTCTCTAAGTGAAAAATTATGCAAAAGTGTTTTATTTTAATAGCGGAAATCATTTATAGATGTTGTAATAAAGACCCAGATCGTTCGCCCGGGCTCTGCTTGCGCCAACCAATTCCATGTTTTGAGGTTCTCCGCTGCCGCCGTTGCCCAGGGCTGTCTCTTGTGTGCTCGTTGGACGACCGCCAACGAAGCAGCCAAAGCGCAACACTGTTGCCACCATTCTCTGATTCTCCGAGAGACTCGGCCTCAAGTTTATGAGGGTGGACGACTTCTAGTCCGCGTTATATTCAGGTGATAGTTGCCAGGGCTGCAATCAAGTTAACTTGAATGAAATGCATTGGGCATTGTATATTAGTATGTGCATATGTATATACATATATTGATATGAAGAATGCTTTGCTCTGATGACGCACAGTGTAAGTATGCTGTATGTGTATGTATATATATATATGTACACATATACACTGTGTGTCATCAGGGCAATGCTCTCTTTGAAAACTCCTTAATTTTCAATATTTTTAATATTTTAGTTAAAATCTTGAAACTTATTATTTAGTATACTCTGTTGTATATTAATTTAAATCAAGCTAAGGTTGAGTAACTATTTTTTTAAATTTAAAAATCCCTAAAGAGATTGCTAAATATTCCAATGTGAATATTTTGCTCAATAAGTCAACAAGAATATCAAACATATTGACGAATGTCTCAAAATTGATATTAGCACATATTATAATAAGATATGCAGTAGTGGAAATTCAAGATTCAAGTTTATTTCGTTTCTCGGCTATTTGAAGCAAAAATCGCTATAAAAGCTGACAAACACTGCAAAACTTTTATGTGTTTTCTCACACACACCTAATCGAAAGTCGAAATCAGTAGATTAGCAGACATTAGCTCTAAGACATTGTCTTGAATAATATAGTATAATAATAGTAGTATATAATACAACAATGAAATAACATGAAGGAAACTCTGTTTATATAGAGTATGCATTCGAATTCTTTAAGATGAGAGCTAAACCTTGCTGTGAGCATAAATGACTTTTATGCTTAAGGCAAAGTCTAATTCACATGCTCAAGTTTCAGTGCCGAGCAATTCCATATATTATAATTAACTGCTTTGGCTCTGGTGGCAGTGCGATTTCGATTCAAGTGCTAACAATGGCAATGCCAAAACCAAATAAAACAAACAAAATAACATTAAATTAGGCATTGAAAGTGAGATTTATGGCATCGTTGTGTGTGCCTAAGAGCCGCCATTTCCCGTATGACTTCATTTTTGCACGTGAAGCGCACGAGCAAAAAGAGCATCGGAGACCTGAACTCGATCGGCGCTCTGGCGGAGGCAATCAAAGAACGCTCCGCAATCGTCACAGCGCGCTTTGGTCGACTTGGGTTAATATGAGAGCAGGGCCATAAAAACGAGCGGACGGGGCACAATTATAAAGCCATTAATGTGGCTAAATTAGCTCATTTGTAATGAAACCGGGCTTCATAATCGTTAAAAAATGTATATGTACAAATAATGAGACAAATATTACAGTAAAAAAGACAAAATAAATGCCAAAAGGCGGCCGCACACACACACACACACACACACACACAGCGAAAAGAAATAGAGAAGAAAAAACAATCAAAGCAATAAAAGCGCAATTGATAAGCACTTTACGCCGATCTCATAAAGGCGGAACAAACAAAGTCGGCAACGTTTAATATCTGCCGTGATTGCGATTCTCCAGCGGAAACAGCCGGAGCGCAAGAGAAGCAGGCAAAATCAAAGAAATGGTCCATTAGACAGTGTTTAGAAAACTGGAATCTGAATGTCATTCGAGTAGCTGTTAGCATATGTGAATGTGTGTATGCAAATGGACTCTCTATGACATAATGTGGAATTAGAATATCGATGCCAAGCCCTTCTTGGGCATGGCATTAGGAGGCAACCGCAACGAGTTTTGTGTCGCCAGCTTCTTTGTGCGACTTGCGGCATTTCAGGTTTGTCGCCTAAGTCTTTTGTCATCGTGCGTAACATTTCAATTAATATTAATGCTAATGCTAATGCTAATGCTAATGCACAGCAAGAATGCGCACACATTCACCAATCTCGGCATATGGCTTCAGCTCAAGCTGCGGCTTCGGCATGGTGAGCGTGAAACCGAAGCCAAGCAGCTGGCAGCATCAATTTCCGCTGATTATGACAATGGAGATGGAATTGATTTGGCCAATTTTACATTGCGGCTGCTGGGCTGAGTTTTTTTTCCTCTTATTCTTTTTTTTTTTTTTTTAATTAAATTGGCTAATGTAAACTTTCTCTAAAAACGTCGATAGCTACTGCCGAACCCAATTAAATGATAACAAATTAAATACACAATGCACAGCCGCAGCCACAGCCTCGATCGACCATCCAGAATGAATGGGGAACTGGAATCGAGTCGAGTCGAGGACTGCGCACTGACTCAATGCTTGCGATACTGAGGCGCCGCTGGCGTGCTGAGCGGCGGAATTCGCACCGCGCTGCTGTGGCCACGGTGCCGCTGCTGGTGCGGACGACACGTCTCAGCTCTGGGAAATTTATGGCCACATTCAATTGTCAAGTTTATGTGACTGCGGCCAGGCCTAAATTTGCATAAGAGCCGTTGGTCAACAGCAGCAGCAGCAGCAGCAGGCAAACTTCTCTAGAATTCTCTTGTTGAGGCATTTGAAAGTTTTGTTTCACATATCTAGCTGCAGCGTCTCTCTCTCTCTCTTTCTCTCTCTCTCTCTCTCTCTCTCTCTCTCTCTCTCTCTCTCTCTCTCTATCTCTCTCTCAGTACAAGTCTTTGTTTCATTTTTATTTAACTCTGATCTTTGTTTTGTTTCTTACAGATCGCAGCATGCTGAAGGCGCATTGATGGTCCTTGCATACAAATGACGAATTATGAGAATCTTATAAATTTGCCATTAAATTTTAATGCAAATAATCATGCAAATAATAATGAGAACAATGGCAAAATTGCTGTTGGCGAGCAGCTATTGAATAAGATGTCGCAGCGGGACTTCTCCGAGGTGAGTCTGGGCATGGGACTTAGAGGCGAGTGTGAATAGAACTCAAAGCAAAGAAACGAGAGAAGTAGGTGGATTAACATGACTAAAGCCGGATCAGGGCAATTAAGAGTGCTATCAGTCAAGCACTGCAGTTGGCAATAACATAAACGTCGCTCTGCCTTTATCTCAATAGCCATTCACCGAGCGCTGATCATGTTTGCATGCATTTCAAGTTCCCAATTTATGCATCATGACAATTATTTATGGCCTTCATGGGAACTTAATCATCGAGTGCGCTTGAAAATTAAGACGGATAACAACTGCAACAGCTAAAATGAACAAGAAAACGAAAATCAGCAACAGCAAGAAAAAGAGAAGTGGATATAAAAAAAAATAAAAATGAAGAAGAAGAAACAATCAACGAAGCCAGCGCTAATAATCAAAAAGATGGCAAAATGATTTCAATGTTGATTAACTGAGCGGCGAGACAACAAAAGGTTTAAGCAACAGCAACAACAGGGACAACAACAACAACAACAATGAAACACACGCCAAATTAAACAAAGCGCAGAGATAAAAACGCCAAACACACAAACCCTTTTTCAGCTCCGACTACACCCTAGGCCCTTTCATCATATTCCGCGCTGTCATGTCATGGGCAACAGCGACGACAATGTCGAGACTTGGACTGGGACTGGGACTGGGATTGAAACTGAGGACGACAACGTCAACAATGTTGGATAAGTTTGTGGCGCATGTTTAGTTGCTGCCCGCTGCTGTCTCACTAGTTGTCCATTGTGTCCGTCCGTCCGTCCGTCTGTCTGGCTGATCCGCCTGGGCTGGCAGCCGAGCTGCTAGATGACAGCCAATTGAATCTGTGCATTTTGGGCTGCTCAGCTCAGCTCAGCTCAGCTCAGCTCAGCTCAGCTCAGTGGATAATATCTACATCTCGCCCTAAGCTCAGGCGACAGCAGCCGGATAACGACAGCACGGATAACACAGTAGGCCCGGGTCGGACGGGCCGTGAGTGCAAGAGCAACAGCTAATTATTTTATTACGCGTTAAATTGCAATAAAATTCTTGACTTGAGCGCAAAACATGCCAATGTGCGCCACAAGCAATCGTGAAATTGTTAGCATTCCAATGCGGCGACCTTATCGATGGGACCGGGGGATGGCACGGGAGCGGGCATGGGATGGGGTGAGTGCGGCGCGCTACTGGCTCAGATATTACTCTGGCCAGTTGGCACTTGCCGCCTGCCACAGCCCGCCCAGCACCACCCCGCAGCGCACCGCACCACCACTTCACGCACATTAACATCGACATGTGGTGCATGTGGCATGGCAGGCAACAACCTGAAGCCTGATCTGCTGCGGTTGCATCTTTGGGTGCTACTCCTCCCCACCCCTCCCCTGCTTGTACACTGTTGTCCGCCCAGGCAGCCAAAGCACGACCAGTTCTCCAGTTGATGCTTTTTTATTTTCTTTAAGCATTCCTGCTCTCTCGCTGACTCTCTCCTTAATCTCGCTCCTCCTCCTCTCTCTCTCTCTCTCTCTCTCTCTCTCTCTCTCTCTCTCTGTGTGTGTGTCTCTCTTGATACAAGATTCTTGACTATTTTTCTAAATAGAGAAGGCTCTTTGACTGGTGTTGCTGCTCTTGTTGTTGCTTTAGCTGGAATCGTTCGAGCAGGACAGCAGACGTATCAGCTTACATGACTGCTCTATGTGGCATTTGGGCGCCAATCCCTAAATTGATACACAGCACAGTTGAATGCAATGGGCTCGCAACTGTCCCTTTGACAAGCCAAGCAAAATGTTTATCCGCACAGTAAGTGCGGAAAAGTGTTCAAAAAAATAGAAAAGGACTATTCAAAAGTATGCCAGAGTCAGTCCTACAAAGATTTAAAATATATATATATATGTACTTATCATTTACTTAGATCAACTAAATTGGCTAATTGCTTGAGGATTATACACAGAACTTATCCAAATCTATCCGTGGCCTATTAAGTCTCTTTCTAAATCCAATAGAAATGCTAAACTAAGAGCCCCAACTTTGCCTGAGAAGTAGAATCTAGACAGCTGAGACTACTTTAAAGTTAATGTAGTTAAGAGTCCCTGGAAAGTTTTTGGCATGCAACAGACACATTATACAAATCGTTCTTAGTTTTGGTACGTTTGGCTTAGAAGATTTCTTTTAAGATTCAGCTTAGACTAAGGTTGGCTGATTTTGCTGAAGGTTCGCCTTGGCAGCAAGCAGAACAATAAAAGTCCAACCGATTCATAGACAGCTGTCTGGCTCGATTGTAATCTGAAGAGCATTTGCCGCTTATCCAAACTTATCCGGGGCACATCGTTTGGCTCGGATAAAGGCTAAGGCCCAACTCTTAGCTGTTAGGTACGCTCGCAGCGCGCTGCCAGTTATTATTTTTAGCTGGAACGATAATATCAGCTAATATGAAACGGCGCTCCCTTCCGCTCAGCTTGGCCTTAGACGACTGATCTCTGTTCGCTAGCCCGCTCCGTCCATCCGTCCGTCCGTCCGTTCGTCCGTCCGTTTGTCCGCCTGCCTTTGGGTTAGCCTGAGCATGTTGGATGCGTGTTTATTTGACTTTGACCATTGGGGCTGGCTGTCTTGGGCCAATCTGTTTGCTGTGATCTGCGCCAGCAACGCCAACGCTGTGCAAAAATTTCATTTTGCTAAGTTATGCGAGTGGTTTTTAAAGTTGTTCGACGTTTCTCTCCATCTCTCTCACACACACACACACACACTCTCACTCTCCCTCTCTCTCTCTCTCTAGTTTTGCGTGTATTTGCTTTTGTTTTTAGCTTTTGATTGTTTTGTTATATTCCGCTTCATCTTCTTCTTGTTGTTCATTGTAACGCCCACTCCATTTGGCTTATCGCCTGGCTGTGGACGGGGGCAGGGGACTGGACGGGACGGGACGGGACGGACACGAACACGGGCTTTAATGGTTGCATAAAACATAAATTTCGTTCTGCATCTGTCAGATACACTTTGTGGCTGCCACTTGTGTGAGTATCTATGTGCACGTACATCTGAATAGCTGCATGTATCGACGAGTTGATTTATTCGCATTAGCTGGACCCCAAAAATAAAAGAGAAACAAATGAAAGGAACTAGCAACAACAGCAGTCATAAGAAGACGAAGAAGAAGCAGATGAAGAACGGACAGCGCAAGCCAGCAGGCTAATCTAAGCACGTTATCCGTAGCCCACGCCCCAACTACCCCTTGCCACCCTGCTGCCACACGCTTCACTCTTCGACAACGGCACTTGGCACTTGGCACTTGGCATTTGGCACTTGCTGTGCACGTTTTCTAGGAAAGAGCTCAACGCTCTGCTCTCGCTTGGTTTTGGATTCGCCTTTACTGCGCTGCTGCGACTGTGGCTGTGCTAGTGCCAGTGGCTTTTGTGTCTTGAAGCTGGGCTAATGCATTTGCATACTCATTCCATTTAATTGCTTTGAAAATATGTAAAAACTCTACGCTCTTGTCACGGCCTCGTCCTCGTCCTCGTCCTCAACCTCAACCTTAGTGGCAGCCGCGCCGATCCCGTTGCCGTGTTGTGTTCGCAAAGGCTGGCCAGCCTGCTTGTCTTCGCCTGGCTTATGCCAAAAAAGGCTCAGAGAGTGAACACTTCGCCTGGCCAGTGGCTCCCTCCGTTGGCTGCACAGCTCTTGGGCCACGAATTCGTGGAATTGCTTCCGCATTTGACGAGCCGAGCTGCTGCGGCGGAACAGCAACTCGATGTTGGCTGCTCAGCATTCGCCAGTCGCCAGTTGGCAGTTGGCAGTTCACCGGGAAACGTGACTCAGTGCTCGCATACCTGTAGCCATGGATCTGAAGTGGAACTGCGACGGCGATTACAGTGGCGGCAATTTAACGTAATTACAGCCCAGTGCATGCAGGTAGAGGCAGAGGTAGAAGCAGGGATAGAAGCGGGAGCCGTGTGGCAAGTAGACAATGCGCAGTGGAGCACATCTAAACAGCGCTAAATATGCAAACAATATGGAAAGGATGTCCCCTAGGGATACCACAGAGGCACAGCTGGCAAACTCATGGAGTTTGTATGTATTATTATATAGCAGGCTCTCAAAACTATTTAGATCTACTCCAGCTACAATTCAATCAACCCAAACACATATACCTAATAACGCGTACCATGCTTCGCTTACAGAACGAGCCGGAGTGCACGCCGGAGCTGCCCGCTGCGAACCGAGCGCTCTTCTTGGAGAAGGTGCGCCAGTCGAACGCCGCCTGCCAGAGCGGCGACTTTGCCACCGCGGTGCTGCTCTACACGGACGCACTGCAGCTGGATCCGGGCAATCATATACTCTACAGCAACCGCTCGGCGGCGCGGCTCAAGCAGGGACAGTTCGCGGCGGCGCTGCAGGATGCGACGCAGGCGCGTGAGCTGTGCCCGCAGTGGCCCAAGGCGTACTTCCGACAAGGCGTGGCGCTGCAGTGCCTGGGCAGGTACGGCGAGGCGTTGGCCTCCTTTGCCGCCGGCCTGGCCCAGGAGCCGACCAACAAGCAGCTGCTGGCGGGCCTGGTGGAGGCCTCGCTGAAGAGTCCGCTGCGCGCCGCCCTGGAGCCGACGCTGCAGCAGCTGCGCGCCATGCAGCTGCACGAGTCGCCGTTCGTGGTCAGCTCCGTGGTGGGGCAGGAGCTGTTGCAGGCCTCGCAGTACCAGGCGGCGGTGGCCGTCCTGGAGGCGGCCCTGCGCATCGGCAGCTGCTCGCTGAAGCTGCGCGGCTCCGTCTTCAGTGCATTGAGCTCGGCGCACTGGGCGCTCAATCAGCTGGACCAGGCCATTGGGTACATGCAGCAGGATCTGGCGGTGGCCAAGTCCCTGGGCGACACGGCCGGTGAGTGCCGCGCCCACGGCAACCTCGGCTCCGCCTACTTCAGCCAGGGCGCCTACAAGGAGGCCCTCACCGCGCACCGCTACCAACTGGTGCTGGCCATGAAGTGCAAGGATACGCAGGCGGCCGCCTCGGCCCTCACCTCGCTCGGGCACGTGTACACGGCCAGCGGCGACTACCCCAACGCCCTGGCCTCCCACAAGCAGTGCGTGCAGCTGTTCAAGCAGCTCGGCGACCGGCTGCAGGAGGCGCGTGAGATCGGCAACGTGGGCGCCGTCTACCTGGCGCTGGGCGAGTGCGAGGCGGCCCTCGACTGCCACACGCAGCACCTGCGGCTGGCGCGCAAGCTCCACGATCAGGTGGAGGAGGCGCGCGCCTACTCCAACCTCGGCTCCGTCCACCATCAGCGGCGGCAGTTCGGCCAGGCGGCCGCCTGCCACGAGCAGGTGCTGCGCATAGCCCAGACCCTGGGCGACCGGAGCATCGAGGCGCGCGCCTACGCGGGACTGGGACATGCGGCGCGCTGCGCCGGCGATGCGGCCGCCTCGAAGCGCTGGCACGAGCGCCAGCTGGCCATGGCGCTGGCGGCACGCGACAAGCTGGGCGAGGGACGCGCCTGCTCCAACCTGGGCATCGTCTACCAGCTGCTGGGCGCCCACGACGCGGCGCTGAAGCTGCACCAGGCGCATCTGGGCATTGCGCGCGCCCTGGGCGACCGGGCGGGCATGGGGCGGGCCTACGGCAACATGGGCAACGCCCATGCGGCGGCCGGCGCCTACGAGGCGGCCGTCAAGTACCACAAGCAGGAGCTGGCCATCAGCCAGGCCGTCAACGACCGCAGCGCCGAGGCGGCCACCCACGGCAATCTGGCGGTGGCCTACCAGGCGCTGGGCGCCCACGATGCGGCCCTGGCGCACTACCGCGCTCACCTGGCCACCGCCCGCTCGCTGAAGGATGCGGCGGGCGAGGCCTGTGCGCTGCTCAATCTCGGCAACTGCCTCAGCGCTCGGCAGATGTACGCCGAGGCGGTGCCGCACTACGAGAGCTACCTGATGCTCGCCCAGGAGCTGGGCGACGTCGCTGCGGAGGGCAAGGCCTGCCACCTGCTGGGCTATGCCCACTACTGTCTGGGCAACTACCGGGCCGCCGTGCGCTACTACGATCAGGATCTGGCCCTGGCCAAGGACGCCCAGCACCGGCCGCACATGGGGCGCGCCTACTGCAATCTGGGCCTGGCCCACCTCGCGCTGGGACACACAGCCGCCGCCCTGGAGTGCCAGCAGCTCTTCCTGGCCGTGGCCCACGCAACGGGCCAGCTGCCGGCCAAGTTCCGGGCGCTGGGCAACATAGGCGACATCCTCATCCGCACCGGGGCCCACGAGGAGGCCATCAAGCTGTACCAGCGCCAGCTGTCGCTGGCCAGGTCGGCCGGCGAGCGCGCCATGGAGGCGGCCGCCTGCGGAGCTCTGGGCTTGGCGCACCGCCTCCTGCGGCGCTGGGACAAGGCGTTGGGGCATCACACGCAAGAGCTGACGCTGCGCCAGGAGCTGGGCGATCTGGCCGGCGAGTGTCGCGCCCATGGACATCTGGGCGCCGTGCACATGGCGCTCTGCAGCTGGACGCACGCCGTCAAGTGCTACCAGGAGCAGCTGGAGCGCGCCCAGGAGCAACGGGACGCAGCTGTCGAGGCACAGGCGCACGGGAATCTGGGCATTGCTCGACTCAACATGGCACACTATGAGGCGGCCATTGGCTGCCTGGAGGCGCAGCTGGGCACCTTGGAGCGCGTCTCGCTGCCCTCGACGCAAGCGGATCGCGCCCGGGCGCTGGGCCACCTGGGCGATTGCTATGCCGCCCTGGGCGACTACGAGGAGGCGCTAAAGTGCCACGAGCGGCAGCTGCAGCTGGCGCTGGGCCTGGCCAGCCATCGGGATCAGGAGCGCGCCTATCGCGGCCTCGGACAGGCGCGACGCGCCCTCGGCCAGCTCTCGGCGGCGCTGGTCTGCCTGGAGAAGCGTCTGGTCGTCGCCCACGAGCTGCACAGCCCCGAGATCAAGGCGCTCGCCTATGGCGACCTGGGCCATGTCCACGCAGCGCTCGGCAATCATGCCCAGGCGCTGAACTGCTTGGAGCATCAGCGGGAGCTGGCGCGCGGCCTGCAGGATCGCGCCCTCGAATCGGATGCGATGTGCGCCCTGGGACAGGTGCAGCAGCGCATGGGACACTACGCGGAGGCGCTGCAGCTGCACGAGCAGGATCTGCAGCTCTGCACGGAGCTGGCGGCGCCGGCCTTGCAGGCGCGCGCCGTGGGCAATCTGGGCGCCGTTCACGAGGCGCTGGGACAGCAGCAGGAGGCGCTCAAGTGCTACGAGCGCCAGCTGGCGCTCAGCACCGATCGACTGGGCAAGGCGCTGGCCTGCGGCGCCCTGGGGCGGGTGCACCACCAGCTGGAGCAGCATGCACAGGCGGTGGAGTACCTGCGGCAGGGATTAGCCAGTGCGCAGTCCATTGGCAAGTCAGAGGAGGAGGCCAAGATAAGACATCAACTGGGTAAGTGATGCGGCTGAGATCGCTCGCTTTCTCTCTCTCTCTGCCTCTCTCTCTCTCTCTCTCTGTCTGAGCCCTGTCTTTGGAGCATTATGATGTAGCATATAGTAGATAAGAACGAGTTGAGTTGATCTAGGAATATCCTTTCGTAGCAGAGCTGAATCAACCCTCAACCGGGTCCAGGCAACCATCAATTTGGGGGTAGCTTTCTTCACTTTTTTTCGATTTTAAAAGAATCTTTCATACTTTCGTTTGCATACCTTCTAATCCGCCCCTTGACCGCACGTCGAATGTGTGAACGCGTCGATCTCAGCATCCATAAGAATGAGAGACTTGAATGTTTTTTTATAGCTCCTTGTATAGCAAGCGCAGATGGAGTTTATTTTCCAAGAGCCAATAACTATCGGTGTTTACTTTTATGTAAAAAGCAAATCGAAATCCATTTATAAAATTCGATTTTTTATTAGAGTTTGGATACCAGCTTAAAATGCCCATTCTCTCCCATTCCCACAAATTAGCACAAATATCAGAATTATACATACATATGAATGGCTTTATCACATTCTTAAAGTTTGATATGATAAGTCCATTTTGTTAACAGTTATTGAGCAAATAGTTGCCTATAGTAGAGCCCCTAACAGCATGTATAGAAGAAGCGTAAAAGTATTGGTGTATAAGCTCTTGAGAGTAGTCTCAACTAAATGATTTTCACTTGTCATGCTCTGTGCTAACTCTCTCTCTCTCTTCCTCACTCACTCTCCTCTTCTGCAGGTCTTGCTCTGCGTTCCTCTGGCGACGCTGAGGGCGCTCGCATACAACTGGAAACGGCGGCACAGCTGCTGGAGTCCGTACGGCAGGAGCAGCGCAGCCCGGAGGCGCGTCTCGCCCTCTACGAGCTGCAGACGAGCTGCTACCATCTGCTGCAGCAGCTGCTCGTGGCGCTGCAGCGCAGCGAGGATGCACTGGTCGCTGCCGAGCGCTGCAAGGCGCGCAACGGCGCCGACGCTGCAGTCGGCTGTGATGGAAAGGGCACTGGGACAACGGCGAACGGCACGGCGGACATCGAGGCCATTCTGGAGGCAGTGAATCGGGGCCGCATGCCCGTGCTCTACTACAGCCTGGCCGGGGAGCAGCTCTATGCGTGGCTGCTGCAGCCACAGGCGGGCATTGTGCGCTTCCATGCGGCGCGCATCGATGCGCAGACGCTGCAGCTGCCGCTGTCGCTCAGCGAGTGCCATGAGGAGGAGGAGGAGGACGAGCAGCAGTCGGAGCAGCAGAAGCAGCAGCGTGAGGACGATTCTGAACCAGCGGGCCAGCAGCTGCTGGAGCGCTATGTGAACATGGTGCGCGACAATCTGGGCGTCAACTCGCAGAACCTGCTGCACGAGGGCGACGGCAGTGGATGGCGCGCCAGCAGCGAGCAGCTGCTGGAGGATCTGCCCGGAGCAGGGGCCGGCGGTGGCGGCTTTCTGCGCATGGTCAGTCGCAATCAGCTGCTGAACTCGTCCAACTACTCGCTCAGCTCGCTCTTCTCGCTGGGCTCCGTGGCCAGCCTCCAGGGCTCCACACGGTCGGTGGGCAGCCGCAGCTCCCGGCGAGCACCCGCGCCGCCCGCCTGGCGCGGCCCCGCCTGCCTGCACACGCTCTACAACCTGCTGCTGGCGCCCTTCGACGATCTGCTGCCCAGTGGCGCCAGCGTCTCGCGGCAGGGCAGACGCGAGCTCATCCTGGTGCTGGACAGCGCCCTCTACCTGGTGCCATTCGCCATATTGCGCGCAGCCGGCGACGACGGCGAGTATCTCTCGGAGCGCTGCGCTCTGCTAACGGCGCCCTCGCTGCAGGCGCTGCGCGGCCGTTCCAGGAGCCGGCGCGATCGTGGACGCCCGCCCACGGCGTTGGTCGTCGGCGGACCACGCGTGCCCGCCGCCTTGGCGGAGCGCTGGGGCTGGGCGGGCGCCGAGTCACCGGCGGCATTGCAGGAGGCCGCCATGGTGGCGGACATGCTGCAGGCCAATGCTCTGGCCGGCTGCAATGCCACCAAGGAGTCGGTGCTGGCCGAGCTGCCCGGCGCCGAGTGCGTGCACTTTGCCGCCAATCTCAGCTGGAAACTGGGCGCGGTGGTGCTCAGCCCAGGCGATGTGGTCACCGCCGAGCAGCAGCAGCAGAAGGAGCCGCACGAGCCGCAGCTCTCGGACTTCACACTGGCCGCCTCGGAGCTGCGCCACCTGCGCCTCGGCGCCCGCCTGGTCGTGCTCAGCTCCTACCAATCAGTGGAGCCCATAACGGGCAGCGGCGTTGCCCAACTGGCCGGCGGCTGGCTCCTGGCCGGCGCCGGCGCAGTGCTCATCTCGCTCTGGCCCGTGCCCGAGACGGCAGCCAAAATCCTGCTGCGCGCCTTCTACTCGGCCCTGCTGCAGGGTGCACGAGCGGCACGGTAAGTTCAATTATTGATTTATTTACATATTTTTAGTATTTTATTTATTCTTCCTATAAAAATATTATGTTTTTCTCATATATTTTTTATTTATATATATAGTTGTTTATTTAATTATTTATTTTCAATATTCAGATTATTAATTCTTATAATATTATGTTTTTCTCATATTTTATTTATTTATATATTTAGCTATTTATTTCATTATTTATTTTCAATATTCAATTCTCATAATATTATTTTTTTCTTATAGCTTACTATTTTCCAAATATAATTATTTATGTTCCTTATCTGATTTGGACTCAACGTTTTTTTTTATATTTTAATTTTAATTTATTTTTTATTTTTTGTTAATATCTGACTCATTTACTATTGTATGTTTTTCTTATTATTACATAATTTATTTTATAATATTTTTTTATTCGCCATATTAAGTTTTGATTATTTATTTTATTTTTTTATTTACTTAAATCATTATTTTTCAATATTTCTTATTCATTTCCTATATTCTTGTTTTATTTAAAGCTTTTTCTTTTATTTATTTAATAATTTATTTTTCAGTACATAAATTATTGCTCATAATATTAGGTTTAGTTTGGATTTTTTTTTTATTTATTTAATTATTTATTTTGAAAATTTGATTAATTTTCCGTATTTTAATGTTTTATTTAATACGATTTATAATCTCTATCCAAATAATTTGTTTTTCAATATTTTATTTATTACTCATTATTATTTTATGTATTTATTTAAGTAATTATCTTCAATACCTTATCTATTTCCCCATATTTTTATGTTATTTATTTATTTATTTAATAATTTATTTTTAAATATTTTACTTATATTTTATATTATTATGTTTCGCTTATAGCATATATTTTTCTTATTTAATTATTTTTGATTTATATTTTATTTATTTGAATGATTAAGTATTTATTTTATTCTGTCGCCCTCACAGCGCCTTGGCCGAGGCCATGCAGACGGTGCAGCACACAAAGCACTTCGCCCATCCCGCCAACTGGGCCGGCTTCCTGCTGGTGGGCGCCAATGTGCGTCTGTCGAACAAGGTGGCTCTGTTGGGCCACGCCCTGTGCGAGCTGCTGCGCACGCCGGAGCGCTGCCGGGATGCGCTGCGCGTGTGCCTGCATCTGGTGGAGAAGAGTCTGCAGCGGATACATCGCGGCCAGAAGAACGCCATGTACACCACCCAGCAGAGCATTGAGAACAAAGCCGGGCCGGTGGCCGGCTGGAAGGATCTGCTAATGGCCGTCGGCTTTCGCTTTGAGCCGGCCGCGAATGGGATACCCTCGAGCGTGTTCTTCCCGCAAACGGACCCGGAGGAGCGACTCTCGCAGTGCTCGGCCAGCCTGCAGGCGCTGCTGGCCCTGACGCCCGCCACGCTGCAGGCGCTGGCCAAGCTGGTGAACAGTGCGGAGCACGCGGATGACATTATAGCCGTCGTGCGCAACATCCTGGCCCAGTTCCCGGCCAAGCCGGAGGCCGAGGCCTGCATCGAGATGCCGTTGAGCGTGCGGCTGTGGCGCGTGGCCGGCTGCCACGAGCTGCTCGCCTCGGTGGGCTTCGACCTGACGGAGGTGGGCGCGGACCAGGTCATCTTGCGCACCGGCAAGCAGGCCAATCGCCGTCACTGCCAGTTCGTGCTGCAGGCGCTGCTCGCGCTCTTCGGTAAGCTAAGCGGATCGGCCATTGGCGCCACTCAGCTGACACTCAACTGCTTCTCCCCATCCTTTGCAGATACCCATGAGGCGCCCAAGAGCCTCAGCCTGGACTCGTCCGCCCACAGCAGCAGCAGCAGCTGCGAGTCCCTGGCGGAGCCGGAGCTCACCACGCCACCCGTGCAGCCGGCCGCCTCGAATGGGAACAGCTCCACGCCGGCCACGGCCACCAGCTCCACGCAGTCGCCGCTGCCGCTGCATCCGCGCAGCGCCTTCATCTCGTACGTGCGGCGCCGCGGCGAACCGGATGGCGGCGGCGGCCTGGACTCCAGCCTGGCCAACACCACGGACAGCGAGCACTCGCTCTCCGACGGCTATGCCACCCAGGCGGGCAACAGCCAGCCGGCCCCGCGCCTGGGCTATGCCAGCCTGCGCGGTCCGGTGCGCGTCTCGCGGCCCGGCGGCGGCGGCGAGAGCGATGCGGCCTTCACGCCCAGTCCGCCGGTGACCGATCCCAGCCTATCGCTGGCCTTGGCTCACCAGACGCGCATCCGCTGCCTGTACGCCCAGCCGAGCGCAGTTGCTCCCTCGACTGCGCCGCTGCCCAATACGAGCCGACGACCCGACAGCTCCAGCTCAGCCAGCAGCACGACCACGGACTGGGAGGGCTCCGGGCATGCAACAGTGCTGCGCCGTGGAGCCGCTGCTGGCGCCCAACAGCAGCATCAGCAGCAACAGCAACTGGCGACGCAACAGCAGCAGCAGCAACCGCCGCTGCCGCCGCCCCGCCCACCCGTCTATCATAATTTGGGCGCGGGCGGACGCAGCAAGCCGAAGATCAAGCTGGGCAGCGCGCAGAGCTCGCTGGCGGCACGAGTGAACAAGGAGCACGCTCTATTCATGGACAGACTGAGCGTGCGCACCGAGCTGAATGCTCCAGCGGTGGCCCATGGAGCAGCGGGCGGAGTGGGTGGCGTCGCCGGCAGCGGTGTGGCAGTGGCCGGTGGAGGACAGCGCAAGACGCTGACGCTGACGGAGGAGGAGGCTGCCAGCGTGGCCTTCAATCCGTCCAGCCTGTACTTCTCGCCGGCCGACAGCGAGCTGCTGGGCGAGCCCAAGCAGCCGATGGAGGAGACGCCGGTGAAGCCGAGCGCCAAGTGCATCCAGGACAGCATCATGCGGCACATGAATCGTGAGCTAACGCCCAGCATCTCGGAGCTGTACCATGAGCGCAACTTGGGCCTGGGCCTGGCGCCGCCGCTCTCCAAGCTGCTGCTCAATCCCAACTACGAGGAGCAGGAGGTGACCGCCATGGTCGAGGCCAACAATCCATCCGCTGGCAATGCGGCCGCCATCAAAACCCTCGTGGATGCAGTCAACGAGCTGGAGCTGAGCGGCAGCTCCTCCGGCGCCACAATACCAACCGTGGTCGGTGGCGGCGTCGGCGGTGGCGAATCGGAAACCAATCCAGTCTCCGGCGTCGTCGACACCGAACGCTTCTGCTCCATCTGCGGCGAGCACGCAGACGTTGTCTGCCGCTGCAAGGCGGCCACCATGCAGAAGAAGTCCACCCTGAAGCCCTGGCTGAGCAATGTGCCCGCCAGCAGCCTCGTCCAGGCCAGCGAGCTGACCACCGCGGACATACTGGAGCGCCGTCTGGAGACGGTGGCAGCCACCAGTGCTGCCCCCTTCACCGCCGAGCTCTGTCGCCGCGACGAGGGCGACGGTCGCTCCGTGGCCGACTCCCAGTGCAGCAGCAACTACAAACGCGTCCTGGCCACCGCCGGCGCCGTCGGCCTGGTGGTTGGCATCGGCGCTGGCGATGCGGAGGCCCAGAACACGACATCTCCGGCCACCTGCTCAGCGGCGCGACTCGTCTAGATGCCAGAGATACCCCAACCCACCACTTGCCACATGCCACATGCCACATTCCGCTCTTCAACTGATATTAGATTCTAGCGTACATCTATCTATAGGCTTAATCGGAGACACCCTGTACTGATCATCGTAGCGTTAGTTATTGCATTTTATTTATTTATTTATACAGAATATGCGTCAGCATTAGCTTAATAGGGCCTGCTTAGACACACACACCCACACACACACACACACATGCGTTCTGGCATTTGTAATTTGTAATGTTTCAACGAAGCCACAGACTAAATTTTATGCATTTATGTGAAACGTATCTTAGTAGAATCCATTTGTATAGTTCAGCGGAGATATCTATGATTAAGTGCAAATAAATATGAATTTACATTGAAGTTGTTCTACTGTTAACCAACTGTTATACGATGGTCATACCAATGTTATACAGCTCTCGCATGAGTAAAGTGTGACTGTTATACGCTGAAGGAAACTATTAGTGAATTCGACAAAAAAAAAAAACGATTAATTCTGTCATACAGTTTTCATACATTTGATATACGGCTGTTATACGTTGAAAGCTAAAGTGAATGATTTAAATGCGGACTTCAAACTAATTATGAGAGGAATAAGCGTATGCCTTCAATGTATAACAGTAGAAATAGCAGTATAACAGCCGAATTCTCCAATACTGCTCTCGCTCAACTGTCATATGATTGTTCCTCAAATAGCCCTTAGAAACGATGATATGGCACACTGTTATACAGATTTGTAGAGCTTGTAGAACTCTCCTGCAACTGGTATACAATGAAAGCTAAATCATATGCCTCAAATATGATTTAACCACATATAGCAGTACTGTATAGCAGTGTGTTATACAACTGTCATACAGCTTTCATAAAGCGGAAATACAGATCTAACTTTCCGTCGCGTACAACTATCACTGACCAGGCTGCGACCTCAGCTGTCAGACATAGCCCTGGCATGAATTATTGCAAGCATGTGCAAAAATCTCACCGAGAAAAACATCGAAAAAATTAAAAATACATTCCACACAAACAAGCCGAGTCGAAGAGTTCGACGAGCAGCCAGCAGAATGAAAGCAGACGAGTATGATTTATTGCTAATATACTAAGTATGCTTGGGCCTTGCGTGAACCTTGATTAGCACAGTGAAGAGTGGCTATGACACACCGAGCTCAGCACCGACACGCGAACCTCATGCAAGGGGGGCACACTGTGCGTGCCTGCCAAAGATCTGGCGTTGACCCTCTTTTCCCAGCTGCCGGCAAACCGATTGACGCTTCTCGAATTGCATCAACATCGTGATTCTCGCTTTGCTGCTCCGCCTGTGAGTGAGCCGCGTGCGCTGCTGGCCTTTGACCCGTGCGTGTGATCTCTCGTTAATATCAGCGCGCACGTATTTATGACCATCTAATGAGGCATGCCGCATTCATTAAAGTGATTGATATGGCTATGGCAGCGAAACGAACCCGAAAATTAGCAAAACTCATTTATAGACTTGACAGTCGAAACTGTTATACGTATTTATAAATAGATGTTTTTGTCTTTGAGTGTTAATTTGATTATTAATGAATTAATTATTTATTTGATTCACTTTAATCTATTTACTTATCAATGCTGATTACCAGAATACAAAAATATCTACATATACCATATTATACAATACATACATATATGTAATTATATTATATTACATATTTTTGAGCTGGAAATCACAAATTTAGATCTTTGGCTGTCAATTGAATCGATTGCTTCAATAACTTATCTATTATTGTACCTTGGCAGGCAGTTGAGTAATCAAAATAAAAATAGTCCGCTTTTATACGAAAATGTCTGACTGGAGGATACCCTAACCCTTCCTTTGCATACTGCATGAAGAAATACCAATAATAATGGTATATAGAGCATATACTTATTAGGCCTTTATGTTGATATGCAGATGTGTATATTTAATTATCAATTTTCTACACTTATTGGTTTATGAGATTGGATCAATACTCTATAGAACCCGTAACGCCTCCTTTTGCCTATTATATACATTTTCTACTTTCAGAGTATTATACTCTGAAATCCCACTTACAATATCTATAGGGTATAAGCAACTACTATTAATATACTCTTATTGCAGTCGATCGATTCATACTTGGGCGTTTAATGGATGCTATTTGAGTTTGCATCCCAATCTATATTCAGTGCCGTTGCGTTTCAATGGTGAACGACAACAACATCGTATACAAATATTATGAAACATTTCCATTGACTTCAACACCCCAAATATGTACCTATTTAATATTGCTCGGACACACTTCGTATTGTTTGCAACAACACAGCACAACAAACGATAAGAAAATGGGCATTCTAAAGAGAACTGAATACTATACTAATTAAATGAATACAAATAAATATTTATTCTCTCAAACTATGAATTTGACTCTGGTTTCATATTAATTTCGAGCTTAATTAATAATTTCGTTACGATATTCTGTCGTCTAGTGTACTCGGTGGCTGGGGGCACGTGTCTATTAATTGATAAGATTTATTGACGCCCAGCACTCGATCGTTACAACTTGACCTTTTTTTATGATCACAATCGTGCCAGCGTCGTACTGCGTCGCAGGGTAACAACGAGCCCCTCGCCCAGGCAGCCCGGCCGTGGAACAGCACGGAATCACGCACAGAATCCGGAGACGGACACCGACGTCATTTCATATGGTGTGTGCCGCTTCGGCTGACTGATAACTTTTCTCTGGGCAATCCCCCCCTTGATGGCACATTAATTTCGCGTTCGATGACGATGTACCCAGATTAGACGGCATTATTGCGATTTCGGCGTTACGCCGGAACGCTCGAATCTGGAGCGCTTGCCCTTGCCTGCGATTTGCTCAAGGCCAAAAGCTATCGTAGTCCATGGCATTCGAGGCTCATAATAACAGCAAAACTAAATAAATACATTTCAAGCGAAACCAGAACATCTCAGAGTTACACCAAATAGTCTATGAGATAATACTAAAAAATTTAAAAACGTAATAATTAGATATGAAAAATAATAGACTAATAACAACAAAATGTGAGCGGCTAATCAGTTTATAGATTTACTACCCAAAGTCAAAGTGATCTTGGAAGATTCCATTAAATTGGAATTAACGCTAAACAGGCTTATCTAATCTTGTAAGCCCTTATGCAATTGTCTCACCTCTACTAAACTAAAGTTCCTAACTCATACCATATCTATACTAGACATAAAATAAAAATTACGACGTAGGCTTATTTCAAAATCAACGTAATTTAAAGGCAGACAAACAAACAATAAAACTAGAAATCAACAAAAATAAACAAAAAATTGAATTTTCGTAAATAATAAATACTCACATATATAATATATTATATGAATAAATGTTCACAAAAAGTAATATAACTCTTTCTCAAAAGAAACTATGTTAATAAGCTTAGAGCAGTTTCGCGTAATAAAATTTGATATATTGGTTTCAATTTGAACGGACTTGCACTTGCTCCAGTTAAAATTCTTATCGGTCAAGTGCAGCCTTTAGTTGAATATAGTATATACAAAATAATATATGTACATAAATATTAAATATATAAATTATATATATGCTATATATATAGAGACAGATAAGCGAGCACGTGTTAAGGCAATGCTCGAGTCGCGGATATGGCTCAGACTTGAGCTTCAGATATATAACTTTGGGCATGCACTTACGGGACTTCATGCAGCCGGAACGTTGAGTGAGCCCGAATCAGACGTATTTCCTACAGCCACAACTTCTATGGGCGATGATTTAAGTGGGGTCCCACATTGATAACTGATTAGGTATATATATTATATATATGTATATATAAATTTATGTGAGTGTATTTGCTTTGAATAACAACAAAAGTGCTATAAATCATATAGTATACCATAGAAGTACTGTATGTACCCCAGATGAGAGCAACATATAGCTCGGTGATCTATAAAAGTGTGCGCCCGGACTAGCTGGCGATTCAATAGCATCTTGTTCGGCCAGCCGTACGGTACTTGGAGCCGACAATTTGAACTTTATTAGTTTTTCGAGCAGTTTCTATTGTTTCGAAAATGAGAATCTTAAAAGAGGTAGTATAACTTAGAATCGGAGTAGTGTTTGCTTCTATTGAAATACTTTTATCTCATTTTCTCTCTCTCTCTCTCTATGTTCTTGCTTAGCATGAAATCTTCTTTCTGGATCCTTCGGAGCTGCTGCGGCCGGAGCCCACATTTGCCGATAAGAGTCCATCGCAGTTTCGAGACTACAGCGTCGATACCGAGGACCCGCTCAAGGAACGCGTGCGCCGCACTTACCGTGAGATGCACCTAAACCAAACTGTGGACTTCGTTATGGGTAATTGCGATCCTTAACTGCATCGCAAGTCATTATTCAAGCATTGTTTCCTTGCACAGGACGTCGTGAGCACTGGCTGAAGTTCAACACCATTAAGATGACGGTGCGTGAGGCATTGGAGAAGCTCAATGATTTGGTGGACGAGTCCGATCCTGATTTGGATTTGCCCAATATCATACACGCCTTCCAGGCAGCCGAGAGGGCACGCTCCGAGTTCCCCGAACACGATTGGCTTCACTTGACGGCGCTGATCCACGACCTGGGCAAGATCATGGCCTTCTACAATGAGCCCCAGTGGGCCGTTGTGGGCGACACCTTTGTGGTGGGCTGTCGCTGGGGCGACAGCATTGTCTATCGCAACGATAGCTTTGTGGGCAATCCCGATGGCGACAATCCCAACTACAACACTGAGTACGGCATGTACGAGCCGAACTGTGGCATCGACAATCTGCTCATGTCCTGGGGCCACGATGAGTACATGTACTCAGTGCTCAAGCACAACAAGACCAAGTTGCCCGATGTGGCCTGCAATATAATACGCTTCCATTCGTTCTATCCCTGGCACAATGGCGGCGACTACAAGCACCTGGAGGCGCCAAAGGACGCAGAGACCAGGAAATGGGTCTTGATTTTCAAGTGAGTCGAATAGTTACATTAAGCTATTAATATATACATTACTATATTGGTAAAATTTGTTCTGCCCACAGCCGTTACGATCTCTACACAAAGAGTGAGGTGGTACCCGATATTGAAGCTCTATGGCCCTACTACCAAACACTTATTGATAAATATTTGCCTGGCGTCTTGGAGTTTTAGAGCTGTCCCTGTAAATTGTGTACATTCAATCAGATATACATATATACAGTTTACTATTACTATTAACTATATTAACTACTTTGTAATTCCCCCTACTACTACTATTATAAGAAAGCCTTCATATACTATACCAAATCTACAACGAATGTTGCTTATGATAATGCAATGCATTGTATCTATAACTAATCTCCAAAAAATACATACGTTAGCTATATGCATAGAACAACTATTATAATATAAAGATTTTTTCCTAGAGGACTTTTCTTTTTCTTTACTTATAATCAACGAAATGATGCAACAGACCTCGAGCAAGTACTTAGAACTCCAGAGTCTTTAACACATTTCCCTTTAGTCCATGTTTGGTTATCCTTCCAATAAGATAGTCTCCAACTTAGCAAAATATCTGAACTCATGTGAACAATTTTGTTTTTATCTTACTCTCAAATTTTATTATTGACGACCAATACCGCCATCAAAACAATTGCTGAACATTAAAAAAAAAGAAGGAAATGTACACTCATTAGAACTTAGACCCTAGTATACTTAAGACAATGACACAGTTCATGGGGAAGCGGAGCCGCAGCTGCTGCGTCGGCGTCGTTTGTGCCGCTTGTGACTCTTTTTGGCCGGATGGCGCTGATGATTTCTTCGCCGCGATGCGCTTTCCTCCTTATCCCGATGATGATGATCACGATGACGACGTGAGTCCGAATGGCTGCTGCTACGACTGCGACTGCGACTACGACTGCGCGTCAAACTGCGACTGCGACTGTGACTGCGACTGTGACTGTGACTGCAACTTCGACTGCGACTTCGACTTCGACTGTGTCGACGACGTTTATGTTTTGCTATGGAGCTAGCTTTGCGGCTGTGCCGCTGCCGATGCAAGCTACGACTACGACTGCGTCGGCTGGCACTGCTGCTGGATGAGGTCACTGAAGCATCATGGGATGTGGAGCTGCTGCTGCGCCTGCTGCGACTCCGACTCCGACTCCGAATCCGAATCCGACGGCCCGTCTTACGATGCCGCACACCCAATGATGATGACACCAGCTGCACATCATCGTCATCGGAAAGCAGAACGGACGCTGTTGCTGCAGCAGCAGTCGGCACTGCCTTGCTGGTGAACGTATTGGTGCTATCATCGTTTAGCAGATTGTATTTCTCCAAATCCCCGTCGTCGTCATCATCGTCGTGCATGCGCGAGCTCTTTTGCGCCCCGACATCATTTTCGTCATCGTCGTCGTCATCCTCATCAGGTCCAAAGTAAGTGATGGGTATGGAGCGTACCGAGTCGTTGGAGTCAGTATTTACGCTGTCAGCTGTCACAACCGATTCATTATTTGATGCAGCTGTCGCATCCGATCCAATTGCCTTGCCAATGGCACTGCCCTCAGCTAAATGCCAACACAGAGTTATAGACGTGGGTATTACATTTTCTATTGCTAACTCACATTTAATTTGATTGAGAAATGCCATGGCCTTGCGCTTGCGTTCCAGCTGCAGTTGCTTCTCGCGCGAGACCATGCCATTCAGCTTGTCTCGCGCGATCTGCGCCAGCTTATCCTTTACACGCTCCTCAGCTGTAGTGGAGAACGAAATTAAATCACAAATCAGTGTCTCTCTCTCTCTCTTTTACTCGCCATCTCTTTCTAATTGATTCGATAGCCCATACACACCTTGACGTTGCTCTTTGAGTGGAGATGGCGTTGTTGCTGCCAAGCCTGCTGTTGCGCTTTTTGACCCGCCCGTTCTAGCTAGCAACTGCGTCTCCACTTGCTTGATGGCACGTTGCACGCTGTCCGGCATGCCCGGCCGCACTTGCTCGGCACTCGATTTGGCCTTTTGCTCATCCTCATCGCTGACTTCCTGCGGCAGTGCCGGGTGCAGGGCTGTGTTCTCATCTCGGGCACGTATAGCGAAGCTAACGTGCGCTGCAAGAGAGAAATTGTGCAAATGAGATGGATTTCTATATATATAGAGCAACATACGCACCCTTCTCACTAGTGCTGGCAGCAGCAGCAGCTGTGCCGCCGCCCAGACCTTTTTTGCTGATCAGTGCAGCGGCCACAGCAGCTGCCTTGCGAGTCTTCTCCTCCTTGGAAGCGGCGTCCACGTCGCCAGTTATTTTGTACATATAATACGCATAGTACTTGTGCTCTGGAAGCAAGAAACTGAAGCGTTCGACGCTCTTGGTGCGCAACGTCTCCTCGAACTGGCGGCCATTCTTAATGACATAGGTGGCCGTCTTGTCTATGATATGACGCAGCGTCTCTTCGGGCATTGGAAAAGTTAGCAACGGTGGTGGTGCCAGCACCGCAGCGGGTTTCGTAGTGGCGCTCGTTGTAGTGGTGCTGGTCGTAGTGGTGCTGCTGCTGCTGCTCGTAGCGTCTGATTGTGTGGATCGTTGTGACCGTTGCTCAGCTGTGTCATCGTTCTCATCCTCCTCTTCGTCACTGTCCGAACTGTAGTTTTGAGCTAGGGCCAGTGCGCTGGTGTTCTTCAATAGCTCCACCTTGGGCGGCGCATCGTTGGCGTTGTCCTCCTCCGCTTCGTGGGCAAATGTGCTACCATTGTACTGGAGCAGGACAGGCGTAAACTCGCCATTGGATGCTGTGGCGGTAGTGCTGCTTTGGCTGTGGCACTCTGACTTGGCGCTGGGCGTTGGAGAGGCAGTTCCGGCGGAATGCTGTGATGCGGCGTCATCGTCTAGAACTGTCTGAAGCGGCACCCCTTTGATTTTGCTAATGAGTTGTGTGTAGGCGCAATTGGCCGACGGTTTGTATTTGATGGTGGGCACCGTAATAACTTGCTGACTGCGCTTCGGACTTTCGGATGCCGCGTTGGCGTCGCTTGTGCCGTTGCCTTTGTCCAGTGGGGTCTGCACAGAAGCCGCGAACTTGCCCTGCTTGATGGCGGCCAGCAGATGGCGATAATATGGCTGCAGCAGACTGCCCTGCGACAGGAAGTCAAACTGTGCATTGTTGGCCTGCTTGGCTTTAATTAGGATCTCCATCTGAGCGCCCTGGGTGGCAATGAATCGTGCCGTCTTCTCAATAATCGCATGCTGTTTCATTGTCTCCGGCTGTCCGATGAGGGTAGAGATGAGTTAGAATATATAATGTAATCATATTCGACTATTGCCGGCTTACCAGCTGCATGCCCGGAGCGGGCGGTACGAGAAGAGTGGGTGGCAGTGTGTAGGGCAACTCGGATTCCTCAGTGAGTGTCGAGGACTCCGATGTTGGCGAGGTTGCATTGTCAGCACCGGATGAGCTGCATGTGGACTGGCCATCGTAATGGAAGTCTACTTGGCTATAGTTGCCGCCCGATGTCTCCTGCTGCAGGCGCTTCAGATCCTCCTCTGTAGGTGAGTGTATGTTCATGATGATTGCGGTTGTGTGAGTGTGTGCGTGAGTATCGGCGTGTGTCAGTGTGGCAATATGAGCATATGAGTGTTGGCAAAAATAAGAAAACACAAGACAACGTCGTGACTTTAGTACAACAATACCAGTGAATATCAAAAAGCGCGAGCCACTAGGGCAGATTAACGGAATACTCTGAGTCAAAAACTTATGAGATTCATAGATTGAGTTTCTGGAGTTTTGGGGGCTTTTCATTTGATTTAAAGCTTATTTTTATGCTGCTTTTTTTTTTTTTTTTGCTCTTGACTTTCACATTTTGTTTGCTCTCTTTGAGAGTTTAATTTTTGTATATGGAGGCTCCAAAGAGTGGAACTTATTATTATAAAGATAGAGGGCGATGTAGAGTCCCAGGTTGCGGAATCTGTAAAAAATGGTTTAATTTGTTAAATGTCAAGTGGTTGCTATTTACCTGAACCACGGCGGTACCACCCACAAGGCATTGGTCGAGACTTACGTTGATATACGCATTAGATGCGGCTGTTGTCGTTGGTTTTTTGAATATTGGTGCTACTTGCTTTTCATATGATTTCTATTTTTCTATTCGATCGTATTCTTGTTTATATTTTGGGCTTGAATTAAGGTCTTGATTTTTTTGTCGTTTGTTTGTTTTTTTTTTTTTTTCTTTTCTTGATTTTGATCTTTTTTTCGTTTAAATATCGGTATTTCTTGGCACTTAGAATTTAAATAGTAGTACATTCAATTTGCATTGAGAGTAAGCTTTGCATACGCAATGCCGGAGGCTGTACTTACCTTGCTGCAGCCGTAGCTCTTCTTCGTTGTTGTACAGGAACAGGTAGCGCTCCTCTTCGCACAGCTGTTCCGCTCGCTGCTCGTCGGCGCTCAGGTATTCCAGACGATTGCCGTAGCCCCCGGGTGGCGCCTCGTACGTCGATAGATCGCACAACGCTCCACGCACGTCATATCTATATACACACATATATATAGATGTGTGTGTGTAAGTGTGTGCGTGTATGTGTGAATGCGTGTGGGTGGGTGTCCAAAGAAAAGAATAAGAGAAATATAAACGGGAAAAAGAACGTTGTTAGTTGACAGCATCGACATCGATGAGAAGGCGCTTATCACTCTCAATCACACGTAAACACGCATACATAGACGCACAAACACATACACACACGCACGCACGCACGCAAGGACACAGTTGAAATCAAATCAAAAAATCAAAAGATCTGTCGATCTTTCGGAACCGAAAAGAAATTTGCATCTCGATCAAATTGCTTCACACAGTTGTTAAATAAATTGGTATTGGTTAAATTAAATGTCTATAATTATGTATATGTATATATATATTTTATCAATTATTAGGTAGGTCTTAATCTTTCATACATACCGCTCCGGTTGCTAAAAAAAAGTTAATTGTTTGACGATTACAGTTCAAGAATTTGTTTAAAATTATATTACAGTTTGAGAAGCACTGAAAAGAGCTGTTATTACAATGAGAAAGCTTTTACAGTTGCAAGGTCTAGGGCTAGGTCAGTCAGGTCTCCCTTCCTACTACAATATATTATTTATATACGTTCAGAGTTTGGCTAAAGGTCGTCGTCTACGAAAAGGGTCCTGGACTCTAACCGAAGAAACAAGAAGAGAAGCAGCTGTCACAATTTTTCGTTCAGTTGGAGCCCTACGGTTCGGGTCTCGGTCGGCGTCTCTGTCAGGGTATCGGTTGGGCCGCGCTTATTTCCGTCGTGGGTTGCTTCATAACTAGGTGTGTGTATATTGTTGAGTAAGTATGATAGTTATGGACGGCTAGTGAACTGAGCCAGTCGTTGTGTTTCTCTCTTCTGCTACATAAACATATGGGATCCAGATGTAACATACATATATGTATATATATATATACACACATACAAGTAGAATATGTATGGTTGTATAGTGGCATTATATTAGATATATATAAGCTGAGAGCCGCCGGCAGGCAACAATTATTAACCTGTCTATTTTGAGATTTACATCGCCCATCCAGGGTATCAGCTGTTTGCCATGATCCATCTCACGCGCCTTCTCATCGTCCCGAAAAATCTTGCACGCGTAGCCAAACACCAGCAGCTCCAACGGGGGCTGGCGGGGATCGGCTGCCACGCCATTTGGGCCCATGCCCAATGCTGTTGCCGATGCTGTTGCAACGCCTCCCGTTTTGCGCAGAATGCCATTGATGCTGCCGCCAGCGTACTCACGTACCATTGCGTTGCTGCCGCAGGCACGCATATTGTAGGGCATCATTTATTTTGATTTCGCAACGTGCCTACACACTTATAGATATATACACACACACGCACTCCCACTTCGATTTGGCTTAAGCACTTTAATTTGTTGCAATTTTCATTTTATTTTTGCCACCAAATGTGTTTTTCTTGTTGATGTTGATATGCATGTGCCAGACAAGGGTTAAATGGAAATATATCGATGTATTCGCTGTGTCGATAGTTTCCAAAGCAGTTCTTTACAATGGCACAGAATGGTCTAAATGTTTACGGCCGAGAAATATCGATATCGATATAAAATTTTTTGGGCTATGTCAAAGCGGGTTTTCCTTTTCAAATCTAAAAATATACTGAAATGCCAAGCAATGGAAACTTTTCATAGTCAGATGCATATAAAGAAATACAAAACTTTATTTTATCAAGAAGTATTTTACTAAACATTCAATCATAATAAGGTGTCTAATTCCTTGGATTTGGGAACTTAAGGGTACGTAACTTTGAGTAAATAATATCCCAGTCGACATAGGCTCCTATGAGATGCCGCTTATTGTCTGGCGAGTCTTCGTACGCAGTACGACCGTGTAGCATGCGAAGATTGTTAAACACAAAGACATCGCCCGCACGAGTCTTGAACTCCACAGCTTCAGCTTGGGCCAGCTGAAGAAACTTATCGTAGGCCTCGTACCACAACATGGCCTGGTCCAACGGCACAGTAAAGCGACTGTCGCGCTTAGTAGTGTTCTGATTGATCCGCGCAAACTGGCCATCAACGTCCAAGCAGATGACGGGCGCACGCCACAGGCTGTGGAACGGCTTGCCCGCGTCACCATCGTGTCCAATGTCGAACCAATTCACCGGAACGGTGCGCAATATCTCGTAATAGTCTGGATGCTCGCGGCGCATCTTATCGGCAATGAAGAATCCATCGGTCATCATATTGGCTCCACCCGGTGACGACGATTGAACCAGTGTATGCAAAATATTGATGCCCGCTTTGTACTCATAGTAGGGCATGTCCGTGTGGAGCGGCAGCGGGGTCATCAAATACGCGTAATTCTTAGCATTCGGCTTCGACTTCACCTCAAACACATCCCTTGTACAGACAACAAACAGATTGCAATTGATTTAGGGAATATTGAATTGAAATGCAGACTCATACCCATAGGTGGTGCGCTTTATGTGGCCTATGCGTTCGGCCAGGTGCCGTGCGACTTCCGTATCGTGGGGCGCACCACGTAATAGCGCGAAGCCCTGGACGGCCAATGCCTCGAGCCAGTCGCGCAAAACTGTATCCTTCTTGAGCACATCGTCATAGGAAAACTCGCGTGTCACCTCGCCAAACTGTGACTTGCCCCAGAGCTGAGCCGGCGGCTTGTAGACTTCATTTAGATATCGTTGCCTCGACTGCTGGCCAAAGTCGCGCTCCTGTAACCACTCCAAGTCATAGCTGGAGTTGTGCGCATCCTCCCAGTTGACAATCAGCTGTTGGCTCTTCTCGTCATAGCTCACGCGTTTCGCCTGAACGTGCAGCGGACCGCGTTCCCAGTGGCTTTTGCGTGCTCTAGTCTCTGCATGGAAGCATTCCGGGCACTGACAATTGTCTCGCAGCCAAATGCTTGGGTACTTCAGCCTTTGTCCATCGGCCTTCGCCAGCTCCACGTATCGCTGGTCCAACAGCTGGGCCGTAATGCCGCTGGCATGGCGCTGAAATTGTCGAGTTAGCAGCGGACCAATCAAATGCTTGCAACTCAGCATGTTGACAAATACTAAAGAGTGAACAATGAACCAGGAACAGCCGATGGGTGATAGTGTTCATCGCTTATCAACAAATGTTGCTGCACGTGTCATCCGCTTATCGCTGCTCTTGAATTACTTCGCTCTCTCCCTTATTGCCATCTGAGTCCGTTTGATTGGCCAGTTGTATTACATGGACAATCGCCTCAGCACGTTCCGGCCAGCACTCATTGCGTGTGTCGACATGAAACCGACGATTTGCACCGCACAGACCGCACTCCATACTCAACTGGGTTTTCTCATCTATGCTGACAGCGGGTACGGATTTTTCTGAATTAACGGCGTTCGCATCTTTGTGGCACTTGTTGCGCTTCCCACGCAACCGGCGATGGCGTCGTTTACTGGAACTGGTTGCTGGCCTCTCCACTTCTTTGGGAGTTGGCTGCTGTTGCCCAATCTCTAACGTGGTGTTAATGCCCGGTAGCAGCGGCAAGGAACAGCGCCTGCAAAGCGTGCGTTTCACTCCCGGTGATCTAGAATTAAGAATGAAACTGTTATTAGCTATCATATATACACAATATCGGCTTGGAACTCACATCTTAATCAGCGCCTTGGTGCCCACGTTGCGGCAAAGCTTGCCATAATAGGCGGCCAGCGTGTTGTTGTTGCTGTGCGCCATTAAATTGGACGCCTGGTACAAGAAATTCATTCTGGAGCAAACGTGTTGCTGGGACAAAGTTTTTCGATTGGCCTTGTTGTTTCCCATGACGGAATGAACTTTAATTCATATAACTTTTGAACTGCTAATTTTTTTATTCAAAAGAAGCGATTTTAATATTTAACCCTAGTACACACGAGACGATATTAGATATTCGAACTGTTAATCGTGGTCACTTTCGATGTATTGACTAATCGATCAATAAGAATAATCGTTTTTATACATTTTTAACAATAATTATATACAATATTGAATATTAATAATGTTGAAGTGTAATTATTTGTTAATACTGATTTTTATGACAAGTATGCAAAATAGTGAATTCACAACTTATAGACGCCATCCACAAGTGGCAGCCCGCAAAAAGAAGTTGCCACTCACAGGGGCTCGCAGACACAGTGAACAGCTGTAAGTTTCCCGCCTTAATTCGATCCCGCAGCTGTGGGGCATGCAGTCCACAAAGACCTGAATGCGAAACTCTGTGCGAAAGAGCGATCAAAAGCTAATTCAGCAAAATGCAACGCGCAATAAAAGCCAACTAAAAGCCGAAAAAGCAACAGCAATTAAGTGAAACGCCGCTGAGCACCGACGCGTTTAGCGATTCGGCCTTTTTAATTATTTATTTGTATAATTTGTTATAGTTTTTTTTTTTTTTTTTTGTGTCTCTGTACCGATCGATTTGTTACTAAAGCCTCGCGCTGGGGGTATATTGTGCGCGCAGCAAACATGTTCATACAGGACTTGAAGAATGACTTTTATAGACAACTGATAGGCAAGCGTATTTTGATTATTGTCAACTATGACGTCGACGCGATCTGCGCCAGCAAAATCCTGCAGTCGCTCTTCAAATATGATCACATGCTCTACACTGTGGTGCCCATAATGGGCGTGACGGGATTGAAGCGCGCCTACTCGGAGCACCAGAGCGACGTTAAGTATGTGCTGCTGATCAATTGCGGCGGATGTGTAGACATTGTGGAGCTGCTGCAGCCAGCGGAGGATGTCACCTTCTACATCTGCGACTCTCATCGACCGCTGGACGTTTGCAATGTCTACAGCGATCGACAGGTATGCATTCTGGGTGATCCAGCTCTGGAGGAAAACATACCAGGATTTGACAGCATATTCTACGATTCGGACGGTGAGGATGACGACGAGGACGACGACGATGAGGATGAGGATGCGAATGGTGATAGCGGCGCAGGCGAATCTGATGACGGCAATGGCGACGGCGATAGCTCCGAGAGGGTACGCGCTCCCAAGCTCAGCCGAATGCAGAAACATGAGCAACGCATTCTGCGCCAGAGAGCCAGACGTCAATGGGAATCGGAGCGGGATCGCATCATGTTCGACTACACACAATTCAGCTATTATGGCCGATCGACGGCGCTGTACATTTTTGAGCTGGCCTGGAAGCTGTCCAAGGACAACATGGATCTGCTCTGGTGGGCAATAGTCGGCATCACTGAGCAGCTGCTGCTGGGCAAGATCGAGAGCGCCGCCTACACACTCGAGCTGGAGAACATACAGTCGCACGTGTCGCGCCTCACCAACAAGACGAACGATCAGAACACAATGAGTGCATCGAAAATCAGCTTCGAGAACGACTTACATCTGGTGCTCTACAGACACTGGACGGTAACCGAGTCCATGCGGTAAGTGTAGCCAGTAGAGAGTCATAAAATCCTCGATTGGACTTAAATATTATTTTGATTGCCAGCTACTCTCGCTATTCCGCCTGTAAGCTCAAGCTGTGGACCCTGAGGGGTGAGAAGCGTCTCCATGAGCTGCTGGTCGAGATGGGCCTACCGCTGGTGCATGCGCGACAAACGTACAGCGCCATGGACTTGATTTTGCGCAAAGAGTTCTACTCCATGGTGGAGCAGCTGGCCGAAAAATATGGCATACCCGACATCGTCTATGGCACCTTTACGCTCAGCTATGGCTATCGTAGTCGGTATGCAGCGGCCGACTATGTCTACGCGCTGCTGGCCATTCTGCAGTCGGTGAAGAAGCATAAGACGCCAGAGGATTGCTTTATGGAGGCATCCGATGCACTGTCGCGCCAGCACAAACAGCTGCTCAACGTGGGCATCGACAATGCCAAGCTGCTGCATGCTGCCATCTTCCGGCAGGTGCAGAGCTGCCTGGAGGCGCATCAGGTACACTCGACTGGCTCCTTCTTTTACTATGTGCTGCAGGAGGAGCATGCGTTCTTCTCGTATCCATATGCACTGGCGCTGCTGGCCAAATTCGTGCTGCATGGCCATGTGGCCACGACGAGAGTGCGTCAAGCTCCGGATCTGCCACTGATTGCCACCTGTCCACTGGATGCGTCGCAGGGCATGTGCCTGCTGGTGGGCATTGCGCCGGTGCGCGAGGATTCCCCAAAGAACTTCTTCGGCAAGGCTTTCGATCAGGCGGCACAGAAGAGCAAGACGAACCTACTCCAAGATTTCTTTGAACCGTCCATTGTGCAACTGCGCCAGAGCGACTTGACCCGATTTCTAGATGCGTTGACCGTGCTTCTGACCTAGGCACAAATGCGCCACCCCACAAATATAGCCTAGTTTAGCCCCTAAGACAGTATATCCATCTAACGTAACCCCAGACCAGAACTAATTTAAGATAATCTAATTTATAAACAATTGTTTTTTTTTTACTAGCATAGCAATTCTGTTCGACATTGCCTTTAAGACTACTCATAGAAAATAATTATAAAAATTGTACATCGATTGTCAATAAGACTATGTAAACTATGTTAAGCCGACCTACAAATTGAATATATGGAAATAGACTTAAGCTATGCGTTTGTGGCATCCGATTTGAAATTGTGTAAAACAGACAACAAATATATAATAATAATAGCACATGTGTTTACTATACAAATTGGATGTTTTCTTATATTTATATGTATATGTATTGCTTGAATCTCAGACGAGATTTTCGTCTCTTCCGTCTGGCAGTTACCCTATCAAAAGTTATAAGCTTTGTATTCCATCTATGTAAATATATGCACACATTCATATAAAATATAAATATATTCATATAAAATATATATTATACATCATCTAACTATCTACTTAGCTACTATCGCTCCATGGCCACTTGCTGCTCCAGGCACTGCAACGGTTCGCCATGCAGAATGCGCGCAGCTCCCAGGCAAGCCACGTCGTCATAGAAGACAGCGTATTGACCTGGTGTGATGGCGCGAAGTGGTGCATCCAGCTGCACCTCGAAGGGTCGCAGCTGGCAGTCGACGAGAGGCTTGGTGTGCTGGAAGCGGAAGCGGCAACGCAGGCTACCTTCAGTGGCCAGCTGCTGCCGTGCCCGGCTGCACAGCCAATTGACTGCATCAATGTGAATGCGGGTGCTGTGCAGCGCGGGATGCTCATGGCCGGCGGCTACATAAATGATATTGCTGGCTGCATCTTTGCGGGCCACAAAGTACGGCTGCAGATAGGAACTGAGACGACAGCGCTGACCCACGGTCCACTGGTGAACGCCCTCGTGGGTGCCCACAATGCGGCCGCTATCGATGTCCACAAAGTTGCCCGGCTTGGAGGTAATATACTATTTGCAGAGAATAGGAATTGTGAGTGAATGCATGGAATTACTTGAGTATAAAAGTATTTACCTCCCGTATAAATGCCTTGAAGTCGCGCTTGCCCACGAAGCAAATGCCAGTGCTTTCACGCTTTTCGGCTAGCCGCTGCAGGCCGATGCGACGCGCTAATTCCTTTACGGCAGTCTTCTTCAGTCCACCCAGCGGGAACATTGTACGTCGCAGTGCCGCCTGTGCTATGCCGGCTAGAAAGAAGGTCTGATCCTTAAATGTGTCGGCGGGTATGAGCAGGCGAACATCATCCGTTATCTGACCGCCGGCATGCTCTAAAAAGTCACCCAGACTATTGCGAGCATAATGGCCAGTGGCTACGGCATCGTATTGAAGCGTCTGAAGAGCGTGCTGATGGAACAGGTCGAATTTGATATGCTTGTTGCACAATATGTCCGGATTGGGTGTCAAGCCCTGTTGATAGTCGTCCAAGAACTGGCTAAATACCGATGTCCAATATTGCTTCACATAATTGACCTGGCGTAGTTCAATATTTAATTTCCGGCAAGCCCATTCCGCATCCCTTAAATCCTGCTCTCCACTGCAGCGACCGGCCTCATCGTGCTCATCCCAGTTGCGCATAAATACGCCGAGTACATTAAACCCTCGCTCCTTGAGCAAATGGGCGCTGACTGCACTATCCACGCCCCCGGATATGCCCACCACAACATTGCGTATCATTATGAAACATCCAGCATTCCACCTGTTTATTTTGTTCACTCCAAACGTATTTTTACATTCGGCTGTTGCTGTTTCGAGTGTGACCAGCTTGGGAAGTGCAGTATTTTTCGGAGTCAATATATGCCAACGACAATGCAGGCTAGTTTTTCATTTGTGGTGTTCCCGAATTGTTCTTAAATTTGAAATTGTATAGAAAACTATATGGATGAAATAAATTGAAATTTATTGATGCCATTTATTTACATTGATGAAACTCTTATTAAACACTATAATTTGTACAAAATATTTTTTTTTTTTTTTAAGTTTAATTCATTATACAGCTGCATCTACTAATGTTGCTTTACCATGTTAATGCTCCGTATTCGTACATTTATCATAGGAACTGTCTTTTTTTCGATTCTTTCACTAAAAGAAGCCCCAACAATTCAAAAACAGCATAACATATTTTTGTTTGTGTTTTTTCTAACGTATAAAGGATGAAGCCTTTGTTTTGTTTTTGGAACGTCCCATGTATATTTGTAAAATACCGTTACTTTCGGTATTTTTTTGCTTTGCACCGGATGGTTACACTGCCGCAGGCTGTGGCTCCATATGCCGTATTTACAGTTAGTTCATTCGTCGTCTTTGTCGCGTTCGCCTGCAGCGAGATTCCGTGCAAACTTAGATTTTGTGTGTTTTGAGAAGTTCAACGAGTTTCTGAGTTTTCGAAGTGCGTGCACACATGTAGATTAAGGTGTTTTACCTTGCTAAATATACACATATATTTTTTTCGAGTGCTTGGGTATGTGATTGGTCGAAAGAATCGTGACAAACACAAGTAGAGTGCGGCCCTATAATTGTAAATCAGCGAACTTACATATCTCTTATATTTAATGCTTGTAATTCCTTTTAGAGCGCCACTCGTACAGCTGTTGGTATCGTAAACTTTGATTGACAGCAACCAGCGTTTCAGCTGCAGAGTGTATCAGTCAATACAAGAGGTAAGCTCACTTCTAAGTTTCTATCCAAAATTGTGTAAACAGAAACTGTTGATCAAGTCCAATGCAATTGAATTTTTTTTGAGGTTATAAAGGGCGCGCCACCAAATTCGAAATGAATCAACGAAAATTATTTGTTGAATTAAAGTTGATACCGAAAGTAAACATAATATTATAGGGATAATCTTAAGCCTTAAGATCCAAATTTGAAATGCTTAGCTATTAAAGAGCTTGTAATTCTTTGGGCTTCATCTACAAAATGTAATTATTTGCAGTGCTTTATACGTCCTTAATAAGTTCAAATCTTTCGCTTTGCCCAGCTTCTGTCAAAACCAAACAAATCGTTTTTTATTTTTTATTGTGCCTCGCCTTTCCGTTTGCTTCCTTTCTTTCGTTCTTAGAATATTGTCCTGAAAGGTAGTTAATAGCCAACAATGGTCGAAATAGCAGCCACAAAGGAAAATCTCTAATTAAAAAATAAACCCAAATAAAATAAACAATTAACTCTGGGAATAACGGTAAGCTGAGTCGTTGGGCCTTGCGTTAATTGTTAGCCAAAAAAAGAAAAGGAAAATGAAACTTTTGAAAGTTCCTTTCGTGTGCAGACAACATTGACTTGATTGGCTATCAAAGCGGGCTAAATAGCCCGCAGTACATTTGACTAAAATGATATATAAAAATTGAAGGAAAATTAAACATTTCATCATTTGGGCGCTGCTCTCTGGGCACTTTTCTTTCTATTTACTTTTAGTGCAATGCAACTTGTGCTTGAACCTTGCCAAGGCTCTCAAAAGGAGGCCACAGACATTTGTCAAGGTTTGCTCCATATATAAAATATATTCTCTAGCTGGGTGTGTGTGGAGATACCTATGTATGTGTGCATGTGTATATAAATATGTCAAAATATTTGCAAGAAACCAAAGAGAGTGGGGGGCGAGTGGGCGTGTGGGCGTGTTTTTTGGCGCAAATGCATAATAATAAATGGCTACAATTTGCAATGGAAACGGAAACAATTAGGAAATAGAAACAGCGAGCGGAAATGTAGGAGTGTCGAGTGGAGGGCGGAGATTGTAGAGAGCGGGTTTATACGCCAGTACGCCAGTTGGTAATCTGTGCAGAGAGCAATGCGAGCCGAGGTGTGTGGGGTTCGGGTTCGGGAAATTGTTTTGGTCACAACAATTAAGCCAAACTGAAATGGACGCAACATTAATCAAGTGAGCTGGCCAGGAGGGCGTACGGAGCGTGGGTGCCTAGGTGCCTAGGTGCCAGGGTGCGAGTATGCCTGACTGCCTGGCTGTTCGGGTGCCCGGGTGCCAAGTGACAAATAGGCATAGCTGCAGGTCATGCAGCATAATGGCGGGTCGTTCTCAGTCGTCAGCTAAATGAAAACGGGAAGCGGAAACGGAAACGTGGTTGGCCCTACAAAAAAAAAAGGAGAGGAAAACGAAAGAGTAAAAGTAAAGCAAAAAAAAAAGAGTGTAAGAGAGGATGGATGCCAATCTGTTGTGCAGTAAGCGGCTTTGGGGCCACTTTGCGTGATTCATTTTGCAATTTGCAAGAGATAACAACATGAAGACTCTATTGCTGCTCACAGGGTTTTGGGAACACCGAGGCCGGCACTCGACATCCTTTCGCCTGGCTGGCGAACCTTTTTAAGCTGATTTCGTCTCCTTTGGCTTTTGCTGCGTCTTGACTTGCTAACGCATAAAATATACACACATATATACATATATATACTATATGTATAAAATGAAACAAAGCAAAGCGAGGCGAAACAACAACAAAAATAAATAACAATAATAACAAAAACAAAGTGAAAACAATTTCCGCCAAAAATTTACGAATGTTTTTGATTATGAAATGACGCACGTGGCGGTCGATTGGGGACTTTGGGCATTGCAGGGGGTCTGGGTATGGGGCTTGCACTGTGCACTTGGCACACTGGGCGTGGTCGCACTTGAAACTTTGCCAACTCTTATTGTCGTTGTTGTTACTGTTGTTGCTGTTGCTGTTGCTGTTGCTGCTGCTGCTGTTTGTTGTCGTTTGTAGCTGCTACGCTTATTAAATTTGTTTGCTCTGTTTTTTTGAGGATGCTGTTGCTGGTCGTAAAGATGAAGGCAGCAGCAGCAACAGCAACAGCATCCACTCCACCTCTCATCCCCGTTCCACTCCGTCTCCTCCTCCACCCCCTGCTCCATCTCCTGCTCAAAACTTTCAGCTCGGATCTTGATGTAAATGCTGTCCCAAAACACGGCTGGGAAACGCTTTCAACCTGAAAACAGGCGCTCGTTCCTTCAGTTTGTTGTTTTCTCATTTAATTTTTTACCCACATATACCTACATGTAGATGTGTATGTATGTATATGCAGAGCATGTCGTGTACCGTTAAGCTCTTTAGACTTGATTAAAGTTAATTGGCAGTCGGTCAAAGCTATTGACGCCGGGGCGTCACATGACGAGCTCAGGAGCGCCAACTTTTTCCGCTCTCATATTCTTAAATTGAGTGACACAGTCATGGCACATTCGGAACTTTTCAGATTCGTTTAGCAATAATTACATAATTGCGAGTGATTATAAATATTTTAGTATATCTTAAGAGGTTAGAGTGCTTGCTAGAGCTTAAAATGAAATTTAATTTTTTAATTTTTAATGTACATATAATAATACCTATGTATATGTATAATTATATACCATTTCTAATGCATACTAGCATTACTACTACTACTTATTGCAATCTTTGGCATCCAATTTGATTATTCTTTCATCGTAATGCCGTCTCTTTTCACATCCTACCGTCTCCTCTCCTCCCCTTATCAACATAAGACTTCAAGTCCTCTTCTTATTTCGTCTGTCCTTTTCGTTTCGTTCACGTTGGCTAGTTTCTTATCTCTTGTTCCTCTTCCCACTGTTCTACTTTCCTCGTCCACTTTCAGACTCGCTCGTGTCCTCTCATCACTTCTAGCTGCCTCTCGTCTTCTCTCATCTGGTTCCGTTTCCCTGCCTCCCATGTTCCCTATGTCTCTTTTTTCTTCTCTCAGCCGCAATCATCTTTAAGCTTGTATTTTCCTTTTGTAATTAAATTCGATTATTAAATCTAAAACAGAAAACTAATTAAAAATTGTCTAGTAACATATACTCATGCCCATCCAGGGTGTTTTGTAGTCAGGCAGAGCTGTTTGTTTTCAATTAAGATAAAAGTATCAAAAGAGAACTTGGTTATTCAAAACAAGTTTCAGCTTACGAAAATTTCACTTAGCCCAAATTGCACTGCAACGAAAAAATCTGAAACGTTGCAGTGCACGCGTAAAAGCACACAAATACATACAGAAGCACACACATGCACACACACACACACACACATGCACACACACACACACACACATGCACACACATGCACACAAGTTGAGTATGCTGGCTGTCATTGGGCTGTGAAGCTGGCGAAAATGTAATTTAAATCATAAATATAATTTTTATTTAATGAATTGGATCATGCAGCAAGTTCCTTGAGCTGCCTGCTCATGTGTCTACGTGCTGTATGAAGCACACACACACACACTCACACACACACACACACATACACATATGCATGCACATGCCGCTTTCTGGTAGCAACGCTGACGTGCAACAAATATTTTACATGACTGACTCAAAGACGGCAACGGAGAAGAAAATTGTTGTAGCAACAGCAACAACAACAACAAAATGACTGCAAAACTTTTCACATAAGAAATTTTCGCATCGTCCTTTGCCCCGCACCGTCCCCTCAGAAAGCACTTTATCGCTACTGTTGGCATCATCAAGTTGATTAAGTGCATAACTTTGCATCGATGTTTGCTGCAAATATGAATAGTTTGGAATCTGTCAGAAAGTTTTGCCAATTGCAACTGGCACGGCCACGACGGCAAGCATTCATACCGCTGCTGATAGTCCCGATCGAGCTGTGCTGCTCCGTGCTGCCCTGGCTCTGGCTCTGGCTAATCCCGAGCTCGGCTTATGGCTGCTGCTGCTGCTGCTGCTGCTGATTATGCAATACAGTAACTGTCAACTGTCGCCCCAACAGTGGCCATCTCACCATCTCGCCATCGCCATCGCCTGTGGCCTGTAAGCTGTCGCCTGTCCAGGTGAGGCGGCAGTGCAGCTATGCGGCAGGCAGCAGGCAGCAGGCAGTTACGTATACAAAAGCGCAAAAGCTGCAACACAATGGCCACCGGCGGGCTGAGCGTCAAGCGGGGGCGTGCTTGTGGAATTGCGGATGGCCTTGCATGTCCGTGTGGCATCCCGTCCCCCTCGTGCCGCCGTCCCGCCGTCCTGCACAATGTTGCACCCCCGTGTGCCACAATGTCGCCTGTCATTGTTTGGGCGTCGTTTGGGGACAAGAATAGCAGCAGGAGCAACAACAATAAAAATAACAGCGAGCACAACAAAAACGAATGCCATTCAGCAAAAATGAAAGAGAAACATACGAAAATTTTTGGCCAAGTGTAATCCAAGTGGGTAGCGCTACATCTGCCCCACACAGCCAGCCAGCCAGCCAGCTCGTCCAGCAGCAAGGACATGACACGGTTAACGATAGCGGAAGCGGAATTGACGACTGGTCGACGGCGATATGGTGAGATGTTGCCCCAATTAGAATCTCTCTGTAATTACACGGATTCCATACGAAATCGATAGACATTATGACTTGTTCCATAAATGAAAAGACATTTATTGCGCACAGTATGCAAAAGAACTGTGTAGCGCTTTAATTGTGTAAGGCTTTAACTGTGAATTTATCGATAGCCGATAAATGTTATATATACATAAATGTATATATCATTAACGCTTTTTGCATTAATCAACTCTAAATAGCATTTACATTTATATGTATAACTTTGTACTTAGTTTTCTTTTACTCAACTTCAATCTTATTTGAATTTCGATATAATTTTCTTTATTTATAGATAATTTATCGGTAATAATGTACCACTTTTCTTTGGTTTATCAAATTTCCATCTGTTTACCTAAACTTACACTTAGCTTATTGACAGTGATGTGCGCGCTTTAGTCTTTCGATATGTTATCGATAACCGATTGATTTACTTTTTAAGTATGACACTGATTAATTTACACTTGAGTTGCTAAACATACCATATAGAATAATATACTATGCAATGAGAGTTCTCTAGTGTGATTGATTTTCAACCATCGATATTAACTCGTCGTACTAATGCACTCACAGCTCGCCTCTTGTGCTGTGAATTGATTAATTGACCGCAATTTAAGCAAGCTAGTGATAATTATGAGCGAATGAAGTGTGGGCTACAATTGAATTTATTGCATAGCAATTAAATCTCTGTGCTGATTGACGTCGCCTTCCATTTAGTCAGGCAAACAGTGTGAGAGCACTACCTCCTCCTGCCGCTGGTCACTACCTCCTGCCGCTGTCCATCTATGGCAAATCAGTTGTGAGCTGCACCTAAAATGCATTCCTCACTCAATTTAGCTTTCCACCTCAAACTGTGCATGTTCTCTCGAAGCCCAAAGAGCAGGCAAACGGCCTTGCGGGCCACCCACTGCACTCGTTGTGAATCAAAGGGCGGTGCTAGGCGGGCGGATGCAAATGACTGCACTTTGAGCTTTTCAGATTTGCATACATAAGATATGATTGAAATTGGTCGGCTGGGGCAAACGGGGCGGGCCGTAAATTACAGTTAACTGCAACCTAAGTGCTGTCAAACGTACTCTCTCCCCTCTCTCTCACACTCTCTCTGTCTCTCTGCCCTCCCTTAGCTCAGTATGAAATTCAGTCAGGCTCTAGGCATGCCGTACTGGGAATGTACTTTGCCTACTACACGGAGAATTCACTCCAAACTAAAATACTCACACAGAATAATACACACATTTTTGGCTGCACTGAAAAATATAAGGAAATTCTTTTAAATAGCTCCCGAGAGAGCCCAAGAAAGCGGGTAGACACAGACAACGGACGAACAGAAGAGTGCGAATGTGATGTTAGAGGCATGGAGCACAATGAGCCCCAAAACTGTGCCGAAACATTACGGAGCATGCGGCAACAGATCGCGCTGGCCAACGCACAGCAGATGTTGGGCAAGATAACGGTGAACTGCTTTAGGAAATGCATCGACAGGCCGGGCACATCGCTGGCCAGAGCCGAGGAGCGCTGCTTGGTGCAGTGCATGGACCGGTTCATGGACTCCCTCAAGGTGGTCTCCATCACCTACAGCAGGCGACTCATGCGAGAGACCAAGTAGAGCCCCCAGCTGAGTCAAGCCACCAATTCACAAATAGATTCTCGACGCATGTAAACTTCAAGTGAGATTTTGTTAATCGCTACGCATCTTTGTCCAATGGATGTCCTCGAGCATGGTTCGCTTTGGTTCTACTTACAAAAAAATTACAAACAAATACATTAATTATCAATTGCTTAATTAGTCTTTGATATTCATCGAATGCGCTGTACACTCAATGTAATACCCCGGAAATTTCGCTTGCTCCCGAAACAGAGCAGACTGAGAATGCTAAGGACAGCATCATAAGGATCACAAAAGGAAAGCCCATATATGCAGATGTATAATATGTATATATCTGCTGGAGATTACTTTAAAGGAATCACCTAATTCATAAAGAAGTATATACATAGAATATATACATATATGTATATACACTTGTCAGTGAGAGGAAACCCTACTCTTCAAATTTATATGTTGTCGAAAACCTTTTAAAAAAAGATTGGCATGGAAACACTTGCGAAAGGCAATCAAAGTAGAATTAGTCCATGGCATCAAGGCCCACTTCATAGGGCTCACAATGTGCCCGATTCTCAATTGTTGAAGTTTCCATTATACTTTATTCATATCCTTCATACCTTTATGCCCTGGCCTAACTGCAAATCATGTCAAATGGATCTACTTCATGGCTTTCACAACATGAGTACGGAATCTGGTGTTCTATACAGGTTTTTATTTTTGATTAAAAACTCAAGTATTATGTGCGGTTCTTTTATCAGCTGTCACATGATTATCCCGGTACGTTTGCAAGACGTTAAAGTCTTCTACAAAGGAATATAAATGATATTCCTTTGGCTTGTGAGCGTGAAACCGTCAACAGTCGATTAGATTTAACATGTTAAATTTGTTGACATCCAAAGCCAACAAGTCGCCCTACATACAACCTTTTGATCTCTGAGATCTCGTTGGCCCCACTCCCCCCCTCCCTATACACCCCATCCCTCCCTTTTCAGGCTGTCTCTCAACGAGTACGCACCAAAGCGAGCTGAGCTGAGCTGAGCTCTGCTGTGCTGGTGCGACAAATCTACTTGCCAGAAAAATTGTCAGTTTTGGAAAAGTGTAATAAAAGTAACTCGGATGCCACAAAGGGAAGGGAGAACCACGTGCGAGTGGGTGGATGCTTTATGTGTGTGTGTGCGTGTGTGTGTGTGCACAACAAATAACGAGCAAGAAAATAAAACGCATGCAAATATGGCGATGAATACGTAAAATAGATGAGGCGCGCAAAATGCAAATCCACGCACAGTTACTACTACTGCGTGTGTGCGTGGAGTGTGTGTGCGTGTGTGTGTGTGTGTGTGGAGTGTAGATTGTGAGCGCACGATGACGTCAGCAAATAAAAGGCTTAAAAGGCAACGCGAAGCAACCATAAAAGGGACAACAAGCTCAACAAACACACAGACAAACATTTAAATTTGAGCCACACACACACGCGCACACACACACACACGCACACACACTACCACTACATGCATGACTACAAATGTGGCATATGCATATGCGTACATATGTCCCAACATATGTAAAGCCACCTCAACAGGAGCGAACACTTTTAATAGGCCCACTTGCCAGCATACCCTGTAATAAAGCGAATAGGGAGACTTTGCTGTTGATAGCAATCCCCATAGGAGAACTCTTGACTCTTGCTGTCTGAATAAATTCCGTTTCATTTCATTCTGCATTCCTCAGTATTACGCCAAGCAGGGTATCTCAGGGTCGCTCATACCCTCCTTCATTTGCACATTCACAAAGTTTTTGTGTAGTTTCGCCATTTTCGTGTTGCCTTTTTGTAAGTCGCTTAAGCCACATTCGTGTCGGGCTCTAACTGTCTTTTTGGTCCTCTTTTGTTTTTTTTTTTTTTTTCACTGTCCATCCCCAGCTCATGTCGACCACACGCTCCGTACTTCCCCCCCATTCACCATTTGTTGACTGCATTAAGTCAACATTTAAGTAAAATTTATTATAAATGAATGCCTCGTGCTTAGCTGGAAAAATGTTTGTTTGCCTTCAAAGCAGAAATTGTATCTCAATTCAAGTGTCTGGGGATTTCTGAAGTTTATTGTCATTACGCAGGTTGAGCTGAGGTGGTTATATATACATACATATATTGTAGTCTATACATGTCTGAGTATCCAAATTAATTTCATCTAAACTTTTGTAATGAAAATGAATTCCAATTAGTTCTTATGGATTCAAAAGTTAAGTAACTTTTATGACTTTGCCCAAATAAATATATTACAGACATATAAATGATAAAAAAACTTGCATAAATACCAGGCTTCATTCTCCTAAACAGTCCACAAGAGCCGCCTCTTCAGACCACCTGAGCCATAGCCGCTATGAAAACTTTCAAAGCCTCATTCATTAGGCTCAATCGCATCGCACAAGTGGCCAGCCTTAACGAGGCGACATTTCAATAGTATCTTGACGAAAGTTTGAAGCGCTTGGAGTCGACACCAAATCAAGTGCTAAGCGTGCCTCAAGTCAAATGACTGTCCGATAGCCGGGCTAATAAAGCCATGAGCACTAGAGCTGCCAGACGAACGTGTCAAGTCCGCTTTGCCCCATAAAGCCTTTCGGATCAAGTTGGGTTATCATGGCTCTACTGCGCTGCCAATATAATATATATATATATATATATATATATATATATATTTGCTATAGAAGCTAGCAAAAACTTAAACACTTTATTTCATTTTTATATATGTAGCTGGTTCATTTCCTTTTTTTTATCTTCATATTCATATATGTATATAAAAAAGCGTTTGCATTTTTTTATTATTTTATTCTAGATTAACAGTTTTGCCGTTTAAAGTGAGGAAACTTTGGCAGATTGCAGAATTGTAATAAATTGATTTCATTTTGAATTGCATTTGATTGGATTATGCCCAATTATGGGCTGCAAGATAAAAGTGTCAAAAGCTCTTGTTTAATTAAATAATAAACTCAACGCCAATCGAACGCACTCAATTATTTATTAAGGTCGTAATGCGCATTGCATGTAATTTGATTTCGTTTGAATGTCACGCGACAGCCCATCCATTAGCTTATATTCTTATGCGTTTAGTATATCGGCTAGACAATTGCAGTGAATCGGATTGGTTTCTGTGCTAAGGGTAGATATCTAGATAAGATACTATTTTAGATCTCTAAAGACTTTAATCGAACTTTATTGCTGTATCCATGTTTGGGATTAGTTAAACTAATGCAAATTCTTTTCTATATATATATCTCTCTTATATTTGAGCAGTCCCTAGAAAAAGACTGGGAATTAGAAAACTTTTCTTGGCATTTTGTGCGCACAATATAACTGAAGATTCAGCATTGCCAAGTGCTAAAAGTTTGTCTTTACCACACACACACATAAGCCTAGTACACACACAGCTCGATTCACATAATTAAAGTTGTATATCCACTTTGGTACTTCGTTTGGGCACTGGGTAGGCGAATCATTTGTTGTTGTACACTTTAAGTTTGGCTTTCAGATTTCGATCTAAACACATTGTACACAGTGAAGTGAATTCAATTCGGGCACAAAATTACACACAAATTTTTTATATTCCGTTGAGAAGGCAACACCAAATTTCTTAGTATCGTTCACACTCGTTAATTCGGAATTTAGGACTTGGGCAAAATTTTCAAGTGAAGTCATGTCCAGTGCGAATGTCAAAGGCGAAGCCTGTCCAGAGTCCAGTCCCGTGCCACGACCCAGTAACGTGCGAAAACTGATCCAAATGTTCGAACAGCTAACCGTTTACGGCGGACAGACGGCGCCGCCACCTGTGCTCCGGGCTGACCCGCCGCATCAGGCGCCGAGAGCTGTCAAGACGCTCACCTTGCTGGTGAATGGACGACGCGTTGCCCAGACCAGGCACGAGAGTGTCCAGCAGACGAGAGCGGGACTGGATGCAAGTCCGTGAAATGTTGCCATGTTCGAAATTTTAGTGATGATCTATTTTGTGTAGCAAAATCGATGTACCGATAAACAACAAGTAACTGCGATGGAGCTATGGGTTCCTATTGGTCTCAGCCAGTCATAGACGCCGCTCTGATGTGTTTGCTGTGTTGTAAGAAATAACCCCAAACCTGCGAGTATTCAAAGTGAATCCCCTGAGTAAAATTATTTATATAATATAGTATCAATAAAAGTATCAGTATCAATAAAAGTAAAGGCAATGTAAAACCCAATAATCGATGTTCACATAATAGATAAATATCAAATTGAGTGCCTTACTCATAAATTATAATCGATAGTGCTACAAATTGTTTTATATATATAGAAAATTGCGATATATATAGAAATTTTATTTTATGTATCAAAATCACATTCAGTACTATCAATTGATAGTACTTTAGAATTTTTTTGAGCTTAAGTGAATTAATTTTGGTTTCATAAACACAAGCTCTTCGGTTATGTCTAAGCTTATCGCTAAGGCTCAAGTGCTTCTTGCTCTTCATTTATCGATAGTCTTTGCTTCGCTTGACCGATAAATGCCAGAGTGCATAAACGTTAATAGCTCTGGCAACTCCGCTAACTGGCACTCAAAACTTTGCCCTTGAATGCCAATTGAAAGACGTTGTGTAACCAGAGTCCACTCAAGTGTCCCACTCGACTCTTTTGTGGTCGAATGCTGTTGCAAGTGCTGCACAATGCCCACGCTGATTGCACATTCAAGGCGCATTCACTCGATGCCTTTCTTCAGCTCGAGTTCGAGTTCGAGTTCGAGTTTCAGCTGGAGCTCTTGGTCTGGTCAGAAGTTTGGTCAGAACTTTTCAATTGGCTAATTGTTTGTGCATTCCGTTTGAATGAAATTCTTTGCCCGGCGGACGGCCAACCGGATTTTTTGTCCGGCTGCACGAACTGCCTGTGCTATACATGGATATCTGCAGTTGAACTTACATCTTTGCATTTGTTTCAATGGCCATTTGCATATTTTATTATTTTATTTATCCTCGTTATTGGCATTTCAGTGAAATTCAATTACCCCCACCACAACTCCGGCCGGCCCTTGCCAGAGCACGGCAAATTATCATCGAGTAGGTCGCTGTCAGAAGCAGAAGCAGGCAAAGCGCATTGCCGCCCATCTGTTTGCATTATTTACAACAAATAATCCCATATAAATGCTGTGCATACCGTGGAATCAACATGTCACGCACACACACATACTTACACATGTATTTGCATTTGATTAGTTTGACCATTAGTTGCTTTGTTTAAACTAATTAGAAGCCGCTTTATGTTATGCCATGCCATTGCACAACCTGCACAGAGGCCAAAGGCGGATGTAATATACCAATGGCCAATGGGCGGTAATCAAACGAATGCTGTGCTGAATGCTGTCCAACTGACTGCACAATACTCGTTCATGCTCCAGCAAGCAGCTTAATTTATTTAGAAATCAATCGATATACTGCATAAACGGGGTCAGCCATGTCAAATAATCGCATTCTGGTGCGAAAACTGTCAAAGTTATGTATGCCATATAAATATATGTATACATAGTGTATACATATATACTATACATATTTATATATTATATAAATACTCAATATATTTGCATATGTTGACTGTATATTTGGCTTTATGGCTCAGATTTTTCGTTTCTGACTTTGCATTCGTATAGAATATCAATATGCCAATATGCTCTCTTCGCTTGCTGAACGAGTATCAGCAATTGTTGCCATTCCTTACAACTATGCTGTCCCTATACATAATTATTCCTGCTATCTATTTATATGTACAGATATATATATAAAAATGAATATATTTTAACAATAAAAAAGAGTATAAATAAAAATATTGTAATACAATAAAAATTTATATAAAAATTAAAATCACAAAAATAAAATAAAACAAATAAAATATATAAAACAAAATGCTAATTAAATTTTTAAAATTGAAGGAAAAAATTCGTCCAATAAAATTTATCTTTACATTTAATAATGCAAAAAAAAAAAAAAATAAATAAATAAAAAAAATTAATATAAGATTAAAGTAAAATAAATTTTAGCATACATATTATAAAATTTCATAAAAGAATATATATAATAATTATATTACCCTAATCTGATGCATTTTTGTATAGTAATAAAAATAAATGGGTATAATAAATAATAAAAATAAAATTAAATAATAAAATTCTGGCAATTAATAATATAATAAATTTTAATAATAATAAAAACAAGTTTTAGTAAAAACTAAAAAAAAACATAACATAAACATGACATTAAAAAAAAGATGCTTTTATTATTTATATATTATATTTTCATCATATTTTTCCCCCCAAGTAATTCCCATCATCATATTGTGGTCCGATTGTTGCAGCTTATTGTCTTACATACATATTACTTTAAATCTTAAAGTATGTGTGTGTGTGTGTGTGTGTGTGTGCAAGCCAGCATATACACTTATCACAAATCTACACTCAGTTGGTCCTTATTCGATTCTGTTCGACACTATTTCAAGTTCATCAGATTCCCCTATGGTTCATCTCGGCCTTTTCCTCTCGCATATCTCTTCGGCAATCGCGCCTAGTTTTTTTTTCCATTTTCTTGTAGAATTTATGACGTCTGCAGCATAAGTTAGCGCTGAGCATGCCTCTTCCAGTTTATAGTTTTTACTATAACACTTTTCAGGCTGCCTTTGTAAGCTATATGCTTGGAAGGTTTTCCCTAAAGCCTGGCTGCATCCCATTCAGCGTAAAGCTCGACATGCTCATAAAAATCTGGCCAAATATTGCACATATGCACAAGGACACACACACACACAGCTATACATATATGTATATGTTTATATATATGTATATATATGTATGTACTTCCATGTCTGCCAAGTTGAACAATCTTTTATTTGCGTGGCTTTGTTTTGCGTTACGCTTGAGCTGTTAAAATTTTATGTGCCAAAATTTACGTGTTGCACACTGAATGGGCGTTAAGGGGCGTGCCGCTGCTCCAATGCACACACACACACATATATATGTATATCTCTGTGTATATACACCCACCATGTATGTGTGTGTGTGTGTGTGCTTATACTGTTTATTTGGCCCACATGGATGTACATATATGCGATTGAGTGCGTGTGTGTGTGTGTGTGTGTCTGTGTGTGTGTTTATTCATTTATTTGTTTGCTTCGTTGGTTTGTTTATTTGTGTGCACCATGTGATTTATGCGTTGGCAATGTGTAAACTTTAGCTGCGCTCATATTTCCATTATTGGTTTATCCCCGTCGCATTCTTCCTCTTCGGCAACTTTCCACAGATGAAATATTGCGTATACGGAATGTGGGACAGCCAAACAGCATCAGCATCGGCAGTCGTTACGCGCCAGTTAAACAACAGCCAACGTGTGTAAACTAATAAAAAACAAAAACTATTCCAACTGATTTACTACAACACACTGCGGTCACGCCCACAAGCCGCGAACCGCAGCTCAGCTTCGGCAGCGGCAGCGGCAGCCGCAGCAACAAATTCAAATTAAACAATAAAATGGGCGCCAAAAAAAGATTTGCGGCTTTCGTTCGTTGTTGTTGTTGTTGTTGTTGTTGTAGTTCACGCAACCCTTTAAGGCTTTACGGCCTTAACCATATTCATGCGGCTGAGTCGCATTGCGGGCAACCGCATGCCAATTTGCCAGGGGCGTGCCAACCAATTGTATTTGGCTCCATTGTGAATTGGTTGTATTTTATTCATACACTAGCAAACGCCACTGCCACTGCCACTGCCACTGCCCTTTGTCTAGAGCACTAGGTATACCGTCGAATACTTTGTCAGCTCGCACTGCACATAAGTATGCTATAAAAAATGTATATAATTTATTCCATCTTGAAATTGACTCAGTTCGCTGTAAATATGTCCACACCCACCCACACACACACACACATACATACAGATGGCATAATTTATGCATGAAAATGCTCAATGTGTGATAGACCTGAATAGAGATGGGCATAAAAGAGAGAAAGCTATATTTATTTAAATTAATATTTATGCGATTTCAATGTCTTTTGTCATGCTTGACTGAAGGCGTCCAAGAGCCGTCTTTGCTTTGGGCTGACTATAGTCATGACCTAAGCTACATTACAGAGAGCAGCTACTAGGTAATTGTTATTGCAATTGATATTGTCATTGTTATTACTAAAAGTTAGTATAAACTATGAGTTTCAAGAGAATCGAGGCATTCTATACGCCTAGCGCGGAGTTTTGTGCAAAAGAAGAAGCAGAAGAGCTTAATAATATATAACAGAGAAAACAAGCTTGCTCTCTTTTCATTTCAGAAAAGTCTCAACAACTAAAAGCGGCCTCGATCTAAACTCTGCGCTTCTCTCAAGCATAGATAGCAAGCACACACATACATACACAGCGTAACATGGGGGGGCTTACCATGGTAACTTTTTGTGGAATAACTTTTCCTGCACAGAGAATTTCTTAATTAAACTTTCAAAATCTTCTAGTGACATTCGTATGTGCGTATTTCCCAAAGTCTCTAGTGTGTGAAGGGAAGGGAAACTCGGAATTACAAAATCTCGGGATTTATTACACGGATTTCATAAGGTCTAGGAACTTTGGCTTCTACGGTACTCGCAAATGCTTAAAAGACTAAATAAATTGATCGACTCTTATGAATAATAGGGATTCACGAATGAACAGACGGCCGACTAGACAGACACTCAGACGAACAGGGGACCACGAGCTCTGCTCACCATTCTAATCCAGATACTTGAGAGTATCTGCGAGGCCTCCAACTTCAACAATGTTGTACAGCACTGCGAATGCTTCGCACCACACACACACACACGCACACACACACACACACACACACACCTAACCCCACACATATTGCTGTCCGTTATGCCACATGCCACCACACAAAAGTTGCTAATTGGAAATCAGCTGATTGAAGAGGCTTTTGGGGGCTCCACTTCTGTCACTTTCGAACTTTTCACATCTCAACTTTGTTTCATTTATCAAGGGCTCATCACTTAGCCATGGTAGCTGCTGCTGGTGCTGCTCCTCCGGCTGCTGTGACATGACTTGTAGCAGCTGGCTTCAACTTGCAACGTGCAACTTCCAGTTGCAGCTTGACAGCGGCGGTGGCAGTGGCGGCGGTGGCGATGGCGGCGCTAATAAACAAATCAACTGCCGGCTGACTAAGTTATGTAAAGCGCATTAGTGACGTGCCACTTGGCACTGGTGGCGTGGTGGTATTGGTGGTGGTGGTGCAGTGGTGCACTGAAGTGGCGCTGCCTTCATTTATTTCGCGTCAGTTGCGCACCATTTTGATAGACTGTCTTTGCAGGTATATGTGTGTGTGTGTGTGGGTGTTTGTGTGGGTGTGTGTGGCTGGGTGTATGTGTGTGTGTGTGTGTGTGTGTGTGTGTGTAGAGTATGGCTCTTGATGACCAACAGTTGACAATTAAAACTTTTTGTTGTTTTTGGCTCTCAAGCAGCTAGCCAAAGGTTTGTGTGTGTGCTGTGTGTGTAATGCAAATTGAGATGACACAAAGTTGTTGCACATATTGTAATCATGATGATGCTGGCGATAATGATGCTGCGAGACAGCTGAGAATGATTTGAGCTGACTGAGAGAGAATCGCTCGTCGCTCAAATGCAAATGCCAAGGTCCACAAATTCAGTTGATGGCACGTTTTAACGGCTTAACGAGCAGTTTAACGGTAATTATATACATATATACATGTATATGTGTGTGTGTGTGTGTGTGTGTGCGACTGCCACGTAGAAATCCATCAGCGTGAATGCATGCTGTGCAGCTGCGCCGTGTTAAGCGAACAGCCCCATATGCTGCCAGCAGAGCTGAAGCTGAAGATAGTTTATATGCTAGTCGACAGCGATGGGCGGTACACGACAGGCATCGATGCATGGACATGGCCATGGGCGTGGGCGTGGGCGTGGCCATGCTAGTTGTCCTCGTGCAATGACCTCGTCTCTCTCTCTCTCCTGTTCTCTCGCCTTGGCACTTCCTTTTGGCCATTTATTTTGCGGTCTGCCAGCCAAGCAGCCAGGACTACGGACTAGCAGCTGCATGTGGGCCATGTTGGTCACATCCTTCCGCTTTGGACGCATGCAGGCATTTTATTGTTCAGCCAGAACTGCAGCAGCTGCTGCTGATAATGATAATGATAATGATAATGTTACTGATGCTGATGCTGATGATGATGATAATGCTGCTGATGATGTCCTCGGGCAGCCTTATGAGGTGGCAAAGTGTGCATGGAATGAAATATGTTGCAACACTCGGCACATCCAGCAATTGAAATCCAATTTAAATTTTTGCCCCAAATAAATTTCACTCCTGGGAGCCTGAACTCAATTTCTATGCTGCTTCTACCTTGAACTCCTTCTAGTGCTTACCTTTAATTTTTCAAGTTTTTAGCTCGACTTTATTCGGCAAATTTTACTTATAAATGAATGTATATGTATATGCCTCTGGCTATTTCCGCTAATTACTTCCAATTGGCTCTTAATTGCCTTTCATTTATCTCATTTTTGCTTTTGATATTTCCACTTTGAACATTTCGATTAAGACGCCTGAGCCCAGCCCAATTAGCAGCAGGAGTTGGGGCGTCATCAAGCTCCTAATTTGCGATAATTTATCCCAGCTTAAAAGCGTGAGAGAGAGAGAGAGAGAGAGAGTGAGGGAGAGACAGTGAGGGGAGTAGAGCTCCATTTGAAATAGAAATGAAAAGAGCAGAGACCAATTAATGATATCATAGATTTATAAGCATTCACACTAGGAATTTAATTGGTCTAACAAGACGTATGTACATAGAAATGATTGATCGCCCTCCACTCGTGACCTTTTGCATCCCATCGAATCATGAGGCAAGCTGCCAAAACGCGGACTATGTACGGTGGCGAGAATTTCGGTATAGCACTTGCATGGAGGTGGAGCACACGTCTATGCGTCGGTTGGTCGGCAGAATGCGGCACGAGGCGTTAGCGAACCAATTGAAATTTACCAATTGCAACTAAGGCTTGGCCGCAAGTATAGACTTTCCTCGTCACCTGGCGAGATAGGGAACATATCAGCACTTGACTAGCTGACACTAGTCAACTGGAGGCCAGTGGTGTGAAGCGATAAGCTAGAGATATTTACAGAAGTCGAATCCGTTGAAGCTGGGCACCTGTGGCAGCTCAGTGTTTGGGTTGTAGACACTGGTATCCGAGCATTGCGTCAGCAGATGCTTTGACTTGTCGCCACTCAACTCGTCGGCGGCGGACGGAGGCGGCACCGGCGGCATCAATGACGGGTCTAGCAAGGGCTCCTGATGCCGCAAGTCCACTAGCTCCGACTCGTCGTCGGGCTCCGATTGTATCGAGTTGTCCGCGAGCGCGAGCTTGGCCTGCGATGCTTTCATGACCTCGTTCATCTTGCGTTTCAGTTCGGCCAGCCAGCGCTCTGTGGCCTGATCGCCGCAGGTGTGCTGGAGGCGTGCCTCTATTAGCTTGTGGCCAAGGAAGGAGCTGTGCTCGAATTTGGCCACAGTGGCGGCAACACGGCCAGAATTTGCCGGTAGATGCCAGTCCTGCTGCTTGCCAGCTACTTGAGATTGGCTCTCGCCCATGCACTCGAATTTCTCGATGAGCAGCTTCACGGACCGCTTGTTGTGCATGTTCATGCAGGAGACGTGCTTCTTATCCATTGCAAGTGATACAAGTCCTAATGGAAACACAATAACAACAAGAAATTAATACAACTATTAATGTAGAACATATAAATCGAAAGACGAAAAAATAAATAACAAAAGTCTGAAATAATACGTTCGAATACAGTAAGTGCCAAATGCTGAAAGCACTCACAATTCAGTCACAGCCTCCTCCGATCACATTTCTCTCTCTCTCTCTCTCTCTCTCTCTCTGTCACTGTCTGTGTCTTTCTTTGCGCTTGTCTTGTGTGTCTCGACTTGTCCTGCCAGCGCATCAATCACAATCACTGTGCCAACATTTATGGCTGCTTGTTTGGCTGTCAGCCTTGGCAGATTACACATACGCCCCGTTCGCCCTCGGGCAAACAGCCGCGCCGCATCGGCAGCAATCAAGAGTCTCTCTCTCTCTCTCTCTCTCTCTCTCCCTTCCACTCCCCCGCTCTCTCGTGTCACGTAGATTAAGGACATTAACAAAACGTGTCAAGTCATCGCCCCAAGGCAGCCAAGCATCGTGGGCTTACCTCAAAGAGCCAAAGATTATCGTCAAGCAACCAGGCGTCTGAAGAGAATGCAGAACTTCCTAATGCGAGCATTTCATTTGAATGCCGATTATTATCGTTCAGCTCATTCAGTCCATGAAATGCGCATTCCAAGCCAGCATTGCTGCTTTCATGTTCTTTTCAATTACACTCAAGTGACCAGGGCGCTCGTCGTCGGAGCAAAAAAGTTCGAATATGCTAATCACAGCCCTCCCCATATCGGCATGGAGCAAGTGCGAAATTTGCCCTCCTTTATTTCCAGCTGAATTTCCATCGAGTGTCAGTGTGCTCTATGCATAGCCTTGAGTGCTCTAAAGTTTACATTAAGTTAACATAGCATGCAGCATGTAAAACAATATGCTTCTATATGGCCTTGAGTGCTGTAAAGTGAACATGTTGGATGCCTACTAATATGCCCTGCTCAGACTCCGAGCATTGCGGGCATGTGCCAATCATTTTTGTGTAGCCTCGAGTGCTCTAAATGTAATATGAATAATTAAGAGTGCTCTAGGCAGAGAACTGCTCGACTAGCAGATACCCTGAGCACTGAACACTGCGAGGAGAGAATATTCCAATCATTGTACGCAAATCTCACACACACATAGCCATCCATATATACAGACGCATGCATAGACTCACGCCTTTCGAGTATACAGAATTTATTAGTAAAACTTGTAATACTTGATCATGATGCTCTTAGGTAAGCACATACGCCTATGCGGAAGTCTCTAATATTTTGTGCGCATCAAATCTAACAACTCTAGCTCTTACGATACTTGAATAATGATTAGAAAGCGAAGTCAAACTATCGATATTTATCGGTGATAATTATATAAAGTGAGTTATCACAAAATTAAAGAAAAGATCAGTGATTAAATCCAGTTTTTGTGGTTAGCGAGATCTCTGCTGATGCGGACCTATCGATAAACGTCTTAATTAAGAATGTTATATTTATACGTATTTATATGAAATATTAAATGCAAAAATAAAATATAAATAATATATCATAATTAAATTGATGTCATCTGTATCCACATCTTCTGCCTGTTACGTATATATCGCAAAGCCCTGGTATCGTTCAGGTTATACAACTCCACATGGCAATGTTTACTTGAAGAGTATCAAAAAGTTATTTACCTGGTCCATTATGCGCCTTTGAACTCATGGGCCAGCTGCACCTAGTATTTCTACTAATGTATAGATAATAAAACTTTTTCCCATTGCACACATGTGTAGCTGGCCTGCGCCTGGCTCGGCATACATGCGTTGCCAGTGAATGGGCATAGTTAAAGAGAGCTAAATGCATGCGATGCATTCAGCTGTTAAATTAACTGCAGTCGCACTGAGCTTGTGGCTGGCAGTTGGACGAGCCAAACCAACGAGCAACGACCACGTTTCCCAGCTAGATGGTTAATTCCGACATGTAATTGTGAATTGCCTGTCATGCGATTTGCATGATGGTTTTCAACTTGCGCCTGATTAGCTCGACAGGTAGACATGTGTGTGTGGGTGGGTGTGTGTGTGTGTGTTTAGGGGAGATGAAAGGACTCCCATCCCTTGGCTGCCTCCCTCTTTGGGGCTGGGCCATATGCGGGCACGTCGAGGCCGTTAGCCAGTGGCAGCAAATTCGAAACGTGCCAATTTAAATGTTTAATGCTAATGGAATTGATCGGCGCACGAGGCTGGCATCGATTGCACGCAGCCAATTGAGTCGCGTCGAATGCGCGTACGAGTGAATTGCTTAATTATCATATCACTATTTCCCTTCCATTTTCCAGCCGAAGCCCCACTCTGGCCAGGACAACAGCAATAAGTGCGCAACGCCAATGCGTCCCATCAGCCCAGCGCAGCATGGAGCAGTGTAACTAGAGCGCGCACATCCAACAGTCGGCCAACCAGGTGGACAGTGAATAGCGGAAGCAGTACCTTCAAAGTCTAAAGCCGTCGCAACCAAGGCCGTCAAATTGGAAGGAAAACGCCTTTTCACGGCAGTTAACAAGTTTTTAACTGGTTCAACAATTGCCCGCGAGCTGAGGCAGCTAATGGTAAGCCAGATGCATAGAGAATGTCTCTCGAATGTGGAATGTGTGGGTGTTTAATGTAGTGTGTAGATCAGACATCTTAAATCGTAGAGCGTAGAGTTTAGAGCGTAGACGGGTAGAGCACAGAGCATTGAATGTAGAACGTAGCACGTAGAGCGTAAAGCTTAGATCGTAGAGGCTTGAGCATACATCGTAGATCGTATTGGTTAGATCGTAGAGGGTAGAGCGCAGAGCGTAGAGCTTAGACCGTCAAGGTTAGATCGTAGAGGTTAGATCGTAGATCGTAGAGCGTATGGGTTAGATCGTAGAGCGCAGAGGAGCATAGAGGTTAGATCGTAGATCGCTGTGGTTAGAGAGTAGACCGTAGAGCGCAGAGCCTGTAGAGTATATAAAGAATGAAAGGTATTCTGGTCTATGTGGCGAAAAATCTTCAGGATATTCTTTGCCTATATGTCATTCCGTTATTTCGCTCGCATCACGAAATGCAAAAAAGTCTCTTGCTATAATTTGAAGTCGTTCTTAGATATTTTTATTGATTTCGCGTCGCGTTTCCATTAAAATTTGATACCGTTTTGTACACGCTCTGCCCGATAGACGAAAAACGCGCCGCTCAGTGGCGATGAACCCGACGAGGAGCAGACGGCGGCGGGCACAGACAATGAGCAGGAACAGGAACAGCAGCCAGTAGATGGCCAGAGGCAGGCTCAGCAGGCACAGCATACAAATGAGCTGCAGGCACATCAATCGACGGCGAAGCCACTTCAGCGGCGTCAAAGGCAACGCAAGAAATTGATAGCCCAGCAGCAGAAGCAGAAGCAGAAGCAGCAACAACAGCAGCAGCAGCAACAGAGGGCCGCCCTCTCGGATGCGGACACGGACTCCAGCTCGTGCGAGGCGGCGGGCACGACCAGCACACGGGTCAGCTATGCGCAGCGCAACCTTAGCGACCAGGTGGTCTACGAGCAGTACAACGACGATGACGACTACGACGAGGAGGATGAGGAGGAGGAGGAGGAGGACGAGGATGGGGATGGGGATGGGGATGGGGAGGACTACGATGACTACGAGCAGCTGGCCACGCAGCGTGCACCCCTGAAGACAGCGCTACGAGTGCGAACCCATGCGCCCGCCGGCACAGCTGGCGGGGATCCGGGCAGCGAGACCGGTTCGGTGCGGGCCAAGCGCAAAACGAAAACACGTCAATTCTCGCAGCGCACCAGCTCCTATGCGGTGGACGCGGGCCACGGTGAGCCGGATGCGGAAGCGCTGGACAAGCGTCGTTGCATCTCCAAAGGGCAAATGCGAGGTGAGTGAAGCCAAGCAGAAGGCTTGGACAGTCATCAGTGTGTTTGCTGCCTTCCAGAGTTCCGTGAGGCGTTCCGTCTGTTCGACAAGGATGGCGACGGCTGCATCACCAAAGAGGAACTCGGCACAGTGATGCGCTCGCTGGGACAGTTTGCGCGTGTCGAGGAGCTGCAAGAGATGCTGCAGGAAATCGATGTGGATGGTGTGTAGGCCCGTTCTCTCTCTCTCTCCCTTTCTCTATCTCTGTCTGTCTCTGTCTCTTTTTATTTCTGTGACTTCCCTCCGCAGGCGATGGCAATGTGAGCTTCGAGGAGTTTGTCGACATTCTGTCGAACATGACATACGAGGACAAGTCGGGCCTGTCCTCAGCCGACCAAGAGGAGCGCGAGCTGCGCGACGCCTTTCGTGTCTTTGACAAGCACAATCGTGGCTATATAACCGCCTCCGATTTGCGTGCCGTGCTGCAGTGCCTGGGCGAGGATCTCGACGAGGAGGATAGTGAGTAAACCAATATCTATAATCCTAGTAGCATATAGATATAGATAAGACCATGCAAGTCATTTACATCGTCTGCCCAGTCTAGTGCTATCTACAATTCCTCTCTCATATCGTAGCCCTTAGTCTATACCATATTGCTTTACTCCCTGCTTTTCCATATAGTTGAGGACATGATCAAGGAGGTGGATGTCGATGGTGATGGACGCATCGATTTCTATGAGTTTGTCCATGCCCTGGGCGAGCCGGAGGACTCGCAGGAGAATGACGATGAAGAGGAGACATCGCCATTGCCCACGCCCAAGTCCACGGTCTCCTTGAGCTACGAGTGAACGTTGCGATCGCGCTCAAGATTTTTGCTCCAATTCCAAGCAACGATATGTGGAATATATCAAAACGCCATTTGCTCCGAACGCACAGCTAAACAAATTTGCAATGAATAAATTAATACGAAATTCTTTCAATAATAATTCAACTAATACATAAAATACATAAAAATAAACAACTTTTACTTTACTAATATGATAATATAATGATACAGCTATATATATATTCCAAGTAAATTAATTATAGATAATTCTAGTCTCCCCCTCTCTAACTCAATTTCCATTTTAATTCGAACATTGAATCAAAAGGTATCTAAATCGAGAATCTTAGCTTATATTCTATTTAAACTTGACTTTAACTATATACAATGTTATAATTAACTGTTGTTTACACCACACAACGTCGATTTGTCAAAAAAAAAAAAAAAAAAAAAAAAAAAAAAACATAAACATATCAAATTCGCCTCTGATTAAGTATTTTCCTCTCACAGTCAACCACCAAACACCAACCACCAAACAGAAAAACTCTATATCTCATCGAAATACAAATTCTCTAACAGATAATACCGAAAATACCAACAAACTACCGAAAAAATACCAATGCAATATTGAGAAAATACCACAAAAATACCAAATTGTTGCCCAGTTCTGCGGCGCTTTTATAGATATTCAAAATAGCAAAAGAATGCAAAATTGTAGCGTTTATCCATTTTGGGCTAAGACTTAATAATAAAATGTATTTAAGCAATTCTTTTCTTCCACGATTCAACATTTAAAAGGGATGCATATAAATAATACTAATTACGATTTACGATTTACGCATTACGAATATATATATATATACATATACATATATACATATTTATATACTTAACATATATACATATGACAAATTTATTTAGCTAATGATACGAATATTTGCTCAATTATTGTAGCAGCTGCGCCGACAAATGGCAAAACTTTAATTACAATCTAATGTAAACTTTTTATTCCATCGAAAACGAAATCAAAATCAAACAAAATAAATACAAAAAAAAATCAAATAAAAATAAAAATGAATTTTAAAAACTAAATAGAAAAGCAATCTTCTTTTATGTGAGGGGAAGGGGAATAAATTTATTCTAGTATATTGATATAAGAGTTCTTTGAGTATATTGGGGATTTATTTAATATTTATTAATAGCCATCTGACAGCACAATATAATTGGGGCATATTAGTTCGGAGGATATATACTAATAATAGTCAGAGTATATGCTAAACATAGTCACGGGAAATACCAGCTCTATGAGCTATACAATTAATATAATAATAATAATTTTATAATTTTTGTTTTCTCTTTCTTTCAATATGTTTTCCTATACATATAGTATATTCTATATATACGAATAAATTTATTATGTTATATTTATTATATATTCTAGTAACCTTTTCTCATATTTTCCTACTCTTTCTTTCAGTATTTTTTCGTATAAATATATAGTATATTCTATATATACGAATAACACTATCCACTTTCACTTTCTCTAACTATAATTGTCAAGCAACGGCCAAAAGATGATGAGCTGCCATCAGTCTTAACTATGTCTGCAGTACTGAGTATGTGCTAGTCGAGCATTGCCATTTTCAGTGCATACTCAACTTGTTTAATTATCACAGGCCGAGTTAAGCTTATTGCTATTTCATATGGTTACAGCTGTAATGTGGCCCTAATTAATCCTCCATTCTAGCTAATTCATGTTTAAGCACGGCCCTTATATATACATATACACATACATACATGTGCACACGTGTGTGTATGTTGCTCTTACACGAGCTGCCCAATTGACAGCAAATCAAGCCGAAAACCTTTTGTCCACAGCTGAGCCAGATAATTTGCCGAAATTTAAAAACTAAATTACCATATGAAATTCCCATATATGTATATATATATATATAGAAGAGCATGTGTATGTGTATGCCACACAATATAAGGCAACAATCAGTGCAAGCAACAGCTATGGGCCGCTTTTCACTCGAGCTGCGGTCAGCAGCAGTTGGTTCCCAAGGCGCAAATTTAGGCGTTGGCTCGGCTCGGCTTGGCTCGGCTCGGACGCTGCGTTGGCAAAAGTCACATTAATGGTCATGTAACGGAAGCCAGTCAAGTGCTCAGCCAGCAAATTATTAGGGGTAGCCACACACACACACACACACACACAGCCAGCCAGAGAGAGAGAGAGAGAGCGAGAGGGAGAGCCTCTCAACGAGCTATGCGGCGTATGCGTAATATCTGTTGTCAGCTCAGTCGAGGGGCGAGGCCATTCAATTTAAATACAATATGTTTATATAAAAGCATATTTGTGTAGCGCTTAGTTATATATGTAAAATATGCCTGATTGCTTTCCACTATTGTCCAAAAGCTATTTGGGCTCCATTCAACTTCAATTCCTTTGACAGTTTAGCTCGTCGAGCTGTGGTTGCGTTTGCTTTGCTTTGCCTTGCTTTGCTCGGCTTTTGCCTTTGCTGTTGCTTTGCTGTGGGGCCTGGCGCCACTTGAGACTGGCAAAAGTTTCTCTTTTTATTTTTAATTAAAAGGCCCGGCTCGGGCTTTTGACTGATTAACAACGTGGGCCGGCCTTTGGGGATCCGGAAGCTGCCAACGGCTCCGCTCCCCCCACTTGGCTAACTCATTTTGGGCCAATTTGAGCGCCCGGCGGCCGCAGCTCCATTTTGTTATCCACAAATTTTGATGTGTTCGTTCCTATTTATTTACTTATTTATTTATTTATTTATTTATTCGCATATCTGTTTTTGATGTCTGTAAATTTTCGCATTTACGGCCGTTATTTCTAATTAATTTTAATGAGCGCTGAACGGCCATAAAGGCTGGCCCCAAGAGGGACGCCCCATCGACCCACGCCAGCCCATCAGCCAGCCTTTGTGTGTGCGCTCTTTGTTATCTGGCTGATTGATATATAGCTAATACTTCAATACTGATATATTGAAGCTGCCAGTGCGTGTGTCTGCCATATCCGAGCGGGGTCCACATAAATCATAAGCTCTGCCCCCTCCCCTTTTTATTTTGCAGTCATCCAAATACTCTGCCCGTCTGTGGATATGGAAACTCTTGCACTGGCTGACTGAATGAAACATGTCCAGGATTTGTTGACTTGACTAGAGTCGATTACGAACAAACAAATAAATCGGCATATGAAATCATCAGCTTTTTTACTCTATATCGAATTGGATTGGGAAACAAATAAGACAACCATTGAAAAATAAATATGGTTTTGTTTTCTCTTACATAAGAACTCTCTAACTCAGAGAGATGATCCTTGAAGGGCGCCTATTCGAGCTTCACACAGAGCCACATAGATCTCGCATAGTATATGGAATATTTATATATATATACATATGTATTCATATGTAGCCACAATCTCATATAAATTTAAAAAGTGTATTTAATCTTCGTTCTCTTATTTACTCACATTATCATTATCATTATCATTATCATACATATGTACATAATTACGTTAATATAATAGGAATTGTCGTTGGTTAAACGACGATAAATCAGTTGAGTTTCAGCCTGAATTGTAGGGGCCATTGATGCTCTTGGTCATTATGGGGGTCGACTAATGTAATCGCAGTCATTAAAATGTTGATTTTATATAGTTGATACAAGAGGCAAATAATGCTGAAGGAACTATCCCAACAACCCATTGAATGAGTGAGCTAAAGCGATCGATGCGAACATCCACTCGTCTTATTTCAATCTCTGATTATATAAGCTTTACCTATTACCTTTATTTTTAAGTAAACTTCTACTTTAAATACTCATCTAATCATTTTTGTATATTTATAGAGTGCAAATACATTTCTTTTGTACCCATACTCGAATACCCTTATTGCTGAGGATGATAGATATTTCACATGTACCTTACCTATAATATAATACCTATAACTATAATACCTATAACTATATAATATAAAATAAATATATTTATATTCTATATTTAATATTCAACATAAACACATTATTGACTGATTGAATTTTCGAGTTATTTAATTTTATTCATGTCTCTATGTAATATAAAATATAAATCGGTTTTCCGAACGGGTTGCGAACTGTTTCGCTCGACAAATCATTTTGGTGTTTGCTGCCTGCTGCCTCAATATCCAAATTTCATTTCATTCAAAATTTATTGACTGCAATTTCGTTTTGTTTGGTGCGATGATCGACGTTGGAGTTCAACTGTTTTTCTGTGTGTTTTGTTTTGTGTACATACTATATATATATGTAGATAGATATCCATGACAAAGACTGCGACTTTGACTCTCAAATTGAATCGTTTGCGAATTGGCGTTTTTCTTTTGTTTTCTCTCAAATCTCAAATTCGGTTCGAGATCCGCTAATCCTTGACAATTAACTTGGCCCGCAGCAGCTTCTCCAGCTTCAGGCAGAACTCCGACTTGGCAATGCCCGCATCGAGGAGCACCTCGCCGTCCCGGCGCTTCCGCACCGACAGCGGCGGGTCAATGTCGAGCGGCTGCTGCTGTTGCTGCTCCTCCATGGCGCTGTTCAGTCGCGACGGCATCGATGCTTGCTCAGCCGAGCGCCTAACAGTGCCGCCGCCGCCACCGCCGCTGCCAACGCCGCTGCTGCTGCCCTTGGCGGTGATGCCGCGCAAATAGCTGTAGCCGGGCAGCCAGCGGCGCAGCAGGCGATCCAGTCGGGCCAGCGGACGCAGCTTGGACATGCGTTGGCTGCCGCTATCGTTGATGCTGTCCGTCCCATTGGAGCTGTTGCTGTCGCAGCTGCTGTTGTTGTCCCTGTCTAGCCTGCTGCCGCTGCGGCTGCTAGCCGCCATAACTGACGCCGTCGCCGTCGCCGTCGCCGATCGCCCTCCGCCATCCGTACCAGCGCTGAGTCGCCCGAGCGTGAGATCGGTGCGGCGTGACATTTGGTTTGGCATGGAAGTATCCTACGGGTGGTAGTTAAGTTCCAGAAACAATACGTACTGTACCGGCCTAATTTGTATTGTAAAAAATATAAACAAAAACTGAGCACTGAAAAGATTCGCAGGGAGCTACCAAAATTCCAACACATGACAATTTACGCCCAGGGCAGCCTGATTCCGGCTGTCAATTCAAGGGTACATAGACAACAAATACATGTGTGTGTGTGTGTGTGTGTGTGTGTGTGTGTGTGTATTGTGGCATATTTGTGGTCATGCACGTGCTGACATATCGGAGCGTACGTGCTGCCATTGCTGTCCAGCTTCCTGCATCCTGCCAGCTGCATCCTGCCAACTGCATCCTGCTGCTTGATTTGTCGCTGGGCATTATAAGCTTAATGTGTGTGCGTGTGTGTATGTGTGTGTCTGTGTGCGACCCTTGAATGACAGGGCACTTTGGGGCTACAGTTGGAGCTACGCAGCGACAGTTGCAAGCGCAGCCACCCCAACAGCACAAAAACCTGCAATCCCCATGCAACTAAATCTCGCACAGATAAATGACAGCATTGCGACTTTAAGACTCACGCCCCAACTGCACCACCAGCACCACCAGACAGAACAAGGAATAAGTAAATGAACTAATAAATGTGCTTGCAGCTCAGAACCGAAATATTTTATAAATTGAGCTACATTTGCAGCAATTGCATTTCACGCTTGATTCATGTAAATTGCTTTCTCAAGATTAAAGTCCAAAGGCCAAGACGAGAGCTCAAGCACTGGCGCCAGCCAGCTCTAAGAACACAATTCTGTGTTGTTAATAAACCCAAATACTCTGACGAAAACGAATGATTCAAGAGCAAGTGAGAGAATGAGAGAGCTGCCGTCGGGTAGTATCGACTGTGCAATACTCATGCACAGTGCAACACGAGTTGAGTCAGATTGAAGTTTGGGATGTATATATAGCATATAGCATATAGCATATAGCATATAGCATATAGCATATAGCATATAGCATATAGCATATAGCATATAGCATATAGCATATAGCATATAGCATATAGCATATAGCATATAGCATATAGCATATAGCATATAGCATATAGCATATAGCATATAGCATATAGCCGATTTGCAATGGGAAGAGATCTTAATACCTTATAAGAGGAGGTTGCCCACGAGTAGATAATCAACATTCCACTCTTTAATCTCAGACAGACAGTCGAATAGCCAGCAGATCTAACCCTTGTGAAAGCGTATAAGAAGTTATAGGAACTTCAAATTGAGGTATTTTAGACAAATCCAATTTCCCTTGGAGATCTGGAACCATTTCTCTCCTTTCTGTCTTCTGGCTATAAAAGACTTTGCAGCGTTAAGAAAACAAAAGTTGCATAAAACTAGCAAAAGTTAAATGAATTTAACTCAGATAAATGCGAGGCGTCAAAGATACTTTCGCGTTGGCTTTAATGCAAGTGGAGCAGGCCGACGCAGCTGCGCAGCGTGAAATGGAATCGGAATTAGAACTTTTTGTTGTTGGCGAATGTCTAACGACTTGCAGATGAATGGAAAAGTATAATGAGGCGCAGGGGCAGGAGCAATCAAACAAAGCATAAAAACTCATTTGCCAAGGCCAAGCACACACATGTGTGCGTGCGTGTGTGTGTGCGTGTGTGTGTGTGCATGTGTGTGTGTGCGTGTGGCATAAGGATAAATAATAATATTCAATTAAACATCACGCTTGCATAATACATAATAAACTGCCAAATGTGGGCATTGTGGGACAAGAATACTCAAAGCAGATGTTGATGCTGCTCCTGCTCCTGCTTCTGCTGCTTCTGCTATTCCTGCTCCTGCTGCTCCTGCTGCTCCTGCTGCTACTGTTTTATTTGTTGCTTAGCTTATCTGAAAGCGTTTATAATTGAAAAAGTTTTGCGCTACGCTGTGTGTCGCCATGGCCGTTGCGTTCCACTGCCACGGCTCCTGCTCGGCTTCCACTCGACTTGCCGTTCACACTTCATATTTCACTTAGAGCTGCCGCAGCAGCAGCCACAGCCGCATTTGCAGCCTATTTCGCCTCACGCTATGCAAAGACGGTTGCCTCTTGACTTGGATCGGAACCTGGCCTTTGACACCGGCTTGACTGAGATTGCAGATAGGCTTTGTAAGCTCCCCCACCCCTCTCTCGCTCCCTCTCTCTCTCTCTAGGGAGAGACATTGACAGACAGCCGCGGCACAATGCGATCTGATCTTACCTAGCTTATAGCTCCGCCTGTGCCACGCCCCCTCTGGCTGTATTTGGTCTCTATTTGCTTTGCGTGTGCGTGTCTCTTAACGTGTTTATCATGTTCATCTTGTTATTTATTATTTACACGCAGCACGAACTGCTGCTCCGGCTGCTGCCTCCAAGTTCTTGGCGCCAATTTGCATATTTCAAATTAAATTGCTACACGATGTTCTGGAAATTGAGCGCAATGCCAAAATTAATCAAATAAAACGAAAAACATGCGAAAACCGAAAAACAAATGAGCTGAAACAGCTTCAACAACTTCAAGATCAAGCTAGATTTTAATTTAATTCGGTTCATTTAAGAACTTTAGACTAGCCAAATGAATTGAATAAATATTTGGTATATATATTTGCACTCATTCTCGTAAGTGAAAGGAGTATATTAGTTTTGTGGCATGCCCGTCTTGCTATTCGTCTGTCCATAAACCATGCCGACGCTATTGAATCCTCCTGAATATACTGCAATTATGGGTTGTTAAGTGTTTCATGATACGCCCACTAGAGGCGTGGCAAATCGCAAAATCCAGAGACCATGGCAGTTGAGCTGCTACAGAGCTGAAATATCGGAATACATGCTCGGATTAATAGCACAAGTTCTATAAGATATGGAGGCGTGGCAATTCGGCTAGAACTGTATCTTGGGGGCGCGGATCTGACAGCCGTGAGTGAGTATTCAACAGTCGGTCAAGCCCGTCCCACCTGCTCATGTTTCAGACTATGCAAAATTTGTCCTTGAGTAATTTTTGCACTTTCTAAATGCTGCAGTAAAAATGAAATATTTTATTTATTTTGCAGTAAATAAAATTTCCATTTAAATGCTATCAAAGGGAGGTTGCGCTGTGTAATCTGCGTAATTTACCAGAATGTCTCATAACTTTGCAAAGTCTGTCGCCAATCAGAGGCGAGATCTCTAAAGGAACTTGTTTTCATTTCATTTTCATCATTTTCATCAGCGGTTGCTTAGGTGGACGGCCAGTTGGCCAGTTGGCCAGCAGCAGAAAGAGAGAGAAAATCGTTTTCAATTATAAATTCGTATGCACGTGGCTAATTAGTCCGCTGTGCAGCTGTTAATGGACTTTAATTAATTTATGCGCAGGTCGCATAATAAAGCATTGACAATGCTCGAATGGAACAACACTCAATGCCAATGCGAATGATTAATGCACAACTTGTTTTCACGTAACATGCGCAGCATGAGTCTGTGTGTGTGCCGTTTCCGTTTCCGAGCAAAAAAAAAAAAAAGAAGAAGAAGACAAAAATAAAAGAGGAGGAACAAAAGTGACGGCCAACTAGGACTGGCTGCAGTTAGTTGTCAGCTGGCAAACGGAAAATATTAAGCTGCATAGCCGCTAAGGCAGGCAGGCAGGCCGGGAGGCAAGGACACGCCTGCCAGGACACAGCGCAGCGGAAGTTCAGCCCACGCACACACACACACACACACATACACACACAGAAAGAGAGAGAGATACTTTTGAAGGTTAGCTGGCTGCGCTGTCTGGCCGCTTTGCCGAGACACTTGCAGCTGAAATTAACTAAAGTGCTGCCTACTTTGCGGCGCGTGCACAAGGGAATGCCCCTACTGGGACTAAAACTCGCATAAAATTAAGTGGAAATGCCGTTTATTAAAAAAAAAAAAAAAATGACACCACTCTGAGGTAGGGTTTAACTTAGGCCGACTGAATTCAGATCTATCAATTGAGCTAGAATATGAAAGTGTAAGGGCGTGTCGCTGCTCTGATCACTGTATATACATATAAGATGAGTACGCTCTATATTACATATATTCATGAATTAGACATGAAGCTAGCTCGATTTGTGATGACTAAAAGGTGTGAGCAACGGAATTAAGCTTGACTGAAATGCTAAGGCATTTCGTATTCCCTCAGCTCTTCAGACTGACTAAAGATATATCGTATTCCATCAGCTCTTCAGACTGACTAAAGATATATGCAGATGTAAGCATATGAATGTGCATTAATATTTTCAAATATATTATATATGAATTCAATAAATATTACAAATTTCTTATTACATTTAGCTCAGTAATATTACTATCCAGAAATTCCACTAAATATTCAAAACTTCCCATAATATAGCATGCAATATATGCACTAAATTTAAATCTCACTTAATTTATAAAATATCTCGAGTCTATTGAGCTCTACTCACACCTGCTATTGTTTTCTGAAGCTCCATTGAGCACACTTATCATAAGTCAAACCCAACCCCATGCTCCATGCCCCACTCCGATTTCAAGGCGAATGCGTAACACTTGACTACGGAAGCGAAGTTGGATTTGGGTCTGAGTATTAAATTAAATTTCAGTTGCCTTGCAGCTCTCATGTCTAATAATCAAAAAGCCGAACTAATTTACCACAATTCTGCTCAACAATAAATGTACATGGGTGGGTCCGAGAGCTCTAGGGGGAGGGACAGACAGGAGGAGACAGCAAGGAGGATGGTGAGAGGGATTTTCTAATGAAGCGTTCACAATTTGCCGGCGCATTGGCTTATGAAAACCACAAAATGCAACCACAATAAAGCGAAAATAGAAGAAAATGCAACAAATATTTAGGAAAATAGCTGATTTTGTTTAATTAAGAACAGAAGCAGAACTATTAAGTTGTAGATTTATTTAATAAACTCTAATCTGATAAACTTTATTATGTTAATAATGTTCTTCATTATTTTATTTCTATAAAATTTATTTTATTTCTATAAAACACATTCTTATCTGGCTTTCTCAAGTTCAGTCACGTCGTTAACCTTTTATATGCTTTATTTTACTTTCATTAAACTGAATTCCTTCTATAGATTTTTGGGGCCTAGATAATATAAGAATAAGGTATATGAGTCCTCTAGGCACATCTTATATGCTCCAAATAATTTTATTAAAATTAAAATAATTGGATAATTGCTAAAATAAATGCCAACAGATAATAAAATATATGCTCAAAATATCATCTTTTTAATGAGCAAATAAAACTGTAGTTCAAGCAAGTTCAAATATCCTTAAGCTTTTGCTTCAAGCTCACTTTAGTTGAAGGTTCTAGAACTGGCTGAGCTTCCTTACTTTTATCGTAAAGAATGTCCCCTGCTTGTGTAAGTTTCAAAAATTTCCCTACGACGGATAATCGAATTTCGTAAATTGTGTGCAAGTCACAGGGAAATATGCCATAAATCCCATCAATTTCCCAGTGTTTTAGTCAAGACATCATCAACGGATAATTGTATATCGTAAATTGTGTCTAACTTACAGGGATGTTTCAGAAAATTCCAGTACGATATATAAAATTAACCTGAGTTAACTAAAGCCATCACACACGAAAGCTTCACAGCGCTGCAAAAGCTCCAGATGGCCATCAGATTCGTACTCAATGTGCAGACTCACCAAATGTGCCAAAATCTGGGGAAATTGAGGGGAATCGAGTGAGAGCATGTTGAAAGGTGAATAGCAACGAGTGCACTCAACACTCAGGCCAGACTCACTCCGAGTGACAAATTGTAACGCGCTCAACGTTGAGTGAATTCCTGGCGCCGGCCGATGCGATCGGAACAGGTGTCGAGCTGTGACCTGGCTGGGAGGAGTGGCTAGTGGGGTGACAGCATCTAGTTCATCTTTCTTATTTATTGTACTTCCGATATGGGGCCCTGAGAAATTAGAGATTCAAGTTGGGGGCGGGGCAGCATCGTCGAAGATGCGAGGAAATGAGTTGTCAGGCGAACGAAGGCGGCCACCGGAGCACCGGAAAAGCCAATTAATTTGACAGCGGCCATAAACGAGCAGCAGCAGGAGCAGCCGCTGCAGCCCAAAACGCAGTCATGCGGAATGCAGAGAAATTTTTTAGGCAAGAAGCAGTAGAAGAAATTTCGGCCTGGGCAAAGATGGGGGCAGGAGTGTCAGGGAGTCCAGAAGTAACAGGAACTATCAGCACGACTTGGGACTGTGTCGCCAGTGAAGCTGCAACGGGCGTACATTGAACTCCAACTCAGGGTCGGTGCGGGTCAACACACTACACACACGCACAGGAAATTATAAGTGTGTGCGTGTGTGTGTGTGTGTGTGTGCTTGTTCACAACGCCCTTGGGCAGCTCTATGGAAATGTTGAAAAAAGGTCCCCAAAGAGACGGGCCGAGCACTCGCTGCTGCTGCCACGCAACACTTTTGGGCAGAGAACGTCGTTAACTTTGCGGCCGTGCCTCATTTGATTCTGGAGCACTCGCCCAGTCCAGGTTACCCAAATTAATGGAGTCCATAGACAGACGACAGACGACAGACGACGGACAGCCAAGAGGCGAGACAATTGTTTGCTTCCAATCTAAGGCACACTCAAGAGCTGATTAGCACAGCAAATGTCTCGGCATTTAAGTGATTTATTCATGCTCAATGCACAGAGAATTATTCAATTTCCATTTCGGTCTTCGGCTCAGTTTCGAGGCGGCCCAAAATTAATTGTCTGTGTTTTGCTTCTCTGTTTGAGCTTCCATTTCCAAACTGCAAATCTCAAAGTTTGCCTTCAAATTCCCAGTTCTTCTCACATCATCGTCCAGCTGCACTCCGCTTCGATTAGAAAGTAAAAAAAAAAAAAAGAAGAGAAATCAATTTTCATTCCATGCGTAAGACGATTGCAGTCGAGGCAGGATTGCAGTTTTCTTTTTCCGAGTCTCTGTTTATTTATTGATTTGCAGCAAATTACTATTTTGAGATGTATATCTCCAGTACATTCCTTCCGTCTTCTTCTTCATTTTGCTCCGTTTCCCCTTTTACTGCACATCCTTCGGTCTTTTTTCTGTCTATTTAAACTTTATTCTATCATGCATTCCTTAACTCTCTGACTCCCTCTCTCGTTCTTTTTTCCTATCTCTCTCCCTCTCTTTCTCTCAGTTTTTGGCGTTCTCTACTTCTCATTTCCTGCCTTTCTATCGATCTCCCTTTTTCTTAGTCTATCGTCATTGCTACGTCTCTCTCTATCTCTATCTCTCTCTCTCTCTCTCTCTCTCTCTCTCTCTCTCTCTCTCTCTCTCTCTCTCTCTCTCTCTCTCCTTATCGCTCTTGTTTTGCTCTTTCTCAGTCCCTCCATTTTCACATCTATTCACACTATTGCAATTTACTTTACCTTATCTAAATTACACTCTATTTAGCTCCATCTTCACCTCACTCTCTCTCTCTCTCTCTCTCTCTTTCGCTCTCTTCCTCATTGAATTTGATTTGCTATGCACAACCTGCTTGCATTATATCCACTTAGCTCTTTGAACTGAACTTTCAAAGAGGATTCTTGATTCGGTTGCCTGTTTTCTTCAAAGTTTCTGCTCTAATTGTTTTTTATGCTGTTGATGCTTCGCCTTTCGCTGTGACTGCAATAGGAAAATAGCATCGGACGAGTCGCTGAGCGACTGCGGAAATCGGATAACTTGGCGAATACACTTAGCCTGTTTAGCCAACATCCAAATGCGTTGCTGCAGCACCAGCTCCCACACAACCCCCCTCCACCACCCCTGCTCCTTCCACTGGCTGTATGAGATGTCCTGCTGCTGTTGTCTGAGCTGCTGCTGCTGCTGCTGCTGCTGCTGCTGGCTGCCGCGTAGATGAACCCACTCGCATTTCAGCTCGATTTTGGAAAACTAAATGGAAGACATTGCAGTTTATCACTTGGCGGGCGCTAAACTGCAAGTTTTGGTTGAAAACTTTTACGGATGCTATCATAAATCAACGGCTGCTGCTTTCGCATTTTCGTACTCTCGCATTCTCGCATTCTCGTATTTTCGCATTTTCTCATTTTTCCAGTTTGCATTTGCCTCTCTCATCTTGGCGCCCGTGCCAAAGGCCTTCGTCCGCTTCATTTCGACTTATCATTCGAGCTACAAGTTATGCACTAAAAACGCGTTCGCCCCATTTTACGGCTTTTCATTTTTAGCTTTACGCAATTCCTGGGGTCGTGACTGTCAAAAATACTTATTGTCCTTTTGGCCATGGCTGACTTCTGCCAGTTGCTTGCCATTGTTAGAGGTTAGTCGGCTGATCGAACGCTAGATAGCCTCTAAATGTGACGCGCTGGGCAGCCTTATGAATAGACGACAAACGCCGGGGCCAGTGTTGTAAAACACCACATTGTTGTTAAATACTCTTAGCTGGGATGGAATTCCACTCGCAGCTCAAGCAAATTGCTGCATAGTTTTTGGCCAACATTTTGTGCCCGGCTCCGTCGGCCGTGAAATCATTTTCACTCGCTCCGTATTACACACCTTTGGCAAAGCGAAAGTTGTGCGAGCTTAAGTTACATTTTTGGCTACAAAAAACTTTTCGCTTAAGCTCCGCATTATAAAATAATAATTGCACGCTTTAGCGTTACATTAAAAGTTGCCTCTACTTTAATGTAGCTGACCGCAAAACTTTGATTAGAACTTTCATGCGGTCGACTTTAGGCGCATTCCAGAATTAGGATCCCGACATTTAAGCAACTTATCGGCCAGCCTGAACTAATTGGCCCCACCTATCGAGCCGTGATGCATCGCCAGATGCTTATAGAGGGTATGAAGAAGCGAAAGAGCATTCTGTTTGTCGTTCACAGTTTCCGCTTACAGTGCACAGTTTACAGTTTGCTGTTTACAGTTCGCAGTTCGCAGTTTGCAGTTCGCAGTTTACAGTTCGTCTAGTGTCGAGTGTTGGGCTGGGTGTCGTGCGATGCCCTGACAGTCAGATAAGTCACATTTGTGAGTTGACTCAGCCGCAGGTGCTGCTTGCGCAGTTGCCACAAAGTAGGCAACGAAATTCAGCTGAATTTCGCTCACGACAGGACAACAGCTCCTCTGACAGGAGCTGCTTGTTATTGTTGTTGTTGTTGTTGTTGTTGTTGGCTCTGCTGCAGTTTCGCCACTGCCGGCCATTGTTTGGCCAGTTTTTTGCGTAATTAACAAACAACAAACGCGCTCGCCCTGCGGCAGATAGCATTAAAAAAATTGGAGTCAACCAATGCAATGCAACAATGTTGGCTCTAAGAGAGTTTTTACCTTAAATATAAGGAAACATTTGGCATTGTGGAAGTGGCAGTGGGGCAAGCAAAAGTAACAGTTGTAAGAGCAGAAGTCCTTTTTGAACAATAGTTGTATAAAAGAAGAGTAGTAAAAAAAGTATTGGTAGTAGTAGAAAATGTAGTAGCAAAGTAGTAAGATAAAACAAATCATTAGTCGTGGCAGTTGTTGTCGTACAAGTAGTAGAAGTTGTAATAAAAGTAGTAGCAGTAGTAGTAGAAGCTGTAAGAAAAAAGCAGTAGAAATAATAGTTTTAATTAAAATTTATAAAAGTTGTAGTAGTAGAAGTTGTAGTAAAATTAGTAGAGTAGGAATAGTACAGTAGGAAAAGTAGTAGTAGTAGTAGTAATAGTTAGAGTAGTAAATGTACTAGCTAAATGTAGCACATGGTACTACAAGTAGTTGAAGTTGTAGTAAAAGTAGTAGCAATGGTAGTTGTAGTAAATCTACTATTAGCTGTAATACATAGTAGTAGTAGTTGTAGTGATAGTAGTTGTAGTAAAAGTAGTAGTAGTAGCAATGGTAATGGTAGTAAAAGTAGTAATAGTAGTTGTAATAAAAGTAGTAGTAGTAGTAATGGTAATGGTAGTAAAAGTAGTAATAGTAGTAGTAGATATAGTACTAATAATAGTCTTAATGGTAGTTGTAGTAAAATTAGTAGTAGTTGTAATGGTAGTTGTAATAAAATTAGTAGTAGTCGTAATGGTAGTTGTAGTAAAATTAGTAGTAGTTGTAATGGTAGTTGTAATAAAATTAGTAGTAGTCGTAATGGTAGTTGTAGTAAAAATAGTAGTAGCAGTAATACATAGTAGTAGTAGTTGTAGTGATGTTAGTTGTACTAAAAGTATTAGTAGTAGTAATGTTAGTAAGAGTAGTAATAGTAGTAGTAGATATATTACTATTAGTAGTCGTAATGGTAGTTGTAGTAAAAGTAGTAGTAGTCGTATCGGTAGTAAAAGTAGTAGTAGTAGTAACGGTAGTAAAAGTAGTAACAGTAGTAGTAGATATAGTTATAGTAGCAATAGTACCAGTTGTATTAGAAACAGTACTACTTGCAGTAGAAATAGTACAAATAAGTATCGTAAAAGTGAAAGAGAATAATAGTAAGAGTAGCAATAGTAATAGTAACAGTACAAATAGTAGCAAAAATAGTAGTAGTAGAGACAACGATTTCATGTCACTCTTAGGAGTAGTTACAGCAGCAATAGTAGTAGCATTTAAAGGAATAAACTTTAAATTCGATATTGACCAAGGACTCTAAACTATTTCTCGCCTTTTGCCGCCTCATGAAATAATAATGCCTGCAGACTTATACATACATACATATGTACATGTATATATACATACATATGTATTTGGGTGTATCTGATTGCTTGAATCAGAATAATATGTAAATGGAGAGAACTATTTATTGACAGACAATTCCATCCGACGTGCCAGTAAGTATTTGCGCTCGACTCGAGCACGCCTGGAGCGACAGCTGCCAAGATGATCCTTGAAGATGTGCGGGAAATGTTTGCTTTATTAACAGTGTTGTCCGGCCCGGGCTCGGCCTTGAACCGAATTTCGAACGGGTTGTTGCTGAACAATTTGTTACGGATATATTGAAATTTTCATAACTCTCTGCGGCTGCATTCGAGCAATGCCAGAAATGAACAATAATCATCAGAGGAGAGCGTGAAGCGTGGAGCATTGAGTGTGGAGCAGCAGCTGCTCCATTGGTCCATTGTAATTCAAATGCCAGAAGCGTTGCAGCAAAAACAGCAAAATAAAAAAATAAAATAAAATTCGTGTAAAATAAAAATGGAGAAAATTAAGCAAAGTCATATAAAATAAAATAACATAAAACGAAACAAAATAAAATAAAATAATAATCATGGTAGCCAAAAACGTGCAAAGCGGTAAAAAGGGAAAAGGCTACAACAGCAACGAACCGGTTTCAATTATTTATTGGAATTTTTACCTACTGACAGCAAACAGTAAAAACAGAATCTAGCAAATAACAAGAATCAGTCGTGACATCAGGCACCGCACACCGAATACCCTAAGTTCAGCCGACTAGATGAGAGATTGCAGTTCAAGTGGAGGTCACTTTGGATAATCAACGCAATAAATGAAAAGAGTTCTATGAACGGAGTCAGAAGAATTTCGATAAACCAACTGCAAATTGCAATGATATAGAAATTGCTATAAATTGGAAACTACCTCAGCTGTGCCACTGCCAATGATCTATAGTGGCCATGGACAACATTTCATAAACTTGTTACAAATTTTATTCAATTTCGTGAAACGATAATGCCATCAACCGGGGGGGCGGCGGGGCGGTACGTAGCTAGACAGCAGCTTAATACTAGATGCTTGCCAAAGGGTATAACGACGACGGCAAATGGCAAACCAGAAATCCAAAAAAAAAAAAAAACAAGTAAGAAGACTCTAGTCGAGACTGCTCGACTAGGAGATACCCTGAACCCTCCAAGCTGATATTCTTATCATTTACACTTCTTTTATGCACGCACACATACATACACATGCATCCACCCTCACGCGCCCGCGCTCTGCTAACTGCGCAGTAAGCAGCGACTGCGCCTGGGCTGCGCTGCAGTGTGGGCAATAGTATGAGAATTTATTTGATAAATAACTTTTTTTGTAGACATGCAATCTTAATGAAATTTTCAGAGCGTAATCATATGATCAAAATGTATGTACATTCTAAAGCACAAGTCTCTAGTACTTGAAATACGTTTTTTGCAAATTGGGGGCGGAGGGGGCGTGATATCCAAAATCTGTTGATTACAAAATGTTTGTATTCATCATATATATATACACAGTAAATCTGAAGTCTCTATGTCTAATAGTATTCCAATGAGGCTCAAAAAACAAAATCAATTTTTCGATTATTCTCGATAAAAAAGTTATCGGATGAGTTATCGAAAAAATAAAGCAAACTCGTACTGCGTATGGTATACACGAGTATGCACAAAAAATTTCAGCTCTCTAGCTCTTATATCTTCTGAGATCTCGGCGTTCATACGGACGGACGGACGGACGGACGGACGGACGGACGGACGGACGGACGGACGGACGGACAGACGGACAGGGCTATATCGACTCAGCTCATCGTGCTGATCAAGAATATATATACTTTGTGGGGTCTGCGATGATTCCTTCTGCCTGTTACATACTTTTACACAAAAACATTATACCCTGATTTCCCATTTTCAATGGGTTCAGGGTATAAAAAGTAAAAGAGAAAGAGAGAAGAGAAGAAACGAGAGAGTCCAAAATGTGCGCACACACAAAGATTGTTAAATATATGGATGTAGGCAACAATAAAAATAACAGCAGCAACAGCAACAAGAGTATCAACAAAAGCCATAGCTGCCAACAACAACAACAACTACAGCAACAGCAGCAACAACAACAACAGCAATTGCAATAACATGCAGAGAAACGACAAACAACGGCACAAGCTAACGTCCGTGTGTGGGAGCAGGACCTGAACATGACTGTAGCTGTAGCTGTAGCTGTCTATGTATCTGTGTGTGTGTGTGTGTGCATGTAAACGTAGCTGTGTATGCGAGTGTGTGTGTGTGTGCTGCTGCTGCTGATGTCGACGAGCAGCGACAGACAGGGCAAAGCCAATGCACAAAAAATATCAGCAGGTAAAATGCAGCTGGCAAATATTTTGGACAGCGCAATGCACAATGGGTATTGAGTGGCCTATTAGATGGCTCAACTTTCAATGGCTACGATGGTCATGCACACACACACACACACGTACGAGCATTACAACAATTGTTTTCAATTGCTTTTCCCCGCTTAATTGTAAGCTGCAAACATAACATTAGAATTAGTTAGATTATTTTGGAGTATAATCTATTCAAGAGCTGTAATGCGCTTTATAAGCGGCCGTATTAGGGTTAAATTAAAAAGCTTTCATGCGATATATGAGCTGAAGTATCAATTTATGTCAATCTCTGTCTATATGGATATAGAGATGAGGCATTCTATCGAAAGCTCAAGTTGATGGCCAATTTGCTTAATGAGCTTTTGGCTGGTAGCTTTCAAGTGCTTGATTAAGCTTGACTGATTTATTGTACATTTTTAAAAGTTAGTTTAAGCTTTGTCTACACATGTGGACTATTTAAACAAAAGCTCGGCTAGATCTATAAGATTTGTGTTTGACAAGAATCATGCCCAGATTTATGATTATTTATTGCATATATATTATTCTTTATAAAGCACAAGTTTTATGTAATTCTTAAGCTCAAGTCCTCATCTACTAAATGTACATAAATACAAGATCATTTTAAGAGCTTTTCTAAAGCATATCCATGTGCGTCTACCAACTTTCAACACTATTAACGCCAACTCGGCGTCAACTTTAACTAAACATTTTCAATTTCAAACTAAATTTCAAGTCAGATAATTCGATAGCCCTCGCAGTTAGCCGCAGGTGCTCTTCCCAGCTCTGAGTGTCTTGAACTGACTTTTATTTTAATGCCGCCGCCAAGCAACGGAACTGCGAGCTGCTCTTCTCTGTTGTCTAGCTGAACTTTCGATTCAATGCCAAATTCAATTAAAATCGGTTGATCGACCTTTGCGAAATTGAACTTAAATTACTTTGACAAGCGAATCTGACTATCTCTCTCTCTCTCTCTCTCTCTCTCTCTCTCTCTCTCTCTCTCTCTCTCTCTCTCTCTCTCTCTCTCTCTCTCTCTCTCTCTCTCTCTCTCTCTCTCTCTCTCTCACTCTCTGTATGTGTGTGAGCACACAATATAAACGAATCCATACATACATATGTATATTTGTCATAATCGTCTAGGAATGAAAAATGATGACGATAAGAGCATAGCCCGTTGAATGGGTTTTATTTCTTTGGCTATTGTGGAGCCACTTTGTATTTTGGTCAATTTCGAATCGGGCATTTGTAACATTATGCAAAATGGACCCACACTTTTGTCTACTGTGCGTTTAAGCCGTTTTGCTGCTGGCTGCTATTGTTGGCCATATTTGGGGCTCCACTGTGACTCGCTGATGCTTGCCGGCGCCAACGATTGCGTCCATTGCCTCTCGCATTGGCAACAGCCACAAAATTGGGTTCTGGTTACGTTTTTTGTTGGCTGCTGCTGCTGCTGCTCCTGTCCGCTGTCCCGCTGTCCCGCTGTCTGCTGTCTGTTGCAATTCGCTCTTAATATAATTTTTTTTTTTTTTTTATTTATTTCATTTCATTTTTGCTATTTTCGCTGCTTCAGCTGTAGCCGTGACGGGGCTTTATGCTTGCCACATATTTTATATGAACGGGATGATGGTGAAGTGTGTACATAAGGGGGAGAGCAGAGAGAGAGAGAGAGAGAGAGCAAACGAGTGTGCGTGTGTGTGTGTGTGCATTTGGCATACCTGCCTCGGCAAATATACACGGGAGATTCGCTACTATAAAATTGCCCTTTTAATTGTCTTTCATGCTGCCTCGAACTGTAATAAATCCACCATTATCGACAGCTGCTGCTGCTGCTGCTGCTGTTGCCTATCTATAATACCCCTCCCCCCCTCACTCTCTGTGTGAGTGAAAGAGTAAGCCCGGCTCTAAGCACATAATGCTCGCTCTCCCCCTCATTTGAGCTGACAAAAGTGTATTCAAAACTATGCAAATTTTTGCTTTGATTATGAGTATTTTGGGCTTGACTTGCTCTGACTGTGACTGTGTGGGCGGGGCCGCTAGCTGGCTGGCTGACTGCTTGGCTGCTTGTCTGGTTGGCTAAAAGTTTGCGTTTGTTTGAATTGCGGCGCTTCGGATGCCGTTTCTCCAGCCAAGTCCAACGGCTGCTGTCAGGCGAAACTTTAAGCTAAATTTTGGTTTCGCTTGCCTCGTTATGGCCAGCCAGGCAAATCACTTACACACACACACATGCACACGCACACACACACACATACACACATGCATACACATACCACACAAATAATCAAAATTTATTGTTCAAATTAGTGCAAATATTTCACAGCCAAGTTAGAGCGCCGCAGATAGAAAGCCACGGACGGGTTGTGGAGGGAGCAGGCGGTGGGCAGTGGGCGGGTCTGAACAACAATTTGTATGCAGCGTTGCAATTAGAAATTTCTGACATTAATAAGCAGCAATTTGTGAACATGACACCCCGAAGAGCAACAACAACAGCAACAACAGCAGGAATATAGGTAGAAGCCGTCGATGTGAACGGACAACGAAGCTCAAATCCTTGCAAAGAAGCTGAGACTAAAATGTGGCAATTAGTTAGTTGCTGGCCTCATAATGTTGTTGTTGCTGTTGTTGTTGTTGTTGTTGTTGCAGCTGCTTGTTGCTAGTGTCGTATGCAGACTTTGCTTCATTCTCAGCCACAGCTCAACTCACATTTAGCTGCAAATTTAAATTTTAATTATCACCCTAGCAGCCCATGCCACGCCCATGCCAGGCCGATGGCCAGACAATGATAGTATTAAGCCGGCTGTTAAGCCTCAAGTTTGCGTCCAAGACCTGCAAATATTTTAATACAATGACTAAGTTGGTTGCAACAATTAAGAATATCAATTACTAAGCCAAGCAGATGAGAGTCTCAAGTGCTGTGAGAGAGCGGCGAATTTCGCAAATGAGCACAATAATCATATTAGTTACCACGACGGCCAACAGGTGGCGCCAGGCAACCGCAGATAATAGCGTGCGCAAATTCAGCATGCAAATTCATCGACAATTCGAACATCAAAGCGAACTCTGTTCGCATTTCAGCTTATTATCAAATTTCGAGTAATGTAATCTGTCCCACTCATCCTCTCTCTCTCTCTCGCTCTGTGTGTCTCTTTTGTTGGTATCTTGTACAAGATTTTAAACATAAATACATTCATGTGTAAATATATGTATGCATTCTGAGAGTCTGTTGTTGTCCTCATTTATGGACGCCGGCAAGCTGGAGCAAGCATATGGGTGTCCTCTCCCCCCTTTGCTTTTGATGCTGATATTTCATACAGCGCTGATGCGTGTCTCTTTTTTTGGGAACATATGTATGTATGTATGTACGCTGCGGACTCTGTTGTCGATGGAGCCACCGAACGAACGAACGTTCGTTCACTCCTATCGGCTGTCTCTCTCTCTCTCTCTGTCGCCGTGTCTGCCCCTGTGCCTGAGCCTGGGCCTGGGCCCCTCTGTGCGTGTCCTTGTTGCGGGTATTATAATTTTATCAAGAATTCTTTGACTGCACATAAGACGACGCGTCGTCTACGAAATCAAAAAGTATTTACATATACGTATGTATGTATGTAAGCATGTATGCTATATGTCAAAGTAACCATCGATTGCATGAAAAGTCTTACGCTTCTCTTATGCATAATACTGTTCTAGAACAAAAGGTTCGTTGACTGCTTTCTTATTTGGGTAATTTTCGATCTCTGTTGAGCTTATTTTTATAGGATTTCTTAAACAATACGCGCACACACTTCTTGGAACTGACTAATAAAGATTGCAAGCGAGCCTTAATGTGCACACCTCCAGCATTATGGACTTTCAAATTTGAACAGATTTGTTCACGCAATTGCTGGGTATTTTATGTACGTGTACGTAGCTGGAGCAGTTGCAAACTACTTCCAGAAAAAGGAAGCCTCATAATTGTCATTCATTTGCATACATGCTCACACTCTACATTTTGAGACGACTTGGGAGTATTTTAGCTGAGGTATGGTATTTGCCTTATTACTTAGAGCAGTGCTTATGAGAAGGAACTACAATTTCATTATTACTTAGGGTTTTGCTTAAGACCCAGGTATTATTGATTGTACATTTGGCATGTTATATATATATATAAATATTATAAGTATTATTAAAAGTAAATATATAATATATATATTAGTAAAATATATATTATATTAGGGTTATGCTTAAGACCTAGGTATATCGTTATCGAATATTAATTGTTTAATAATTGTACATTTGGCATGTTGTATATATAAATATTATAATTATTATTAAAAGTAATTATACGGTAAATATATATTATACAAATTATGAGTAACTATTTGAACATAGTATACATATATTTCAGTAATTATAGGTAATTAAAAGTAATTATATATTATAATAATTATAAATAATTACAACTTCATTCCAATATGGATTCTATAGAAGATAGAGGTGACGGTAATTATAAAGTAATTATATATGTATATTAAAGTAATTACAAGTAATTAAAACAGCATTTGAAGGTGCAAAGGCAATGTCGCTCTCTGCCTCTCTCTCTCTCTCTCTCTCTCTCACTCTCTCACTCTCTCTCTCTTTCTGTGTACTCGATCTCCCTGTGCTCGCCTCCAACTGAGCAAATGAAGAAAAAACACATTGTTAAATGGAAACCAAAAGCGAACACTTGCGCTGTTGCTGTGTGCTGGTGCTTCCGCCAACGTGGAAGCCGCAAGTTGTAAATTGGATATTTGGGAGCTTGTGACAGGGCCATCATGCTTTAATATTCTGCCAGATGCCCGAAAGTAGGTGCTCGCATCTTCTGATGATGTAGTCGTTCCGCCTGCCGTTTCTCGCTGCAGTCTTGATACGCTTCAACCTAAAATCAGACATATACACACATATATATAACTTTAAAAATAACTTTAATTTTAAGTGTATATTTGCTTTTATATGAATTTGAAATTAAAGTTCATTTTCAGGAATTGATTATGAAATTTTAAAATAATTTCTCGTTAAACCAATTACTAATTTCTAATGTATCCAGGGTCAAAGTGCTTTGTATTCCTTTGTTTTTTTTTTTTTAATAAATGATGTAGTGGTGGGAGCAAAGGCTTTCAATGAGCAATTCCGGTGGGCATCGTTTCACATACAGAAATGGCCATCTCCTGAGATTGGCCTTTAAGAATGCCTCTCAATTTGGCGCAGAGCCTCAACAATTTACGTTACTTATACAAGATGTAAGTACTCAGTGTTTACGCGCGCGTGTGTGTGTGTGTGTGTGTGTTTGTGCGTGTATTTGAATGTTTTGCGGGAGCCTTGAGGACAAGCTAAATGAAACGCGTCGCGGCTCCTAATCACGCGGTGGCGACGCCAATTTTATGGCCCCCCGGCACAGTAGGCGCCAAGCAACAGCAGCAGGAGCAGCAGCAGCAGAGCGGGAGTAACGGGAGCGGCATCCTCCCCAGCCAAGTCAAAGCCCTCGTATTTGTCTGTGCGACGAAGCAGCTGCTACCGACGAGCAGCCAAAGAGTCGCAGCGACTGTAGAACACCCAGCCCTGAGCGAGGGGCACAGTGCCTCAGCCGGAGCCAGAGCCAGCTAGGAGTGTGATGACGTAAACGTTGGCAAGTCGAGTACAAAAGACTTCATCCGTCATATGCCGAGCTGAGTTGCACTTGGCAGCGAAGTCAGTCTCAAGTTGATGCAGGAGTTGCTGTCACACACACGCACACACACACACACACACACACATGGGTTTCAGTATCAAGTATCACTCATACGCACGCAGCTGGCTGGCAACCAATATGCCCCATTTGAGCCTCACGCACACTGTATAGCGAATGAAAGCCAAACCCGAAGTTCGCCAGGCCAGGCTGGCCCAACTTAGAGTGTCCCTAAAATAAAAAGCAAAGTTAACAAGTTGTTGCCTTTTGTGCTACACATAAAGTAAGTATATTTATGTGTGTGTGTGTGTGTGTGTGTACTTACTATATATACATTTCAATGTGGCTTTAGAGTTATGGGGCGATGTGCAGATTTCTGTTATCTCTTTGTTGCCGCGACCGACCGGTAAATGGCGAGCAAGCAAATTTTTGAGCTCCTCATCTTTCGGTCCCACGACCACCCGACTCCTTGACTCCCCGGATCCCCGCACAATAGCCATTCTCGTCTTTTTGGCATATTTTGTCTTTTTATACCCTGAACCCATTGAAAATGGGAAATCAGGGTATAATGGTTTTGTTAAAATGTATGTAACAGGCAGAAGGAGGCGTGGCAGACCCCACAAAGTATATATATTCTTGATCAGGGCGACGAGCTGAGTCGATTTAGCCCTGTCCGTCTGTCTGTCCGTCCGTCCGTCCGTCCGTCCGTCCGTCCGTCCGTCCGTCCGTCTGTCCGTATGTTTGAACGCGTCGATTTCAGAAGATACAAGAGCTAGAGACTTCAACTTTTTTTTAAAATGTCCGTATATATCACGCGGATATCGAGTTTATCACTAAAAAACGATAACTCATTCCGATACTTTTTTATCGATAAAAAACCTTATCGAAGATCACTAAAAAAATTTTATCTCCTACATCTTTCAAGCTAGAGTCTCCAAATTTAAAATGTATATTAAGACGCATGTCATACAATTTCGGTTTTTGTTAAAATTTACCCCCCACCCTTAAATCCACCCCCTCACCCTTATCTTTGTAAAAGTCGTATATCAAATACTAGAGACTTGTGTTTCGGTATACACATACATTTAAACAATATGAATAAGTTCTGAAAGTTTCATTACGATAGTACGTCTAGAAATTAAATTATTCAACAAATAAGTTCTCCTAATATCGCCAACACTGCAGCGCAACCCAAGCGCAATCGCCTGTATATGTGAGTGTGTGTGTGTGCGTGTATTTGTTTGCATGAGTGCGTGTGTGTGTGCTAATTATTATTGAAATATCAGTTGCTTGTAGGGTTCAGGGGATCTCGTAGTCGAGCAGTCTCGACTAGAGCTTTCTTACTTGTTATTTCGGGCGTTTTGTTGGTGGCCTTAATATAAATTCGTTAACGTTAACCTTTTGGCAGCTGGCTGGCGTTATCCTAAATCAACAATGCCTGCAACAAGGACTTAGGACCAGGGAGTTGCCTTCAATTGTGCCAATTGCCAGCCGCTTGTCAGTTAATCAAAATAAAAGCCCCCAGCCAAAAAACGAAAAACCAAGAAGAAGAAGACCCAGATGGAGATGGAGAATATAAAGCGAAAAGGTGGAGGAAGAAAAAAAACAACTTTTAAATAACAAAAGAGTAAACGCAGCCAGAAGACTTTCAGAGGACTCGATCAGGACTATGGCTGGCTATAGGCGTGGCTGGTGTTGTTTCTGCTTCATGATGTTGTTGTTGTTGTTGTTGTCGTTGTTGTTGTTGTTGTTATTTTTCTTGTTATAGTCTGGCGCGCCGCCAAATACAATTTTTTCCCTTTTGCTTTTTTGGCACACAAAACCCAACACGCTGTGCTTCTTCTTCTTCTTCTTCTTCGCTTTGCTGTGTTAGAGGTTTTCTTTAGTTTTTTGTTGTTGTTGCTTTGCATTTCTCGCCTGCGATTTGGCGTTCGCCTCTCGCCTCTCGCCTCCCTTCTCTATCCTCTCTCCTCTTGCCACGGACCATATTTTAGTGCATCGATGGCGAAATATTTTTCAATTTTTCAACACATTTGGCTGGTAGCAGCAAAACGTTGCTCATATTTTCACAAGCTGTCAACATATATCTTGTTGTGGGTGGGGGCCGTGTAGGTGGCGCCACTGTCGACGGCGGCTCCTGCTGCTGCTGCGTGTGCATTTCTGGCAGCACTGTTGCTGCGGCAGGCAGTGGCAGTGGCAGTGGCAAACGGCAAACAAGACTTGTAGCAAGTGCGCTCACGCCATGGCCACGCCCACTCACATATGAAAGTGACTGTACACACACACACACACTTACACAGAGACAGAGACAAACACACACACGCACACTAACTCACGCTCCTGCTCACTGATTGACAAAGGCAAAGCAGACAGCGGGGCAGCGAAGGGACTGCTTCTGCCGCTAGGTGGCGTCTGGCGGCTAGCGGCAGGCGTTTGCTTGACAGTCAGCGCCAAACATGGCATAAAAATCAGCGCCGACGCTCGACGAGCTCGCTGGCTCGTAAATGGGCAAAACACTTTTACAAAGTGCAGCACATAAGCACACACACACACACACACACACACACACACACACACACACACACGCACACAAACAAACACGCACTCACGCACACAAAGAGAATAGAGCGTATGAGGGGAGAGTTAAAGCGAGAGTAGTGAAGATTTGTTAACGCAATGGCGGCGCACTTAACACTCAGCTTAATCTCCATCCATCTCCACCCCGCCCGCCTAGCGACAGAATTGATGGCGTTTTTGGCGAGCGACGCTTGATGCGCGCGTTTTCAGCTCGATTTGATGGTGCTCTTTGCAGTGCCTTTTGATTGCCGCTCCTGACCTCAGCAATTAAAGTCGCCACGTAAAGCCTAGTCTAGCGCCCGACTCGTGACACGCACGTGCGTGCGTTCGGATGTGCGTGTGTATGTGTGTGGGCTGGTGCGTCTGGGTTTGATTTCAATTTAGTTGTGCTATTGCCTTGCTTGGTCTACCACAACAAAAAATAAAAAGAAAAAAATATAAGCCAAATAGGCATAAAGTAGACCGAGTACATACCTCTGTCTCCCCCCCTCTCTCTCTCTCTCTCTCTCTGTTTCAATTACCCTGGAAATCCGGCCGAAAATAAAACCTCGTATTCGGCAAGCATTTGCCTAGTCTCGGTCGCGGTCACACATTGCATGCCAATTGATGATGATCCTGATGAGCAGTGGAGCGTGGGCTAGGCAGGCAGGCAGGCAGGAGGCGGAGGTATGTGGGCGGGCGGCTGGTGCATTGGAATGTGAAAACGCGTTCAATTGAAACTGGGTTACAGCTTTGGGGTTACGGGTTATGGGCTGTATGAGCTTATAGGTTATATGGCTAATGGCGTAGATTGGGTGCGTATGTGTGTATACGTATGCGTGTGTGTGTGTCTGTGTGTGTGTGTTTGCTTTTTGTTTTTTGATTATACGAGCACATATTGGCAATGGCCATGGCCAAAGAGCAGCCCAGACATCGAGGTCAGCTGATTGAATACACATACATGCATGCATATGTACATATGTACATATGTATGTATATACGTACATCGCACGATTGTTGCTGGTGATGCTGATGATTTGGAGCAGGTCCTGAGCGGGAACTAATTGATTGCCTGACAAAGATTCCATAGACATACATACATGCATATACATATATACATAAACACACATATACACCTATATGTGTATGTATGTATGTATACATATATAAATAGCTGCAGTTGGGGCTTTTGCGTGCGCTCGGTGACATTTTGATTGATTGTTGATTAATTTTAATTGCTTTGGCAGTGACTGAATGGCCTTGTGATTAATTGTTTGATTGTCAGCCTAATTAAATATATAGACATATTAATAATTGTCAAAACAAGTTTGTAATTCAGTGAAATTACCTTAGCGTAGTTGATGATTGAAATGCAATTTTGATTGATACTTTTCTGATTCGTGGGCGACGCATCTCACATCGTTTGATTAAGTTACTTGTAATTTCTTAAATACACAATGATCGATCAGGAGCAGTGAAGTAATTGATGATTCTTAACGAATTCCATTTAAAAAATTCTTATTGTTTTTCAATACGTATAAGAGATTTTGAAAGCAGAGCTGCCAGGGTATCCACCTGCAAATAATTTAGTTAAATATCAAAAATTCATATGCTATCGGATATTGCAAACTGAATAGGTGTATCAATGTATTCTCTAATCATTGTGCTCTTAATTAAATGTATTAAAGCTTAATATTTTATATATTTCAATACATTTTTAACTTCCAGAGATTCAAGACACTTATTGAAAAATGCCATTCACAGTAAACATATGAAAAATATCGGCTTATCGATACTTTACTGTGCTGGCAATGATCAATAGCTGGCTCAGCTAGCTCAGTTCTCATTGTTCAATCGGACTTTCGAGCAGGCGTACGTGAAAGTTTCTTTTTGTTAAGTCAAACTAACATTTTTTAAAAATACATACATCGTAATTTCATTGGCTAAAGCATTTGGAGACATAATTCTTGTTAAATCAGGTGAGCTTTCACAACTCTTTGTGCAATGTACTTTTATACTAGAGCCTTTAAAACGAGAGCTGCGTAAATATTTCTGCATCGTTCCATGACATTCGAGAACATTTGTATATGTACATACATACATATGTATGTATGTATTTATTTGCATACTAGAGACTTTTATGGGCAGGGTACGTAAGCATACATACATATGTACATATATGTATGTGTCATCGGTAAATCTATGGTAACAAAGACAACTTTCATTTGCGAATAGCTATACATACATACAATATGTACATACTTTACATACATGTATATATATAAGAACATTTTGTGTAAACCATTGAAAATAGGAAATCAGGGTGTTAAAATGTATTTAAGAGGCAGAAAGAGGCGTTGAGGACCACATTCTTGATAATGGCAAGAGCTGAGTCGATTTAGCCCTGTCCAGCTGACCGTATGTGGGCACGGGTTGATCTCATAAAGCAGAACAGCTAGAGGCCTAATTTTATTTTAGGTATCTGTTGTATGTATAAGACTTTTCGCAGACCGCAGCTGCCGGCGTAGCCACATATACAAAACTTGCATTAAAATCAAGCTCGTGATAGCTTTAGGATTATCGATACTTTCTTGGGCTGGCAACGACCAAAAGCTGGTTTAGCTAGTCATTGCACGTTTTCATTTTCGAGCAACAAACACGCGTATCACTTGTGAAATTATATGCATACATAGCCTTTATTTAACAAGCAAAGTACGCAAATAGATCAGCGCATCATTCGATTAAACTTTCGAGAACAATTTCCCCTTAAAACAAGTAAGTTATTCACAAATCTTTGTAATATTTAACAAAAATGAAATACAGCGAAACCTTCGAGAAGAATTGATTTTATAAAATGGGGACAATTTTTTTAATAGGTAATTAAATAAGCATCATGTTGTCTCATAACGTCGCCATAGATAAAGCCAAATAGAATTTTCATTTATGAGCAGACATAATTTTTTAGGAAATTTTTTTTCTAATATGTATGTAAGTTTTCGCAGGGCAGCGTAGCCACCCGAATAAACTTGGCTAATTAACGCTGAAAAACTTAAGTATCGATAATTTCTTTTACTTGCAGCTAACAATAATTGTCGAATTCAGTCGTGTTCTTATTGCACGCTTTCGCTGTCAGCAAACCGGCCGTGACAAATTTCTTGTGGTATTATATTGGAGACTAGAGCAATCGACAAGAAAGTCCCGAGATAGATTTCAAGTAAGTTCGCAAATCTCTGCAGTATGTGTGTTAATACGTTACGTAAATATGTGCATACATACTATGCATGTAAGTACATAGTATGTTCATTGTTCCGCGACTTTTAATCAATTAGATTATTCAAAAATCATTGTTTTTTACATGAAAACCTATGCAATACGCAGTATACGTAAACACGAGTATGAATACGGTACTTAAATTATTGCCTTTTTCAAATATAAAATATTTCATATATAAATTTTTTATCTGTATTAGTGACCCGAGCTGCCAGCGTAGCCATCTGTAGTAAAATTGCATGTGCATAAATTATCGCTGGCACTATCGAATATTGCAAATTGAAAAAATGTATAATTATATTATATAATCATTGTGTTCTTAATTTACTGGGCAATAGTCGCATATTTAGTATTTATCAATTCAGTTTTAACTATTTTCGGCGAATCATAACACAATTCTTACAAAAAATATCAATCACATTAAACACGTGCAAAATATCGGCTGATCGATATTTTGTTGTGCTGGCAATGACAAATGAGCGCACTGACGCGTTCCAATTGTAAATTTTCACATTCAGAGCAACCTTCGAGAAAGATTGTTTGTTAAATCAAGTAAATTGTGAAGGCACCTTAGTTTCTGTGTATTTTGAGACTAAAGCCTTTAATTAACAAGGTGCATAAATATATCTTCATCACATTGTTCCATAAACATGTCGTCGCTAAAGGCAAGTGCTAAGGAAAATTCGTGTAAAAATTTTAAGCACACTTCGAAATCTGGAAAAAGCAAAATGAACAGGACATCTGTAATCAAGTCCATCTCTCCGCAAAAGGTGCCGAAATCTGATCCGACAAGCACCACAAACGTGCTGAAGTGTTTCATGCGCCATCACAAGCGGTCCCTGGAGGAATTGAAGAAGAAGTCGAACGAGATGTCCGAGAAAATGGAAAAAACTGAGATTTACATTGCCGAGAAAAACCAGGAAAACGCTCAATTGAAGAAACAGTAATTTCAACTATTGTAATTGTATTTATAGTAACATATTTGTTGACAATTTTTAACTTTCGCTAACAGGCTGCAAGATATTAAGGAGCAACTGGAGAATGTGAAGGATACATGTAATGGTTTATCTAAGGAAAACTATGAGCTGAAGGAGAAGTACATGTCTTGCCACAAGAAGTATATTGAATTAGAGATTTCCTATGATACAGAATTCACAAATTTGAATGCCAACATGGTCAAACAGAAAGCTGATTTAGAAAGTGCTAACCGTCTAAATGCACAGGTGAGTTAATGGCAAACAGAATGCATAGAAGGCGAATCATATCATCAATCTTATCATGTTTAGCTGAGGGCTGAGCACATCGAGCAACAGCAGGAGGCGGCCCGAATCCAGGCCGTGTTGATGCAGAAGGAAAGCCAATTGATCGAAATAAAACTGAAGGCAGATGAACTGCAGGCCTATAGTTTCGAACTGAAGGCGGCTTTTGACGAGTATAAGAAGAATATGTCCCTGAAACATGAGGTTAGAGAAATCAAATGGGTGTGAACACAATTCTAAAAAAAAGAAAAACCATAACTCTTGTATTATAGCACGACACCACCAAATTGGCAGAAGAGGTGAAGGAGCAGGCGTCTACAATTCGTCAGCTTATACAAAACAACGAGGAGCGTGACGTTGAGTTGCAGTTAGCTTTATCTAATCTGAAAAAGGCTGAGGAGTATAATGGAGATCTTTTAAATCGTAATAATCAGTTGTCGAATGAGGTGTCTGACATTGCTAACCGTATGAGAGTTGAAGTAGAGAATCATAACAAGAAGACTGGGGAATTAAATATGCAGATTGTGCAAATGGTGTCTGAAACAAAGCGTTATCAATCCGAAATTGCTAAGCTCGTAGAGACAAACAACACTTTAAAGAATGTTAATCTCGAGGCTGCTACTGCCATGGAAAATGAGATGGCTAAGGCTAATCAGGATATGCTTGATCTGAAGATGAAGTGTGAACAACTTCAGAAGGAGCATTTGGATACAACCAAAACCTTATTAGCCGAAAAGGCCGACTTGGAAGATAAGTTGCAGGCTCTGAAGGAAGTCCATGAGGTAATTACCAATCAGCAAGGGCCAAGATGTTAAATTAATGCTTTTTAATTCACAGGCAAACATCGTAGCACTGGAGGCTGAAATACGCCAAAAGGAAGAAGTCCGTTCGGAGTTTGAACAAAAAGTTGCCGAACTGGAACGTCAGAAAAATGTGAGTGCGATAATTGGACAATCAAAAATTGAAGACTCTTGTAATTGTAAGCTCTCTTCTAACAGAACACCATAGCGGAACTTACCTATAAAGTAAACCAAATTAAGAATCTCTCTGTCCTTCCAGTAAAAAGCGCTTTGCTAACCACTAACCAGACCCAACCGAATACTAACAAAACCAGTCCATCGAAATCCATACCTGTAAATTCAATAGCCCCCACTGAGATTTCAACAGACGAAGGCACACCTGCACGCCGCAGGCAAATTAAGCGACCTCTTGCTACACTTTACAATTCTGATTATAACACTGAAACCGAGGATGAGTTTGAGAACGAGATAGGTCATAATCCTACAGCCGCTAAGATGGTATGATTCCATAGCATTAATAATGTTCAATTTGTAATGAATTTCTTTACTCTATTACAGAAGAGAATGAATCGCTCAAAGGGTTCCAACAAGAATAAATCTGCTAAAAATTTGAGTGCCTTCGATAAATTGAAAAATAATTTATAAGTCAACTGTATTTGTAATTCATACATAACCAATTCGTATATTTTTCACTTAATACTTGCTCAGCTCAAGTATCTCTGTTTGAAAGCCTCGACGAAAATATTTTAATTTTGTTCATTTGAATGTCTATGACATGTGCTTAAACATACAAATAACTTGAATTCAAAAACTGTACCACTCGTGGTATTGACTCACACTTTTATGGTTTTTAAACTTTATAATCCTATTCTTAATCACGTTCAATAAATGGATAATGTTCTTTATTTATTGTATTTAATTCATTAGAATAATCTGATTTGCGGTTATAATTACGAGCTTAGGCTTCATTGAGGCAATGATCAATGCGTGACTTGGACTAGCTTAAGATGATTAATATTGATGCTGCTGACTGATTCATGTCAAGTGCTCTCAACCCGCTGCTCATCAATTGATAAGAGCCATCAATGGACCTGATTCTTCGCCGCTAATTCAAGTTTTTAACTTTGATTAGCATTTTGCAGACCGCACAATGGAGCACTGTGCATGCGTATACATGCCGTTGCCGCTGGCCAACCCAGAATGATTGATTGGATTCTTACCGAACAAACGCCACCAGTTTGTCCACTTATCCACTTAACCATCCATCACCATCAGAGCTCGGGCCCCCTCGGTCGCAATTCAATAAAGTTAAAGCCGCAACGCCACGCCCAGCACATGACCATGGGCATTGCCCCTCTGCCAGCACAACAACCATTGCTAATTGTATTGCGGAGGAATAAACGCCGCAATCCTTTCAGTCGCCTCGCACCACAGCGGCGACGGCGGTGGCAGCGACAACAGCAGCGGGAGCAGCAGCAGCAGCAGCAGCAGTGACGGCGGCAACAAGAGCAACTGTTTACTGCCATCGCTACAGTTACAGTTACAGCAACAATAACTCATGGGAAACAACGCGCCATTGATACGTTTTGGCGACAATAGCCGCCCGCCACGTCTGCCACGCACCGCAAAAACTAAACAGGCCCCCGATGCTCGGTTTAATCACAAACAAATGCGTCCGGCCACTGCTGACAGAGTGGCCCAACAACAATAAAGTGCCCGGCAATCCGTGCGCCTCACCAAAAACAATTGCTGGCTGGCTGACTGGCTGGCGTCCCACATTATCCGTCCCACATCGCTTTGTACCGCCGAACCGCCTGCTACAAATCCGGACAATGACAGACCGTTACACATTTTAGTCCGCTATTAATTTTCGGAAAAATATTCAAAAACCAAACAGCGAAAGTTTTGGTTTCATCTGTTGTGCCAACAACAGCAGCACCAACATTTTGACTGTACAATTATTATTTGACTATTCTCTGTTGGCTCTGACTGTGGTGGGCGTTGCCTGACAGTGGGAGCCACTTCCATGGCACCCTTCCTGGGCCTGGCCGCCCGTTCGCCTGCATTGAAGCACACTGAAATAATTATCAGCGCTCTGATTTGCGTGCACAACAGCAACAGCAGCAGCAGCAGCAACAACAACAATGTTGGTAAATCACTTACGCTACGTTTATCCAAAAAGTAAAAGAGAATACTTCGACCATGCCAGCAGCACCTAGCAAGTCCTGCTCAATAGCAAAGCGCCTCCACGCTCAGTCCGCACCGAAGGCATTTGCTGATTTGTACGTCCGCCCGGCTGCAGCCGACGGCTGAGAGATGCGAGATGCTGAATGGAGAGCAAGGAGCAGAAGCGACATCAGCGCTGATGATTTTTGTTGTCGTTGTTACGAGTATTTGTTGCAAAGCGCATAAAAAGCATAAGCGCGTAAATAAAGTCAACCTCATTTATTTTGAATATAAACTACATTTTTTACGACTGCCAACAGCCAGAAACCAGCAGCGGCACCAGCAGCACCAGCAGCAGGAGCAGGAGCAGGAGTAGGAGGAGGAGCACCAGCCAGACCCAAAGTCAAAGCACTTTGCAATAGTCACCGTCATCGCTGGCATCGCTGTGGCTGTCGCCGTTGCCGGCAGCCGTCGCCTGATTTTGTTACAGGGCTCCGTGAACAACCTGGCAGACGGCCATGTCAGCTAAGTGATGCAGTTGAGTCGCGCCGCGGCATTCTTTACACATTCTTCAGCGTCTTGTGTGAATGAACTTTGTAGCGCTCAGCTTTTGTCTGGCTTACAGCTGGCGGCTGCTTGCTGTGAAACTGTCGCCAAAGCTGCCTGCTCGGAAACTCCAGCCACAGCTGCTCTTCAAAAGAATCGTAGTTGATAATGATGATTCCAAGTTAGAGTATCTGCGCGGCGACTTGCCATCATGTGCCGTTAGCTATTGTTATACACTCTGTAATTAAAGAGCAGACAGGTAAACATCGACTAGACGCGCACGTTATTTGTTTTAACAAAAATTCTGTATGATGAAATTTTTAAAATTACAACAGTAAAAATGTTTTTTGATGCGAGAAATATGCATGCGTACTTCATATCAAGCACAGGCATTTAAATATAGAGCGTAAATAATAAAAATAAAAATATGTATGTATATATTGTTGCATTATTATCGCTGGCAAATATTTTATAGTGGAGCATCAATAACTTTTGCCTGTTTCGAGCAAACGTTTTACATTTTATGAAGCTCTGGCGGGCTTCGAATTCTCCTCTTCTGTTTTTTTGCTGGGTATTTTGAGTATCTTGAGGCTGCATACTCTAAGTTTTGTTTGTTGTTGTTTTCGGGTTGTTTTTTTTTTTTTTTTTTTTGTCAGCTTGCTTATTGTTTTTATTGCATATTGCTGTTGTTGTTGCTATTGTTGTTTTTGGGTTTGTTGTTGTTTGCGTTGGGCGCTGTTATCGTCTCGCCCAACCAAAGGTAAGCAATTTTCGTTGAGCTCTCGACATTAAACGCAAAAATGACATACAGCTTACAATGTGTGGGTAGGGCGGTTACGAAGGGGGGGACGATGGGTTGAAATGGCAGTTGCTGTTGATGTTGGATTGTGTGTTGGATGGGTGGGCGACACGGGGGCAACAGTTCATTGCCGCCAGTTTCTTGTTTGCTCCAAAATACACAGGGAGAGGGAGAGAGAGTGAGCGAGACAGAGACAGAGACAGAGAGAGGGGGAGAGACACAAAAACCAGAAAATAAAGAGAAATGAATGCATTTGTCATGACCTCGAAACGGAAACAATTGAAAAAAGCTTTTCCCATCGCGTTGCGGCTGCTGCAAGCCAGCAGCAAACGGCGACATTGCCAAAAGCGGGCAGCAGGAGGGGATGGAGAAACAGGGACAGACCCCAGCCAAAAGGGCGACCCCTCTCAAACACACACACACACACACACGCACACATACAACTGTAACTGAGGCGTAGCACAAAAATGCAACTGACATAGAAAAACGGCTTTTTATATGGCCAAGCACACACACAAGTATAAATACATATATATATATATATATATACATACATATGCTCATGTGTGTGTGTGTGGCAGTTACATACATACATATAGACAAAGTGTGCCCGAGCTGGTTTCAGCTCAATATAAAGTCTCTGGCTCCGTTTTGCTTAGGTTTTCTTTTCTTTTTTGTTGCCTTCTTTCTGCACACAATGCAGCAGCAAAAACAACAAAAGGTGGCAGTAAAAGAAGAAGCAGATGACGGCAAAACGACTGGCAAGAAAATTCTTTTAGCCATTTGAGCAACGTAAAGTAAGTCAGTTGACTGGCCAAAGGCACATCATGGCCCTGTGAATGGGCCAGCACAGTTGGTCAGTTACAAAAAATGAAAGGCAAAGAGCGAGGGCGTGTCGGTGTATCCGTGTCCGTGTGTGTGTATGTATGAGTGTGGCCTACGGAACAGCCTGGGGCCGAGATTGAGCGAGCTTGTGCCTGGCAGCAGGTCGACATTGACGTTGACGTGAGCGTTAACGTTAACGTTAACGTAAACGTTTACGCTCACGTTTGCGCTTACGTTGTTGTTGATTTGGCAGCTGCTACGGCTACGGCTGCGGCTACGGCTGCTGCTGTGCCTGGTTAGGCCTGGCTGCGTCAACTTCAAATTAATTGCGCTTCAACTTCATTATTTTGCATGCCTGAGCATGCCTGTTGGCCCGGCTTTAGCTTTGGCTTTCGCTTTCGCTTTGGCTTTGCCGTTTTAGCCTTTAGTCGCTGCTGCTGCTGCTGCTGCTTGGCACTTTTCGGCGCCTGCCTGACACCATTTTGCGCTTGGTCAATATTTCAAACAGATTAGGAGAGCAACAAAATGCGCCTTAATTGAATGCCACAAGCCGTCGAACCCAGCCCAGGCCCCAAGCTCCAAGCCCCAACCCCGTACCCAAGCCCAAACCCAAACCCAAACCCCACCCAGACCAGTCAAACCCAAGCCAGCTGCTGCTCGGCACAAGACATACATATTTAATGAGCCTCGACACGTCTTGCGACAGGCTCGCAGCCTCCTGCTCCTGCTGCTGCTGCTGCTCCTGCTGCTGCTGCTCCTACTGCTGCTGCTGCTGCTGGTTATGGAGTCGGAGTTGGACTTGGAGTGGCAGACGCTGCTTGTGACTGGTGGCAAGTGGTTCCAGTTGCTCCACAGCTTCGTTCGCGTCCGTCCACATGGCATCGTTAGCGTTGCTCGCTGCCGCTGTCGCTGTCGCTATCGCAGTCATAGACGCAACCGCACCTTGGCAGCGGCACGCACTCACACGCACACACACACGCACACACGCACGCACACGCTTACACATATACATACATACATATATGCTGGTATAAGCCGAACCATAAATTTCGTTAATCATTGAACTGGAAATTTAATAGCCAAGCCATATACACAAGCGGCATTAAGCGCCAGGCAGTCTACGCAGCCATTTCCGTATGCCCTTCAGCTGGCACTCCGGCTTAAGGTAGCCCGTAGTCCGTAGTCCGTAGTCCGTTGTGCCCAGCTTGTTGCCCCTTTTGGCTGCCTCATTTCTGGTATCCTGTATGCCCAGCACTCAACGAGCATTGCAGTTAAAGTTTCGTTGGCTTCCAAAGCCAGCAAAGCGCAAAAATTCCATTGCACGGAGCACGTACCAGCTGGGGAGGTATAAGTGTATGAGTGTATGTGTGTGTGAGTGGGTGTGTGGGTGTGGGTGTGTGGGTGTGACACTTAAAAACTAAAGAGAGAATATAATAAGCATTTTGCTAAAAAGACGACGACACTTCTGACCCCTAGCGTGACTTTAGAAACGAGGCGACCGACCCACCAACGCCCCCTACCCCTCGCCCACCTGCTCCCACTCTGTCGGCTCCTGCATTGCGCTGCTGGCCAAGCTAAAATACATAATTATATGGCTGTTGTAATAATGCGAGTTGGCGCAAAGTTCAAATAACAAAACAAGCAACACCAGCAAAAAAGGAAAACAAAAAGAAGAAAGATCGAGCAAAGCAACAAAAAAAGAAAGAAAAAGAAAGTGAAAAGAGCGGGAGGAAATGGCTTCAGGGTCGAGCCATGCGCCATGAAGATTCCCATAGATCAGAGATAGCGACCTAAATGGCAGCACTTTTCCTTTCCTTATTTTTTTGCTATTTTTTTATATTTTTCTTTAGCCACGCCCTTTTGCTGCCCTAGCCACTGGTATTTCGGAAATAGATTAAGCTTTAAATGCCACAATGTGTAACCGTAATAGGGTCAATAGCTGCTGCCACAGCCTGCCGGGGCGCCTCGCCACCTGCCACATTAGCATTCCTCCTCTTTGTTGTTAGCGCTCTCACAATGTGCCAATATATTTAAATGGCTGAGCAGTGAACAAGTTAAAAGCAATTGCCGTTAGGAATTTTCACCCCAAACACAAACACACACACACACACACACATACACACAGGCACACAGATACATACACATAGAGCTGCCACAGGGCATACAATGATGCATCACTGTTGTTGGCTCCGGCTCTGGCTCCGGTTCCGGCCCTAGCCTCCGCCTTGTCGAGCCAGCCGTACACACAAATAACATTGTTTTTATTCAATAAATACTGTAATTAAATTGCTCGTGGTCATTTATAATAAGCAACACTCTCTTGTCAGCCTGATGAAAAAAAACACACACACACACACAGAAACATATTCAAATAGCGCCAGCTCTATGGATAATACATTAATTAATTACACTACAGATATTGTTAGACGAAACAAATTCTGATTATCATCAAAATGCAAATGAGCCACAGACAATCAAGGAGCAACTGGCCCCAAAGGAAGGTTCAAGGAAGATACCGACCTGCTAGTACCCTGAACACTTCTCATTCCATTATAGATGTATATTATATGTTTTTTAATGTAATTTGAAATTATAAAATGTTTTCTTTAAGATTTATATGAAGGTAGATCTTTCATTTCATTTATTAAACGGAATTTCAGTATACATTGGCTTTCTGAAAATGTATGTAGCACCCGGATTGAGGCGTGGTTGGCCTTGTAAAGTCGATCCGGCTAAATATGCCCGTCCTTTCGTAGCTGGTATGCTACCGCACGCAATCCGAGCCTATCTGATTTGATCGATAGCCAATCCTTATCCCTGTTCTTTTTATCGATATATCACAGAAGCGTACTGGTATATCAGCTCTTCGCCGAGTGCAGGGTATCTCCTAGTCAGGCTAGGAGTAGCTCACTCCAGCGTATTTTAGTTATTCATACTTTACAAATAACAAGTACCTTTTTAAAACAATCGATTATCGATTATTATCGTTATATGTATCGAGTAAGTATAGAGAGTAATCTCAGAAATTCAAGAAGTTTCATATCCCTCACCTGGCTTCGATTCTTTTTAATCACTTTTAGTCTTGGAGAATTAGATACCTTAACTAATAAACTCTGCGCCCTAGTCGAGCAGGGTATTCATGTTAGCTCTTGAACTAAACATGTGTCAGTGGGAGTCAGCCTAAGGCATTTGCCAGGCAACATTTTAATGGCCCTAAGCCATTCAAAAAAAAAACGCACAAAAAAAGTGAGATAGAGAGAGGAAAAAATGGAGCAGAAGGTATAATAAAGTTGTGCATGAGGATGCGCCAAGCATGTGTAATCCAAGAAGGTATTTAAAGTCCTCATCAGGCAGCAGCTGTGTCTTAGTGGGCTTAAATTTGCCAAGAACTTTGAGAGCTAGAGGAATAAAATTGGGTATGTCGTACGCATATAAAGTGTATTACCTTAAGCGCTCCTACGGCTAATATTTTGAAGGAGCACTGATCTCTCTGCCCGAAAAGATGAAACAAAAAGTTTTACTCGACGAGTCTCGGCGAGTCATTTTTATGAAGCTCACAACAAGCTTCATGCCTGGCGGAGAGGAGCTCGAGTAGCTGTAAACCTTTTTTGATTTGGCCCTTAATATATGCAGGGCAAGGGCCAACGGAATTCGGAAGAGGCCTTAAATAATATACTCGAACGTTCAGTTGTGTGTTTTATGCGGCGCCTTCCGTTTGTACTTAGGGATATTCCAATAACCGAGGACATGTCCTGCAGCCAATACGGCTTGGTGTACGCACATGGATGGGCATAAATATTATATGTATATCAGAAATTGTTATAATTAAGAAAAGTATAATATTGATGTGAGTGCGAGACAGAGACAGAAACAGAGAGAGAGAGAGATAGAGAGAGACACAGAGACGGAAAGCTAAAGGGAAGGTGATGGGCATGGCGGATGCGACGTAAAGCAAAATCCGTTTCAACTTAAACACATCCGATTCGATTCGTTTTATCGCTTTCGTTGTCGTTTGTCCCAGCGCAATCCACTCCTGCTCCTGCTCCTGCTCCTTCTCCGCCTCCTTCTTCTGCTGCTGCTGCTTTCATGTTCGGCTCCGGGGCGACAAACCTGCGCCCGGGCAGCTGGCGGGCCATAAAGTGAACCGTGCTAAATCCGACAACAATTGCAGCGCCAGCTTGCGGCAGTCAAAATGGCTCGAATGAAAGAATGGACGGACCGAAGGACGAACCGGCAAACGGACGGACGAACGGACGGACACTGCGCTCCGCCTTGGCTCAGAAATGTTGCACAAAACTTTTGCAGCGCGCAAAGCCCATAAATGCCAAGCACCCAACGCGGAATCAGATGCAGTTTCAGCTGCAGACAGTTATGTGGGCGGCAGCAGGGGAGTGGCAAGAGTGGGCGGCGCGAGGGGGATGGCAAGGGCATTGGCGGCTAGCTGAGAGAAACAGTTGGCGCGGAACTGTGAATGTTTCTGATAAAAAGAGATGAACTCACTCGTTGTTGTTGTTGCTGTTGTTGTTGTAGCAGTTATGTCTTATTAAGCTAACTCACCTAAGTGCCCCTAAGTGCGGCACTATCAAAGCCAATGGGCTGCCCTGAGCTGAGCTGGGCTGCAACTGAAGTTGGATTTGGCCACAGTGGGTTGAGTTTAGTCTAAGCTGGGCCAATGGCACGAATCAATTTGCGCCACACACAACAAATGTCACAAAAACAACGAGGAAAAATGCAAAGATTGACAATGTACACACACACACACAAACACATGATAGTCAGCAAATAGTTTAAGTAAACAGCAACAACAAGAACAAGCACAACAATGAGCACCACAACAAGAAACAAAGGCAACTAGGGTCAACGCTACTCTACATGTGTACAAAGCACTTTATATCCACACACACACACACGCAGGCACACGCAGCCAAGCACACACACACACACACACACACACAGAGATAGAAACTCTCGTGCAGTATCTGTAAAGTTAGTTAGTTATATACAAATATGTGTACAAGTGGCTGGCCAGAAGCACAGCCCCGTTTGAAGAGGAGCGGGGTCAGAGTCGGAAAGTCAGAGGGCAGCAGGCAGGCAGGAGGAGGCAGGCAGGAGGAGGCAGGCAGGAGGAGGCGGCAGGAGGAGACAGGCAGCTGGCAGCTGGCAGAAGGCAGCTGGCAGAGTCGGCAGTGGCTGTGGAATCGAGTTCAGGCGAGCTGAGGTGAGCCGAGTGAAGTGAGCTGGGAATTGACAGATTGAATGCCAAGTTGAATACACAAATCCACTAATAGCAGGGCCTGTTGTAAACAGATAATGTGCCATCGATAACTAATTGTTGGGCTAGTTTTCGCAGTCATTGGGCAACGCAAATTATTTGACCATGACTAGACATTTGCCTAGCAACTGTATCGAAGCCACTCGAAAGCTGTGCCCATGATGTAAAGGGTATCAAGTTTATATGGATGTGCATTGCTGGCATTTGCAACAATCTATTGTCAGTTATCGACAATCGTACAGCGATGACGGTGTATCGATATCGGTATTATAGATAGTTGCTGATTTATTTTAACCGACATTGAGTCATAATTAACATCATTTTTGAATAAAGATCAATAATCGATAGCTTCGAATCGATAACAATAGTTACTAATCGATAACAGTAGGTCTTGATCCATTATTCACCAAAATCTCAAACATTTTCAGCAACAGCAATAAGTCGATAGCGTTCCATTAACATCTGGTAATAGAGTGCGAGAGATAGATAGCACAGCTCTCCGACGCTCGCTTTGAAGCTATCAACTCAATATCGATTCGAGGAGGCAAAACTTAAATGTGCTTTTAATTTGACTGCTGATAAGTCAGGCGGTAGTCAAATGGCTAAATTTCTAATTGAGTGGCCAGCTGCACTTGGAAAGTTTTTGCACTTGATAAGCGAATCAACTGCTGACAGGCATCGCAACTTTAGCAGTTATTCCGCCTGGCTTGGGACTGGCTCGATGCAACTTGAAGTGGACTCTATTAAAGGATGTTTGAAGCGCTCTGCTGTCCCATTTTATATATAATTCGGATTGTTATGCACTTGCTGCTGCAATTGAAGACCCATTGTAGTTCCTCACTTGTTGGGCGACCGGCTTCCTGTGGTTTTGACTTTATTAAAATATTCTTTTGTTTTTTTTGCAAATTTGATTCTATTTTTTCCGTTATTATTATTATTATTTTTTTTTTTTTTTTGCGTTTTGTATTTTAATACAGTTTGCTTTTTATATTATAATACAGTTGTTTCTGGGCTCTCGGTTCTATTTTGCTTTGTTTTTTTCTCTATTTTGTTTTTAATTTTATTTTATTATTGTTGCTCCACTTGACGGTTGCTATGCGATTTTCATTTTAAGCGCTGGTTTTACGGCTCCGCTCTTCTTTATGGGCCAAATGCATGGCATAATTTTTACAATAAAAACAAAGCACACCAAAAAAAAAAAAATATTGTACATATAAAAAATAAAATGCAAAAAAAAGAAACAGAAAACAGAGCACACAAAACAACAAAAACTGAAACAGACACTAGCACAACGGAACTACGGCCATAGACTCACACAAACCCAACCAGCTCTTACACAATGATACAACGGAGCCCAACAGCAGCCAGCAGAGTCGGCAACAGTCAAAACAACAAGTTTGCGCTGTTGGCAGCGAGGTACGCCGACACCCGAATACCCTAACACCGACTTGACGAGACAAAAGATAGATTTTTCTTTGAATTTTGTTATCATTTCTTTTTTTGGTAATGCCTTGTAGGGCATCAAGTTGAATTAATTGATTTTCCCTCAGAGACAAAAGCAAGAGATTAATTTCAGAAAAAAAAATGCGCAATATAAATGTGACGCAAAAAGAAGGAAAGCTCGATACTTGAGACATGAAATGCTAGACGGCTGGGCAGGGCTCAGCGTGGCGCTATGAAATATAGGCAAAGAAAATGTGTATATTGATTTCGTTTCAATGGTAAGATTTATGATTTGTTTAACTTATTTAAGTGAGCATGGAAAAACTAACAGAATATACAAGTGCTCCAGTTCGACTTCTAGTTAAAGATCGATTCGATAGAGAGATCTATGTCGACTTCCTTCGAGCATAGAGCGCTCTAAGTTAAAGTTCAATTGCGAGTTCGAAATCAACAGAGAGGTCGACGAGAGAGACTTCCAACTTAAGATCGTTTCGACAGAGAGATCTATATGGATATGTCAGCTCAGTTCGAGCTTGAATCGCTCTTAGTTCCAGTTCAACTTCTAGATCAATTCCGATAGAGAAATCTTTGTCGACACAGTTCGAGCGTGGAAAAACGGGGAGTTTGACTTGCAGTTGAAGATCGTTTCCACAGAGAGATCTATGTCGGCTCAATTCGAGCATGGCTTGCTCTAAGTTCCAGCTTTATTTCGAGAACGAGTTCGGACTGGACTCCGAGTGATAGGCGCATGTCATCTCAGCTGCTCAGGTCATGCCAATGCCAATGTACCCCATTAAACCACTTGAACAGTGGGCAGTGTGTGTTTGGGGGGGAGGAGGCTAAAAATGAAGACGTGTTTTACAGTTTTTATAGTTCCTGCAATGACCCGACGCGGCGGCTCGGACAACCGGGCGCACAGCAATTAAATGTGACTTTTTTCTTATCAAAATGTAATTAAACTAATTTGCAATTATATGAAACGTGCTTCAGCGAAAAATGTGAATATTTAAATTGTTCACAGGTGAAAGCAGCGTTGTAGCTGTCTATGGAAAATGCAGTTTGACTATGTAATTTAATTAATTTGCAAAATGTTCAAGCAATATTTGCTAGATACTTAACTAGCCTACGATGTTAGAGTATTAAAACAATGCGATGCTAGCAATAATAGCAACAACAACAATAACCGCTTGAAATAATAACAACAAATGCGAAAAGCGAAAACACAATTGTATTACGACTTTTATTCGCACACTTTTTTTGTGCGCCCACAAAATGATTTAAAATGATAATTTCGGCGTATATATAGACAAAAAATACGAAATAAAAGAAGAAAAAAAAGAGAACAGCAACGAAAAGAGAGAGAGGGAGAGAGAAATAATAATGATAAAAAAATGATAGAAATAAAACAAACAGAAATGAAGAGGAAGCATAATAAATGCAAGCCACGCCTCCGCCCCAAACCCCAAGCTAGGCTGAATGTAATTTAGCGGCATTTTTTTTCTCTCCTTCCTGCTCGTAATTTCAATTAAAATTATTCTAGTCGCCGTATTACATACGCCTGGTTTGTAAGTACAACGCGTCGGCAAAGTGGGCGGGGCGCGGTGGGCGGCGAAAGCCAGGGGGAGCGATTGAGGGGCAAGTTAACAGCTAAGTAATACGCACTCGTCGGCTAATGGTCCGGCACTGCATGGACCGCATTCATGGACTAGCTGGAGCTGAGGGACGGGGCCAATGGCAGTGGCAGTGCCCAGACGCCAACGACAAAGTCAGCAACTCCTCCGCAAGGACGACGCCAGGACAGTCCATCAGCGGCTGACAGGCAGCGCGCTGTCCCTGAGCGCCATTACCGCAAAACTTTAGCGCTGAGTTGTTAGCAGCAGCGGCAATAGCAAACGAACTTAGAAACACAAACACGCGCCACACACACACACATATATATATATACATATATTTGTATGTATATTTACGCACACACGCGCTACACACATACACACGCACACACTCTCACATACATTATGATGTGCCTTAACCTAACCAAAAATAAAGCAAGAGTTAACGGCAACAGAACGAAATGCGAATGCCCTAACACAGATGCACATATGTATATATATGTATATACGAAGTTAATATCGAAATCGAAGCTTACTTTCGACTTGCACGCGCGCACACTTCGGTGTTGTCTTTGCCTCAGACAATATGCAAATGTTCTCTTTTATGAATTCCAAATATTTCGAATTTAAATTATGCAGCCCTGGTTTGAATGATCGATAGGTCGCAGCCCCTCAATATCGATATGAAATAATCGCGTCTCGTAAAATGAATAACAATTAATAATAGAACAAACGTCTAAAAATAAAGGTATGTAAATTATACGTATTATATAAATTTTATATATATTAATTATATCAATTCATTTTCTCTTTTTTGTGTTCTTGTGCTGCACACTGAAGCTGGCTAACTGGAGTGGCAGCAGTCTGACATGAATAACAATGACCTAGGTTAGGGTATTTACGCAGAAGTTGAGGCAATCCCAATGCCACCATACCTAGCGAGCTAAACCCATCGTTAGTCCCCTAGTCCAAGTCCAGGCTCGTCGCCGAGCCGTATCAAAACGCTTGCAGCGAGACGAAGGCGACATTAACTTAGCGCGCCAAGCCTGAAGCGCCAGCTCGACTCCGCGTCGCGCCGCACTTGTCGCACACACACAAGTTGAGTTGAGTTGAGTTTTGTGGACAGAGCAGAGCACTGCTGAGAGAGGAGAGAGCGTAGCGAGCGTGAGAGCGAGCTTCACGCACTAGACGTGAGCTTTGGCTGCAAAGAATTTATTGCCTACTTTTGAGCGCTTTTGTTTTGAGTGCATTTTGTCGCTCGACTCGGGCCCATCGAGCCGAGTCCTAGCGTGCGTGTGTGTAGGTATGTGTATGTCTGGGTTGTTTCTTATTTTTAGCTGCTCTTCAACGGCAACTCTTCCATTTGATTTCTTTGATTCTTTTTTTAGCAGCAGCAGCAGCAGCAGCAACAGTAGCCGGCGACAGCGCTTGGCCCACGCCAAAGACCAAAAGTGGGTCAATTTACGTGCCGTCGCCGTCGCCAATGGTACGCTAAAAGGCACTGTGCGTGTGCGCTACTCATCTGTTGTTGTTCTTGTTAAATAAACCATGCTGAGCACAATTGCTATGTACCACTTATATACATACATCTACTAGAGAATAGACATACATGTGCATCTGAGCTGTGCAGTGTGCATAGACAGCGTCAAGGGAACACTGTCTCGATTCTCTTGGGCATTTAATTTGCAAGTCAAGGAAATGTATGTAATGATGACAAACTTTAAATTTTGATTACGCCAACAACAGCAGCAGCAATGGCAATGGCAACGGCAACATCAGCAGCAGCAGCAGCAACAAAAGCCAAATACAAAAGGTTAAATACAGCTGCAACTCTTATCTGAAGTGGCACAGACACATCTATCTATATGCTAGATATAAGATATATAAAATGCATGGCATGCAGCGTATGCATGCACATCTATCTCTATCTATGCCATCTATCTAACCAGCAGCAGAAGTAGCAGCAGCAGCAACAGCATCTGCCACTGTCACTGACAGCGGGAGCAACGGCAGCATCTTCATCGCCTGTACCAACGGCTTTGCCTTCCTCAATTTTGCGTAGTTATTTTCGTAAGTGCAAACGAGCAATTTGAAGTGCTTAAATATTTGATATTGGTTTTGCTTTGCCTGTCGTCGCAGCAGCAGCAGCAGCAGCACTAGCATCAGCAGGAGCAGCAGCAGGAGTAGCAGCAAATACAACATAAGCTCTGTGCAACATTTTAATGAAATTGTCTGTGTGCATCCGCAGCAGCAGCAGCAGCATCCGCATCAGAAGCAGTCGATGTGCATCATAGCTGGCATAAAACGTTTAAATAAATTTATCAATGCCACGTTTGGTAATAACTGTAATCAGTAAATGCTTGGCCAGCAGGTGTTGCTGCTGAATGCAATAGCAGCAGCAGCAGCAACAGCAACAGCAACAGCAGCAGCAATTGCAATATATCTGCATATTGGCTGCTTGCATTGTTAATGCAAATGATTTGAAAATTCAATTTAGTCTAAGACGCCGTTGCAGCTAATGCAATATCAATTAGGTAATTGCGTATGGGCAACTAACTATTTAATTTGAAATGTTGATGGGGTAATGTTAGCTGAAATTTGGGCGGTTGGCTTTGGTACGGGCTGGCATGGTTGAATGCTTGAATGCTTGAATGCCTGCCTGCCTGCCTGCTCATGGATTAAAGGGGCAATAAATAGGCATTAAGTGGGCAAACAGCAGCAGAGTGCAGCACAGTGGCTCCGGCGGCGGCGGTGGGGCAGAGCGCGCAGACAACAGCTTGAAGAGCACCACAAAGAAATGTAAGTAAGTCGCACGAAAATGTTTTTGCTATTTGTTGTAGTGCGGCTGATGTTGATGCCGTAGCTGAAGCCCCGTTGCCTCGCTGCCTCGTTGCCTCGCACTGAGACGGAAGCTGCTGCGGCTGAGGTTCTTGCTTGCGGCCAAGGATGAGAGCAAGCAAAAATTGTGGCTGCCTTCAAGTGGATTGCTGCTAGACGGGCTGAAATGAAGGCGAATAAAAGGCCATGAAGTGCAGAAGCAAATGCAAAGGCAAAAGCAAAACCAAAAGCAGAAGCAGCATCAGTCGAAGCAGTCGGCGAGGCCATGGCAAACGCAGCTGCTGATGCTGAAGAAGATGAAGGAACAGCAACAGCAGATGCCACAGACATGGCCATAGCTCAAGTACAATGCCTGAGCAGGCTGGATAGTGTATGTGTGTGGTGCGTATGTATGTATGAGTGCAGGCGATGCTGAGCTCGCGATGGGAAAAACCTATTTCGCAGCAGGAATGAAGCTGAATCTGAATCTGTTAAGACTTATAGGCACAAAAGTTTTAAAAGATGAAGCAAAAACCAGAGAGCGCACTCTGACAATCTAAAGATTAAATACCCTTGTAATATATGTATGAGTGTCAAGTGATTTATATGAACATATAAATCATATCATATATACTCTCAATTAGTTAGTTGGCAACTGAAAGGTCAAAAGAGTTTTTTCATCAATTTCCTACAGTCATCTTAAGTTTTTATGTTACTAGTATATCGATTATTATTGTCTACCGCTATATTTAGTGTTTATCGATAAGATCTGTTATGTAAGTCCTTAAAAAAAAAATAGAGCGTATCCAATTCCCATTTGCAACTGATCTCTGGAAGTCAATTAGACTTACTTCCGTATTGAATACTATAAAAAATTCGCAGATGTTATAGTATAGTGTATTAACATGTTAATATAGGATAGAAGTATTAGCATTAGTATTAAGTAATACTACGATAGATGTAGAGTATGCGAATTCGATTAGATCATGACATTTACCATTTATTTGCCAATACTCTATACATATTTATTCTCATCTTTATCGAATTTCGCAACACAATTATAACACCCTTTGAGGCCGAGGCAAAGAGCTGGTTAACTACTTATGGTAATTTGCAGTAAAGTTTCGGGCTGTCTCGCGTTGCAAAGTTTCCCTTTGCAGGCAGTAACAAAATGAAAACTGAAATTTGATTCAAAGATTAATGGCTGCAGCGGAAAATAAAATAAAAATAAGCTCACTTGGGACATCATGCCCTGCCATAATTTAGCGCACAGGCGAATTCATTTTGAGCAGCTAAAACTAACGAAAACAAATATGTATATATGTATGTATATATTGACTGACCGTCAGCCCAGAGAGTGAGGGCGTGACGAGTTCAAGGCTAAAGCGCAGCACAAAGAGATGGATAGACTTTTATAGAATTCGAACAAAAACATTTAAAACTCATGTTAAATGCACAAAACCGAGAGCATAATCGAATTTAGTCCAAACAAAGGAGCTCTAATGGTGGGAAGCGCAAGATTCACGCAACAATCCATAGAGTTTGCGTAGCCAAAGTTAATAAAATTGTACAAAAGTAAATAAAACAAATTGAATTAAATGGGAAATGGTTGGTTTTGCAAGTTTTTGTGTTTTTAATCCAATTAGAAGAATATCGAACAATATACGCTTTGAATGAAGTCAAGAGTGCTTTTTATTTTTCAAAGACAGCCATGGTCGACTAGGCATTACCCTGTAAGCAATAAAGAATGGCTAGCTGATATACATAAATACATACATATATTTTAATGAAGTCTTCGTAAATTGAAATTCGATGTATGTATATGTATATGTATGAGATGCATCAAAATATTAGCTGAGGCATATTCGCCTTTCCTTTCGCTTACAAAGCTTGACAGGGTACCTAAATAGGCCATTATCCGTGTGTGTGTGTGCGTGTCTAGCGACTATCTCGAAATGAAATCAATGAGCACTGAACAATGATCTCATGATGAATATACATAAGTGGAACAAAACTAAAAGCCTCAACCGACTTGCCAAGGCGAAAGAATTTGCTCATTAGAAAACTTTGGTGAAAGTCTTGTGAATGCCGGCACTGTGGAACGTACAGCTTAAAATGCACTCTCCGAATCAGTAGCGAGGCATCGTTGAATGATAGACAGAGCAAGCGCGAGTGAGGGAGGGGGCAGCGGGCACAGTGAGCAAGAGATAGTGTGAAGGAGAGCGACGGGTACTAAGAGGCTCTTTTGTATGCTGCTCGCACAATTGCATGCTGACTGCTATAAAACTCGCTGCCACACATGCATGCCACGCACACATCATATTCACTCTGGCTTACCTCTCTCTCTCGCTCTATGTGTGTTAGTGAGTGCCAAGCATGTGGAACAAAACGTAAAAGTTGTGCAAACTTTTGCGGCGATCTCTGGCTGCGAATGCTAGAGAATGTTGGGGTATGCCAGTATATATGCCAGGAGCGACCAACTACGGGCAATCCTACTGCCAGAGCAAATGAAGCATACGAAGGAATGCACACACACACCACCACACACTCACACACGCACATTGACACGCATACACTCCACATGCAGCGCTCGCATGCATTCAGGGCAAAAAACAATACATTTAATTAAAGTTTAAGATGAGTTGGCACAACACAGCGCCTGCCACAGCAACAACAATAGTGACAACAACAACAACAACAGCAACAACAATGGAGGCCAAACACTTCACACTTTCCACGTTTCCTACAGTGTGTACGAGCTTTAACTAAAACTATGTTAAAAATTGTTAACGCTCTGCAATAGCATCCAGATTTAATTAAAATTATAGCCTCAACAATATCTGAACAGCAAAACTTTAAGGCGTAAATTCTGTCTGTCTGACTGTATGTCTTTCATTCTCTGTCTTTTTCTGTATACCCTCCCACTTCCACTCTCTCTCACTCTATCTCTCTCTATCACCCTGCCTATGTTTCCGCCTCTGTCTTTTGCTCACTGGCTTGGGCCGCAACTAGTTGGCCGGGTTGCAATTTATATCAACGTTCCGTGCAGCGCAGAGGAGAACTTTGGTGAAAGAATTATTTGTGCTACACTGTGAGAAAAAGCAGCTAACCCGGCCATAAATTTCAGCTGCAACCACCACATTGAACTAAGAGCAGCCGGCTTAAGCTCAATTAAAAGCGAACTAAACCAAGCTTAGCTTCAGAGTAAAGTTGTTTTAGAAAAGTATTTATGTATGCATATATGTACTATATATTTTACTTCCTGTTATATGTGAATCAATCTTCATTTCTTTTGCTGTTCAGTCGGCAGCTTAAATTGTGTTGAGCAAATTTAAATAGGATTATCAAGTAAAATTATATTCTTATTAGAGAAGCGAAACCGACGATAGTCAGGGCACTCGATAGTTGGTTTCCGCAGCCGATATTATCGTTTGGCTTATCGATCTACTTAGCAGCTCTAATTCTTATAGCAAAACAAAAATCATTTGCTTTCAGTTTTTCAAAATGTTTCATATTAACTAAATAATGAATATCAAAGCAAAATTTGAGATAACATTAAAAATGAACTATTCATAGTTTTAACAGCTGTAATTATCAATTGCAACACAAGGAATAAGTGAAAGTGAAGTCTCTTGCTGGAAACAATACTCAGAGAGCGCCTCGAGCTGATGAATGTATATACATATGTAGATATGTATGTATGTATGTACATGCATACATATGAAGAGGGACTATAACAAATGGTAACTCATGCAAGCAAATTGTACATACTTGAGTGCTTATTAAGCTTAGTTAAATTTAGCAATTCATCAATAACAAGTAAGAGATATACATACATATATAATTTTATTTCTTTTAACTTTATTTTTATTCCAGCATCATTTGACTTGAAATAAATGATTTGTATTTGATATGCATGTCTCAGGCCTGCAGATTAACATTCCTAATTGAGCACAAAATAATCTCAATTTACATAAATTCCATTGATCTGCAAATTAAGATATACACAACGGTGTTGAGGGCATGGGCTGCACCAGCTTGAGCTGCTCCCTGCCCATTCCCACCCATTCGCATTCCCATTCCCATTTCCATTCACTCCCACTGCCACTCACCTACTCCCTCCACACCGTCAGTTCGTGACAGTATATCACGGTCGCTTTTCTCGCTGTGTGGCAGCTCCCCGTCCGTTTCGTTGTTGCGCTGTCGCTACTATTTCAGCTTGTTGTTGTCGTCCCGCTGCTGGGCTGGCGCTGTTAAACAACGCTCAACGTTATCTAGTTGATGACTAAAAACTTTTGCACAGTAGTCACGTCGAGAGTGAGAGTGAAAGAGAGAGAGAGAAAGAGAGGGAGAGAGATGGAGCACTGTATTCGGCAATGCGAACCGCCCGCATCCACGCCTTTGGCCACGCACACGTCCACGCCCATGCCCACGTCCACATCCACGCCTACGCCGTAAGCCAAGGCCCGGGACCAGGCAACCGGTGCGTGATTGTCAAGTCATGTTTTAAATGTTGCCCAACCAAATTGGACAAACATTTTCGAAGCGCATTCGCGTTCGCATTCCAAATTAGCACATTTCGCACAGCGCTTTACAAATGGTGGGCGTGGCCGAAAGCCCAGCTCGTTTGATATTGAGTGCGCACACAGTTGCCAGATGGAGCTGCCCAACGACGACGACGACGACGACAATTGCCTGGCTGCGAGTGGATTACAGGCGAGGACATTTGTAATTCAAAGTGCGCCTTGCGTTGATTTCTGCTGCGTCTTTTCATTGCAATTGTATATGCACTTGCAGCGCCACTGCACCAATGGCACACTTGGAGGTGGAGGCTGGAGGTTCGGGCAAAAGCCTGTCTGCCAGGTTAAGTGGCCGGGGATGCGGAGGTGTGGAGTGGTCATGCGGGAGTTTCAATCGCAAAATGCCATTTCCGCCAGCTGCCAGCCATTTTCAAGATGCCGTCGATGCTGTCGGAAGGCGCAATGCCGAGGCAATGCCTCCAGCAAAAATAATCGAGTTTCGCTGCATATATGTACGTGTCAGTGTGTGTGTGCTTGTGTGTGTGTGTGTGTGCGAGGCACAACAATAAATGCTAATTTCCTTTTGCTGAACATAAAACATCCTTAATTGAAAAATTCTGACAGAAATGGCCGCAACTGGAGCGTTTGCCGCTCATTGGACTTATGATCGACACGTTGGGCACACCTGGTTAGCACTAGGAGGCGTGCCAATGGGCGGCGAGTACACACACACGCACACACAAATACATGAACATATGCGCGGCTCAAAATTGACAGCTACTTTAAGTTGAAGCGAGATGCTTTTGTTTCATTTTCCTTTGGCGCCCAACCGTCAAGCGCAAGACAAACAAGCAATAAAAAAAACCTGCACAACACATACATACATACGCACGCAAAGCAAATAGAGAGTGGGTGCGAGAGGGTTTGTGTGAGTGAGTGGGCGAGTGGCAGAGTGAGACAGTGAGAGAGCGCTCGCAAACAAGCGACACACAAACTGGCAAACAAGCTAACAAACTGAAGGGAAAAACAAATGGCCAAAGTTCGCACATGGAAACGGAAGATGTTGACGAAGTCGCGGCCCAAATACCAAGCCGTGATGACGACGTCGACGGCGGCGGCGGATGGGAGAGCGGGTGAGCGGGTCAGGCGCACGATGGTACAATATGAATAAAATGAATAAATTGGCATATGTAATGCGTTTGCTGGGGCGTAACTTGGGTGGGCTGTCGGCGCTGCTGCTCCTAGATGGCGCTCCGGCACTTCACTGGCTGAGCTGTGGCGGCCGGTGGACGGGGGGCTCCCCACCTGGAGATTTGCTTGAATGCGGCACTGATTATATGCCATGAGATTTTCATAGCGCGTTATCATTGAATCTGCGCCACGTGTGCCCAAGGGGCGAGGACGGGTGGGCCAGGGAGTAGGAGGGCTGCTCCGTAAGTGAGTGTTGAATTTGGTTTGAGCCAACGCAAGGGATTCTTAAAAGTTCAACTGGGGAATTTGCCAAATGGCGGATGGCCAAATGCGGTTGCGGCCACGAGCGCCAGACAAACGCTCTGCTCGAAATGGCTGAGTGGGGCATACATCGATATCGTGCGCCGATAACAGCAATCGATGACAAAACGTTTGCCCATCAAAAATGGCATTTGAAGGTTAACTGACAGCAGCAACAAATATAGATGACAATCTCCCTCTCTCTCTCTCTCTCTCTCCCTTTGCTGACATGTTTTTGTGTTCATTTGCTTGACTAAAGACTTAACTTAATTTATTATCAATGTGTAAATGGAAGCAAATACACATGCATACGTATACTCATGTGCGTGTGTGTGTGTAGGTATAGGTATGTGTATGTATGTCTGCCACGCCTAATCCGAGCGCATGTTCGCTAATCCGGATTGGATTTGATTGATTTGTAAGAAATAAGAAAAATTCAATGTGATTTTAATTTCTATTTTTATTTATTTTTTTCATTTTGATAAATTTCAATTTGATTTGATTTCTTTTTAGTTAATGTGCAACGGTTTAATAATTTAGTATTATGTATGAGCAGCCAAAATACCCATAAAAGTTTCATGTTTCAGTTCGCATGATCCAATAAGCCGCACAGTTCTCTTTGGGCCGTTGCTAACCTGGCTTATGCTGCCCATGAATTATATAGAGAGAGATTTTAATTTAATATAAAGCGAGCTGCGAATAGAATGCTGAGAGTATGCTAAACATAAATCATATTCGAAAAATAACATGGATATTTAACAAGAGTAAATTTGTTTACCTCTTGTATGTGTGTATGTATATGTATGTATGTATAATTTATACGTATATTGATATACTCTCTTTCTCTTCTATTTTATTTAGATTCCGAAAGCCATTAAAAATTGGATCCGAATATGATTTCGTTAAAATGTATATAATACACAAAAGGAGGCATGGTAGACGCAATAAAGTATATGTTTTAGTATATAGTATTAGTATACTATTTTACTATATGCTAAATAATATCCTACTACAACTAAATGGTTTCATATCGTGTTCCTGATATGGATAGATAAAGGTATATAGTATATACATATAAGATATATGTATTATACTATACTACTACTACTACGACGATATGAAACCATTTAGTCCTATCCGTGTGCATGAACCTACCTATAAGATATAGAGACTGAAATCCTATACATATCTCGCGCAAATCAAGTTTCTTTTAAAATATTTATAAATATGCCCGTTTTAATTATATGTAGTACGTCCTTGGAACTAGAGACCCCATATTTTACAAATTTCAACTTTCCTAATACAAAATGCATGTATGTATATCTATATGACCAGTATAACCATTTGTATAAACATACATATATGTACTTGTATATATCTATACGTATATACAAACATATGTTTAGATGCCATTTATAAACATATTCTCTAGGGGCTGCTCACATTGTGCTCAATACAATTGTCACATGGTGCAACTTGGCTAAATGCTTTCAGCCAAATGCATGTCCATACACACATACATACATATGTATATTGAAATATTGTTGGGGCTAAAGAGATTAAAACGGCAAATAGCATTTGTGGCACAAATCAAAGTTAAATGAAGTTATCTTGAAATTTACATTTCCAGTGCATGTCGTGGCTCGAGAGACAAGGCCACACGATGCACTCCTCCAAAGGAGGAGGAGGAAGGTCACAGCTAGATTTTTTTGTTGTTTAGTGAGTGGCAGCGACACTTTTGGTCTAGCTTAAATAAATTTTGGTAGCTGCTCTTGTCTGCTTTATGTGTGTAATTACAAGCCTTGGCCCCTGTGTCAGGGGATGCCACACTTTAGCGAGTCCCCTGCACACACACACACATATACACACACACGCACACACAAAATGCCATGATATTAGCATAATGGGCTACTCTAAGTATCTGATTTGCTGGCTGTGATGGGGCATGGCCAGAGGGGCGGTCAACTTGTTGACTTCAGCCAGAGGCGTGGGGTGTCGGGCGTGCTGGCAGCAGCACCAGCAGCAGCATCCTGCCTGCAACAGCAGACAACGCTTCCTGCCACTTTAGCCCTAAACGTTGCAAATGAGCAAGAGTCGCAGTTAGTGTACTCCCTCACGTTTGACAGCACTTGTGTATGTCGGCAGGCGCTACACGTTGCCACGCGCATTGATTTCAGCAGCACACACACACACACACACACACACACACAGAGGGAGAGAAAGTGTCTGCGTGCGTGTGACATCGTGTGGCTGATGCAGTCATTCATTTTTATCAGCGCTCAAATGTAAATGCAATAAAAAGCGAAATCAACTTGCGATGCAATTTCAGTGCACGACAGCGCCATCTGTCGGCGGGTAGGGCAATGTGCTTAGCTCAAACAGAAAATGAAGAAAAGTGTCTCCCCACCAGCAAACCTTGCTTGCTGCTGTGGTGCAGTGGTGCATCCGTGTAAAACGTGAAGAGCGTACACGATTGCGGTTTTTTTTTTTTTTGCCCCGGCGCCAAATACCGTTTGCCAACGGCAACTGGCAGCATCTCGTTACGTTTTGTGGCCATAAAACCTTGCGCTCTGCTTCCACGTATATTTTGGTGGCACTTACTGTGGCTGCACTCTCGGTGTTACCACTTCTGCTGCGGAGATTCATTTCGCTTTTGAATGGAGTGCATCCCCTCCCTCCCTCTCTCCCATTCTCTCGCTCACTTGGTGTCTCCATTGCTGAATCATACAAAACTCATTTTCAATGCAAGCCCGCCGGACGGAGATGCCGGAGCAAAACGTTTGTCCATTGCGACCGCCCGCGCTTCCGGCTACGGATTCGCCGCTGCCCATTGAATATTTGGCTCTAGCTGTGAATGCTGCTGGGCGCTGGTTTTGTTTGTTTGTTGTTTTCCTTGTTGCCCCGCCTCCCGCTCAACATTTTTACCTATTCAATAGTTTTTTTTTTTTTTTTTTTTTTTTTTTGAGCTTTTTCTTTTATGTAGCACACTTACTGCACTGCCTGGTTGGCAGCAATCCATCTCCATCTATTGCGATTGTCTATTGGTTGCCACCTTTGGCTTTGTTTGCCCTTTCGGCTGTTCGGTTCGGGTCCCGTTGCCGGGCAGCTTGCTTTATCTGCGTGTGGCATGTTGCATAATTTACCGTTCCGAGTCAATACTGTTTTCCCAACTTTAATTAAATTTGCGCTCCTGAGCATTTGCCAATATTCGGCGTGCGAGTATGTCTATGTGTGTGAGTGTGTGTGCTACTCTGTGTGTGTGTGTGCTACTGTGTGTGTGTGTGCGGTCGTGGTGTACGTGTTTGGCTGGGCATTGGCTAGCGCTCGCTGCTGTCGGTCAATAGTGGCCGCCTGCACCGTGGTTCCAACTCGCCAGCAAATGTCTAAAACTTTGTTGCAGCAACGGTGTTGTTTTTTCTTCTTCTTCTTGTTTTTCGGAAGCAGCTCAAGGCGTTTAACAGTTAATTGACATTTATACGGTGGGGGCGGTGCGCTGGCAGCAATAACAGTAGCAACAGCAGGAGTAGCAACAGCAGCAGCAGGAGTAGCAACAGCAGCAGGAGTAGCAGCAACAGCAGCAATTGCTGCCCCACTTTGTTTGTCCCCGTGGGCCATGTATGTATGTATGCGCGTCTGTATATAGCGCCGCGTTAATCGCATGCAATTATCGAAATTGCTTATTGCTTTGCCAATTATTTTTGTTATCTCGGCTAACTGTAAATGTGCTCTACTAATTTTCACAGTTAAACAAAAACAAAAACAAAACAAAAATCAGAGTTTCAATGGCACAAAGTTTTGCCTTGACAGTAAATCTGACAGTGATTAGTTATCGATATGCGATTGCCGATTGCTGATTGGATTCTAGCGGCGATAACAATCGTTAAGCCCTTGGCAATGGGTCGATGAGGCAAGTTTTCCTATTATTTGCTTCCCTTCTGCAGCCATTGTCTTTGGAGTCGTCTCATTGTTTGGCCAGTCAGTTAGTCTGTTGTTTAGTCAAGGCAGAGTGAGTATGCAAGTGCGTCTTTCACTCTCTCACTATGTGTGAGTGTGCGTGCGTGCGTGTGTGTGTGCACAACAATTCCATCAATCCCAGCACATTCAATGCGTTCAAATTGTTGCTCAGTCAAAAGCTTTGCTGTTGTTGTTGTTGTTGTTGCCGGCCGATTCCTGCACAGAGCTTACGTCACGTTCGATTGCACCCGCAGCGCTCATTTGGGTAGAGTCTGTGGCCACATGCGGGCCATGGCCGACACAGCGGATGCAGCCATATCGTCGTCACCATCATCAGCAGCACAATCGTAATCATCATCATCATCATCATCATCGGCAGCAGCAGCTACATTTACATCAGCTAGACCATCATCATCATCATCATCTTCAGTCAGCATCTGATGCTGATACTTGGCATGCCTTTCGTAGTCGTGACTCTCTTGCTTATGCACTGTTTGTTTATTTTTTCTTGATTTGCTTGCACACTTAAGCGACATTTAATCAATGCTTCGAGCTATTGAATAAGCCGCACGCACCAGCCTTAAACTGTTTGCATACACACACACACACACACAGGCACACATGTGTGCTACTGCTGCTGCTGCTGCTGCTGATGGAGCCAACTGTTGCACAGCTTCCACAATGGCAACAAAAGCCCCTTAATGCGTTTCCCCTGCATTTTTGTGATTTAATTAAATGTCACTTTGATCGAAATAACCTTGTTTATGCTAGTGTGTGAGTGTGGGTGTGCGTGTGTGTGTGCGTGTGCGTGTGCCGGTGTGAGGGCTCAGCATTTGATCCAATAATCACATCACGAAATGCTTCATGGACTACCCGCAACTCGTCAACGTAACCCGCAGCTCAGGCCCACGCAGGCGTAAGCAATGCAATTAATTATGAAGAAAAAAACTTAAAACAAAAGCAATGAGCAAAATTGAATAATATAAACAGCCACACACACGCACACACACACTCTCAGTACGCATGCACTGTGGTTAAAAGTGTTTGCATTCCTGTGACAAATATAACATTGCACTGGGCGAGCTTTAATGTCAGCGCACAATGTCTGTCTGGACCTAGATGATGCTCAGTGGCTGTGCAACTGCGACTGCAACTGCATGCAGTGACCTTCAAACTGTGCGAGTCATGGTATTTATGGCAGCCCCCCCACCCCCCATGCATGGCAGAGTGCCATAGTTGAAGGCGGAATTCTATTCTATTCTTAGTAACTCCACAGCTTGAATGTTTTCCATGCCTGCAATTTAATGGAAACTCAAATTGAAGAGCTACTCCAGTTAACTGAATGTATGCATATCACTAAGTACTCTCGCTTAATTAATAAAGTACTCTTGCTTATGGCAAGAGATTTGGTTTATTATACCTCATCAATGCGTTGTTAGGATACGTAATTTGAATGGCAAATGAATAGACATATACAAATGAATATCCTATCTATCTATCTATATATGAAAGGCCTTACTGCCTACCATTAATATGGATCAATAATCAATAAACTACATTCAAATTTTGCCAAACAAAGCGCTACGAAGATAGAGGTGGAGAAGCTCAAAAGATTTCTGTAGTAGCAGAAGACGTTGGGCAACACAGTTGCAGATAAACCGTATAGATTTATATATGTGACTATCTATAAAACCAGAGGAAGGGTGCAAAGATTGCCAAAGAATGGAATAAAATTAGTAATATATGTATGTATGTCTAGGCTTGAGCTGTACTTTATAAAGGCATACAGAACCAAGTCCTCTAGTTAAGATTTAGTGTTAAACGACACTAGGTCGTCCTACATGTGCGCTGAATAGGCTCAGCAGTCAGAGAACTAAACTGAGACAGTAACTCAGCCATAACCTGAAACAGAACTGCTCAAAAGCTCTGTAACATTTTCTCTATCCCTATCCGTATCTTTATCTGCATCTTTTATTCTTTAGCTGACAATTGAATTGCTGCTTTCCTGGCCTGAATTCTTATTGCTGGTAATTGAACAGTTCCTTAGTTTAACGCACTCACGCAATCTCAACCCGCATCTTAGCAGACTGTAATTGATTCATTTATATGCCTGTTGCATGCAAACAGCTTTAAAGTTGTTTGCAAATTAGCCAAGAACATGACAGCAATAATGATATATGCAGGACGAGGCTAAATGTAAGCCAATTAAATACATATTTTATCCTAAATAAACATTACAAGGGGAGATGCGACTAAGGAACTGATTACAATCACTAGATATACGAAGAGTTGAGGAACATTAGAGATAGAGATGGAGATGGAGATAGAGATAGAGATAGAGATAGAGATGGAGATAGAGATAGAGATAGAGATAGAGATAGAGATAGAGATAGAGATAGAGATAGAGATAGAGATAGAGATAGAGATAGAGATAGAGATAGAGATAGAGATAGAGATAGAGATAGAGATAGAGATAGAGATAGAGATAGAGATAGAGATAGAGATAGAGATAGAGATAGAGATAGAGATAGAGATAGAGATAGAGATAGAGATAGAGATAGAGATAGAGATAGAGATAGAGATAGAGATAGAGATAGAGATAGAGATAGAGATGATAGAGATAGAGATAGAGAATAGGAGATAGAGATAGAGATTAGAGATAGAGATAGAGATAGAGATAGAGATAGAGATAGAGATAGAGATTGAGATTGAAATAGAGATTGAAAAAGAGATAGAGAAAAGACTCTGATCAAGGCATATACATACATATATATAACTTAATATAGTTTTATGACATTCTGCACAACAGTCGAAAAACTTCAGCCATTGAATTCGAATGGAATCTCATAGCTGACTAGACTTGGTAATTACCTAAAGCTAAAATATAATTGAAATGCCGTACTCAGCTGTTGCAAAATATTTCAAATATTTTCGCAATTTGACCCACTGTCGCTTGCGGTCGCGACTTTGGCGAATGTAAAGAAGTGTTGCATGCTTTTAGGCGGCGCCTGTTCATAAATCGACGCGCACTCAAAACGGACCACGTGCCAGGCAGCCAGCCAGCCAGGCAGCCAGGCAGCCAGCATGACGGACAGACAGAGTGACAGACTGACTGACTGACTGAGGAGCGACGAAAGGGCTGGCGGGCTGGCTGTCTGGCTGAGCTGACGAGTGCTGCATGGCTTTACTGTTTACGCTTTGTGGGCTTTGGGTGGGCGTGCGTTAATATAGACGCAGAGAGTTTGTCGTAATTACGGCCGGGTTATGTTTTTATAATGAGCTGCCGCCAATTTGATGTGGCGCGGCTGAAGGGGAGGGGTGAACAAGGTTGCAGACAATCCTTAACTGTTGCCCTTTGCTTGGCGACGAACGACGGGCGACTGACTGAGCTGGAGAGGAGCGCAAGGCAGCCAATTGACAAGATATGAGCATATGGAAAGGTTTTACATTTTATTGGCCACGCATGGGGCATATTTGTTAGATCATTATTATTAGAAATTTTGGTAGCATTTAACAGAATGTTGAGTCGGGCCTCGTCCAAACACGTGTACGATTGCAATCGGCGCCCAGGGTGCGCTGGAGCAGATTGTCCAGCTGGCGGCAGAATGCCCGCTTTGAGATGCCGTTCTCCAATATGGGCCCGCCATCGGCCTGGGTGCCGACATCGGAGCTAACCTCATTGCCGGCGGCGATGCGCTCTTTGGTTATCGTATGCGATGCTATTGATGCTCTCGGCTCTGGCACGATTTCAGCCTTGGTCTTCACAATGATTACATTTTTGCCGGCCTCGAATTGGTGTATGTCGCATGCCAGCATCTCAGTATCCAGATCGTCCAGCTCGATGACGCCCGGAATGGTGCCACAGCTCTTGTGGCATTTCTTGACATATTTTGTGCCCTTATTGTGAGTGCGCTTGGTTTGGTTTGGACGCTTCTTAAGGCGGCGGTAAAAGCGCGTCAGCTTGGCCAGAAACTCTTTAGCTAGCGGCATAGTGAATCTTCTTGAAATTTTCCTTGGGTTGCGCTTCACGAAAATCGCTCTATTTAGAACTTTATATATATATATATATCAATAATATATATATACGTGTGTGTGTGTGTGTGTGTATGTGGGTATGTGGGTACGTGCGTGTATTTATGTGGATCTTTATATATATATATATATGTGCGAATATATATACATATATATAAAAATATTTGCTTGGGTAGTTGTTGGACCAAAAGACTATTTAAAACGATAAGAAAATTTTTCACAAAAAAAATATTTAAAATTTAAATGCTAAATCGAGGAGAGCAACACAATTGTTATGCTCGCTCTCGAATGAAACTAAGGACTGCCTGTGCTGACAGTAGAGCCCCAGCCCCAGCCCAAGCTGTGTGACATGAATCTGACCGGCCTACTTGATGCCCGTGTTTGACGTCGAGCAAAGTCATTAAAGTTAGTTAACTGTCTTAACCCCTTGTTCAATGGCGTTGCGGATGGTCGGATGTGGGTGGGGATGGGTGCCCGTGCCGCCGCCACATCCACAAGTCAAGTGGTCCATTCTGGTGTCATAAAAGTTTTATTGCCTACTTTTCGGGGCGCGCTTTCAATAAGGCGCTTTAGTCGGCCTGCCAGCATCAATTATTAAGCGTCATTAAATTATAAGTGCTGCTCGGCCAGTCTAAGCAAGCGTACCACAACATTTTTGCCACACCCACCCACCCACCAGCCAGCCAGCCAGCCAGCCAGCCAGCCATCATCGCCACCGACAACATCGTTCAGGCAGTTTAATTAAATTTCAACGGAATTCTAACGCCAGCCGTCGAGCTGCCACGCGGTCTAGGCGGTTATTAACAATGCATTGCCAGCACTGGACGGATCTGAACGGGACTGACCGAGCCTGGCCGAGACTGGACACAGCACTCGAAGCAGCTCAGCCCAACTGAGCAGCATAGCAACAGAGCAGCTGAACAGCTCAACAGCTGAACAGCTGAACAGCTGAACTGTTGTGCAGCTGAGCTGTTGAGCAGGATACTCAATAGCACTCTCTGAGAGCACGGGACACTTCACAGCTCATTCGAGTGGCCTCTTAAATGCGGCCAGGCGCTGTAGCTTCGCGGAATCTCTACGAATGCTCTCGACAAGGGCATATTCATTTTTTTGTGCATTGTGGAATGTGCATAGGCGAAACTGTGCGAAAACTTATATACATGTGTTTGTATGTATGTGCATTTTCTTCTGTGTGTGCCATTTGAACAATGGACTCGATTAGGTCTTCGTCATGCCAGCTGGAGAGTCTAGAAGGAGTGGCGTAAGCGGAGATGACCTATAACTGCATTTGATGAAAGGATGTATTTATAATATATATGTAAATAAAACTATATAAGCACCGTGATATATGCTGAAGCGTAATAAAGAAAATATTTAAAATATATACATAGAAAAAATATACATTTAAAATATATACATAGAATGTATCAATAAATAGAATATTGAATTAAATTAAATTAAGAAATAAATAGATTTAAAAAAAAAAATAATAAAATAATTAAAATAAATTTTATATAAAATAAAAAGTATAAATATATATAAATGACAAAATAAATAAATAATAAACTAAATTAAAAAATGTTAAAAAATGTTAAGAATTTAATAAATAATTAAGAATGTAAATGAAATGAATAAAATAAAAATGAACAAATAAATATATAAATAATAATAAAAATAATAATAATAAAAATAAATAAATAAATTGATTTAAGATTACTTAACAATAAAAAAACAAATAAATAAATAATTATATAAAGTGTTCATTAATACATATAAATACATAAAAAGAAAATTTAATAAAATTTGAGTATATAAATAAAAAGTAAAATAAATATATACAAAAAAAAAGAAAAATTAACGAATACATAAATAGATTAGAAAAACATGTAATAAGAAATTAAAAAAAATAAAATAAAATAAATAAATAATTTAATTTTGAGATAAATTAATAACAATTAAAATTGATAAAAAAGAGAAAATATTTTTAAAATATTAAAATATATTTTTAAAATATGTAGAAATAAATATAAACATAAATAAATGAATACATATGTGTTCATTTATATGTATGTATATGTAATTATTATATATTAATTCTTGGCATACGGATGAGAAACTTTTCGATAGTCTTGTATCTACTCTATGAATGTTTGGCTCGACTAGCTTAATCGTAGAGAATATTGAAGATGAGTTGCAATGAGATGAATGCTGGGAAAGATACATCTCCATATACATAGACCATACAATATATAATAGACGATAATCTACATATATATATATATATATACTATATAGATATATAGACCTGTATACCTATCAGACTGCCTATTCTGTTCTATTGCAGGGCATTGTGAATTCGGTGTACCGTGGCTGCCGACCTAACTTTATTTGTATTTTTATTAACTTTTTTTGTTGCCACATTTCGTCAGGATTTTTATTGGCCAAATCTTTTGGCATTCTTTCTATTCCCATTTTTATTTGTTTTGCTTTTTTTGATGTTCTCTTGCTTGATATCTTAGCTTAATTGTATAATGTATCGTCTTACACACAGTATATATCTTTGTAAGCCCAACTTGTTCTAAAGTTTTCTTGTCTCTCTTTTTTTTATACATTTCTCATTTTTATTGCTCACTTGGAATTTATAAACTTTAGCATAAACAACATTCTGTCATAAAGTTGCACAAAGTTATTTTTAACTTGTAATATATATTTTGAGCATTTGTCAAAACTTTCTATTAATTGTGCTTGTAGGAGAATTTGGATTTTTAATTATTTTAATTCGTGCAGCAAATGTGCTGAAAATAGCTTAAAATCTCGAATAGTAATAGTAATTCGAGCTGGCTTTAAGTTGCCCCACAAACGTCCAGTCGATTATGTTCAGCCAGCTCTAATGAAGCGTGAGAGTTCATTTCAAGTGAAATTTTCTCATAAATTTTGGCACGTCTCGAAAAATATTTCATCTTGTTAAGTTCTAGTTGAAATTGAATTGAATTTTCGAGGCGCCAGCACAATATAAAAATTGCTAGCCACACGCACACACACGCATACACGCGCACACACACGCGCGCACGCACGCACATACACTCACATAGCGGAATACAAGTTAAGGACACTGTAAATGTAATGCCATTTATAATCGAAATCTTTCATTAAATTAAGAACATTGTTTGTGACCGCGAGGCATTGCTGTCGACATATACACAGAGCCACCCACCCACACCCACACGCACACAGACACAGACAAATACAAACACACATTAACATATATAATTACAATTTAATTAGCGGACATGAATTGCAGCCTCCAAACTGACCGACTGACCAAGCAGCCACCCCAAGTTCAACTTACTCGGCCACATGGCAGCCAGACCAGTCCAGTCCAGTCCCGCCCAGTCCAGTCCAGTCCAGCCCGACTGTCCGAGCTAGCTCTTCCGACAAGCACTCTCACTCACTCACTCACTCACTCACTCACTCTCGTCATCTCGCTCTCGCACTCTCCATGTCTATCTGTCTCTGTCTGTTCCGGCTGTTAACTGCTCCTGCTGCTTGCGAGTGTCGGCGCGGCTGTCGCTTCCTGCTGCCCATAAACTTTTTGCTCATCCGCTCATTACATTCACACACACACACGCACACACACTCAGCTGGCATATACAAGCAATGCAGATAATGTAAAACAGCAACAAATGGGCGCAAAAAAAGAAGAAGAATGTATATATTATATCGGTGCATAAAAAGAAAAAAGAAAAAAAAAAGTTGATGTTATTCCAGTGAAATATGACACTCTCATATATTCGCAATTATTTGCGCTATTCATTAAAGGCCGCATTCAGCCAGCACGAAACTCCAGATGCACTGCACAACTTTGCCCTAGTCCGAGAGGACGCGTGAGAGGAAGGGAAGAGGAAGAGAGAGCGAGGGAGAGAGAGAGAGAGGTGGCGAAATTGAAAAGAAATACAGCAAATTGAATAAAATGTAATGTAAAGTTTTGTGCGCTCCGATGCAAATGTGAGTGAGATTGAGAGTTGAGCCAAAGCAACAGGAAATTGCATGGATTGTGACACGACTCACAATTTGCCTTGGCAATGGGCGGTAATTGGCAGTTAGGCTGTTCGCTTCAAAATGAACTCATTTCGATTCCCATAGACATTGATACTTGAGTCAACATCCAATCAAATTGCCCAGCTCAGGGACATGGCCAATGGAGCCAGCAGCAGCAGCAGCAAAAAATCTGAAATGAAAACAAACAACAGGCAAACATCAACAACAACAACAACAACAACAACAGCAGCAACAACGGCAAACAGCAAGAGGCCACAACAATTTTTCAGTATTTATTTACTTTGTTAATTGTGATTGTATTATATTATTTGATAAATATTATATGCATATATGTATATGCTGTGTGCGCGCCGAATTTATTGTTATTTCAGCATCGAGCATCGCATATTTTCCATATTTGACATATTTGCTTCAAATTTGATTAACTGCAAAAGTTCAATTGAATGCTGCATTTTAATTACACCGGTATTTCCTTTAATTTCCTCCTTTTTTTTTGCCTTTATTGATTGTTTGTCTTTTTTATGAAACTCTATTAGAGCTAACCAAAAAATAACAAGTAAGAAAGCTCTAGTCGAGACTGCTCGACTACGAGATCCCCTGAACCCTACAAGCAACTGATATTTCAATAATAATTAGCACCCACACACGCACTCATGCAAACAAATACACGCACACACACACACACTCACATATACAGGCAATTGCGCTTGGGTTGCGCTGCAGTGTTGGCAATATTAGGAGAACTTATTTGTTGAATAATTTAATTTCTAGACGTACGATCGTAATGAAACTTTCAGAACGTAATCATAATGTTAAAATGTATGTGTATACCGAATCACAAGTCTCTAGTATTTGATATACGACTTTTACAAAGATGAGGGTGAAGGGGTGGATTTAGGGGTGGGGGGTAAATTTTAACAAAAACCGAAATTGTATGACATGCGTCTTAATATACATTTTAAATTTGGAGACTGTAGCTTGAAAGATGTAGGAGATATAATTTTTAAACTGATCTTCGATAAGGTTTTTTATCGATAAAAAAGTATCGGAATGAGTTATCGTTTTTTAGTGATAAACTCGATATCCGCGTGATATATACGGACATTTTAAAAAAAAGTTGAAGTCTCTAGCTCTTATATCTTCTGAAATCGACGCGTTCAAACATACGGACAGACGGACGGACGGACGGACGGACGGACGGACGGACAGACAGACGGACAGGGCTAAATCGACTCAGCTCGTCGCCCTGATCAAGAATATATATACTTTGTGGGGTCTGCCACGCCTCCTTCTGCCTGTTACATACATTTTAACAAAACCATTATACCCTGATTTCCCATTTTCAATGGGTTCAGGGTATAAAAATAAATTGAAAAAAAAAAAGAAAACACAGCCAAACGAAAGCTGTGAACATTTGAATAAAACAATAAAACAGTGCGGCATTTAAAATAATATTTATTTAAGAAATTATATGAAATAGAAGTGCCAAATGAAGTAGATAGACGGCACAAGTGTTGAGTAGCGACAACTAAATAATTGATCAACACTTGTCTAGTGGTATAAATGATTTTTGACACAAACGAAATTGCGATGGTTTGATATGCCCAATATTTAATAATAATAATAATAATAATGATAATGGTATTTTGTTAATTTAAAATAATATTTATTTAAGGAATTATATGAAATAGAAGTGCCAAATGAAGTAGATAGACAGCACAAGTGTTGAGTAGCGACAACTAAATAATTGATCAACACTCGTTTAGGGGCATAAATGTTTTGTTTACACTGAAACGAAATTGCGATGGTTTGATATGCCCAATATTTAATAATAATAATAATAATAATCATAATGATGATATTTTGCTAATATAGTAATATATGTGTCGTTAGCATTCGATGCTTCTTCTGCTCTTTTATGTTTTGCAGCACTGCTTGCAATTTGAATTGGCATTTATGCATTGCATATGCATCCGAATTCTAATTAATTTCGCCTTCTCTGTTCCATTTCCGTTTCTCTATCTCTATCTCTATTTGTCTCTGTTTCTTTGTATCATATTCTACCTCTCTCCCAGTTCAACTCTCTGAATCTCGTCCTCTCTCTAGTATAGTATATTACATATATTTTAATCTATACCTAATTTTCTCTCTAACTAACCCAGTCTTTCCCTAGCACTGATACAGATCATATTTGCATTTCTCTCATTCTGTATTCGTTCGTATCTTTCTCTCTCTGTCTCTCTCTTTCTCTCTTTCAACCTCTATATTTATCGGTCTATCCATCAATCTTGGTATCCCAGTTTATCACACAAGCACTCTATCTATATCATATCTGCCTCTCTCTCTCATTCTGTAACTATATATCTTATATTACAGAGAGATAGAGAGAGATAGGGAGGGAGCTATTTTAATACCTCTTTGTCTATCTATTCTCCATTTTCTTTCTTTCTACCCCAGTCTAGCACTCTATTAGTCTGTCTGCATCAGGTCTATCTCTCTCTCTTTCTCATTCTTTATTTGTCCATAGCTTTCTCTCTCTATCCACGTCTTCATTTCTGTCATTTTCTCTTTATATATATGTCTCATTTTTTTTTTTTTTTTTTTTTTTTTTTGTATATGTATTTTCGTCTTTCTTTCTCTCTCTCTCTCTCTCATTCTCTCTATTTTAATCTCTCTATTTGTCTGTCTCTCTCTGCTATTGAATGAATCTCTCTCTTATGCACACGCACGTCTCTTTTCGCCTCCCTTCACTTTTCCTTTTCTTTCGCACCCACATCGCCAGCTCTTTCGCTCTACCTCCCTCACTCCCGCCCTCCCCCCACCGCCCACAAGTGTCTGTATCTTCGCTGGCGCTGACAACTTCAGTCAGTGTTGTTGTAACTCAATTGAACATTGTGAATATAAGGATTAATGTGATTGCGATTGCGAGTGCTGGCAGCGCACGCCATTTGGCGTTACCAATTGTGGAATTAAATTTAATGGCCCGATTTTGGCACTTCGCCAGTGGGCGTGTACAAATATTAATATTCTCATTTGCTGGCCATTATTTTATACGCCTTGTGCTCGGCGTTTTCAATTTCGCATCGGTTTGTCAGCTCGGCTTAATGCTATTTTATGAAACTCTGTGCAGGGGCACGCAAGCTGAAAATAAGGCCAACCCAACCAAAAACCAGAAGAAGAAGAAGCAGAAGACGAAGGCGAAGCAGAAGCAGAAGCAGAAGAAGGAGAGTATGCAGTCAGATAGATAGCTGGTTAGGAATGTGCCAGGTTAAGAGCCGGGCCGGGCGAGGGAACGAGCAACGTTTGGCAAACCGAAAAAAAAATTTGCTTTAACAGCAATTTTGATAACTGTATGTGCACGCGTGTGTGTGTGTGTGTGTGAGTGTGAGCATATCTGTGCGAATGTGCGTTTGACACTGTGTCAAAAAGTACCGTAATATTTGTCGTAAAACTTTATGATGCACAAAATTAGTTTTACAGCACTGGAAATAAAACCCACTCGACTGATGCCCTGCCAAAGGGATGGCGCGGGGAAGGAGCGGGAGGGGGGGGGGGGGGCAGCTCGCGCGCGCCTTTTCAATGGGCTCCAATCGATTTGGCAGCGAACAGTTCTGGAGCTTTGCCTTTGGCTTTGGTTGCGGCTTTGGCCTTCTGGGATCAGGAGAAGCTAACGATGCGCCGCCCCACTCCGGCCGTATATTTATTTATAATATTTTATGCAATACGCGTGCCAATGCAAGTTATTTATTTAGAAATTTTCTGCCATTTAGGCGCTTAATTGTTTTAGCATGGTTGGCCAATTGAGAATTTTCATTTACATTTAATATAAATGCACACACACACATACACACACACACACACAGGCTCACACCAGACAGAGTTTCGAATCATAAACTGTTATTGAATGTTATTCGGACAAATAAACCATGTTTATCTATGCAAATCAATTGGTTTTATTGATACTTTTCTTTCAGCCATTATTATTGATTTACACATTTATAATATGCGCACAATTAAATGCGCCAAAAAGGTGCATAATTAGGCGAACCACCTAGCAATTTATGTAATTTATATTTGCATTAATAATTAATAATTTATAGATAATGAAAACAAAATAAATAAAAAAAAAAACAACATAAATTCTAGCCACAATTTCGGCAACTGCAGGGCATCCATTAGTCTAACACTGCCGCTCATTCGCATAGGTAAGCTACGCACTTTTTGCCGTATGTCCACATGTAATATATTATCTGGGTTATTCTCTTTTTTTTTCTCTCTCTCTCTCTTTATGATTTGTGCTCGCTGTGCGCTGCTGCTGAAGCTTTCAGGTTTTGTTTGGATTTCATGGCCCGAAAACTATAAAAATTGATTTCGATGCATTCCGTGCGCCATCGATTTAATTTCACTTTGTGTACTTAAGCATATTAAGTGAGTGTGTGAACTGTACACTCGATTTATATTACAATAAATAAGGCAGGTATGAGTATGAGACCGTCGGGAGTGCTCGACTAGCAGATACCCTGAGCCCCCATGATGTATGTATATGCTGATATGTATTCCAATCATTCGTCGCTTCTATTATGCATACATAATAAACAATATATGCACACACACTCACACATACACACACACACGCACGCATAAGCACACGCTCTGCTTGCTGCGCAGCTAACGAAGCGTCTGCGCTTGGGATGCAGCCTGGGCTATACTATTGAATCTTATCTGCCGAATAACTTTTCTTTTAGATAGACTTTCTTAATCAAACGCTCAGAGCGTGTTATTGGCATTCATTTGCATGTATTTGACAATGCACAAGAGTTTCGTATATAAAATTCTTATATATGTATGTATATATTTGTATTTTTGCAAATTTGGAGAGAAGGAACAACAAAATAACTGTATGCATCAGACAGACATACATAGTATAACTAAAACAGAGAGCTCTTGGGGCATAAAAGTCATGCTGAAGAAACAAAGTCAAATTGATGATTATTATCGATAGTAAGACAGTTATCGAGAAACAAATGAGGATGCGCATGGTGTATATGGTATGCGTCTATGCATATTAAGCCTCTAGATTTGATGGTCTTCGAGATCGTTGCGTTTAAACAGAAAGACAGACGAAAACACAGACTGGGGAACGAAGTGAGAGACGAGAAGGGGACATATGCACTACATTGGCTCAGCTCTTCGCCCTGATCAAGAATACATATATACAAACATATATACAAAACTAATATACCCCGGCATGCAGCTTTCAATGGGTTCCGAGTATACAAACGAAACGAAATGAAACTGTACACATTTATATAATTTGAATAATTTTTGTTGTCTGACTGCATTCATGTGCTGGCTGCTTGGCTGCTTGGCTGGTTGGCAGCTTTAAAAAGAATATATATGTATGTACATACATATGTATGTATGTATATACATGTATGTATGTATATAGGAATATTGCGTATACGCAGCTTGCTGGCAGTCAAGCGCAGAGACCCCTAAATGAAATCACAATATTTGTCAAGCATCTTAGCATGCTGCTCCACTTGCCTCGCTCTCAGTTTGCCTAACCATAATGATGCGGCAGCTGGCAACGTTTGTGCAGTCTTCACGCACCAGGTACAACGTGGCGTATGCGTAATGCGAGTGCTCATATTAGAGCAGCAGCAGCAGCAGCAGCAACAGCAGCAGTTGCTCGCATTGTTTTCCCAGCGACGGCAAAGGTGCTCAAACAATTTTTGCAAGCAGAGCAAATAATATGCGCTGCATACGGTAATCAGCTCATCTAGCCGAAGGGTTCGAGCCAAGTATCAATGTAATCATAGCCAGGCACACTTGCAGCCCCAGTTAATGGGTCAGTAAGCCCCTTAAAGCAGTTGGATCTGATTCGACACTTTCACTGAATAGACACAATGCAATTTAAGCGGTCCGATAAGATTCTTAGCTTAGTTCAACAAGCTTTGCATATATATGAGGGGAAAACCTTTAGCTGGAGTTGCTTAAATATTCAAACATTTCTCCTTTAAATAAACAAACTTTGTATACCTTGTTGAAATGGAATTTAAGGGTATAATGCTTTTGTTGAAATGAATGCGTGACATGCAGAAGAAGAAGGCGTGGCAGAACACTTGGAGTATATATGTACATATATACAGTCGAGTTCGGTTATAGCGACTCCGCTTATAGCGTCCGGCACGGAAATTCTAGTCCACAGGCAAACTTATATATATATGTGTGAACTGTTACGGTTATAAAGACGGTCCCACTATATATACACACATCATGCGTGACTCCCTCGGTTTTATGAGAGACATTTATGTATCTAGTCGTATACGAATAATAATATTTTGATGACTGATAAATATCACTGATATCACATTGGCTTGTTATCGATAAAAATCGATAGTTTCATGCTGTTTCCACTGGACAACTAGAGATAGCTAGGCATGTCCATATAATTAACACAGAACGCACTTTATATGTCTTAAGATACTTGATACTTTGCTCTATATGTATGTATATGATTTGCATATCAGCTCTTCACGGCCTACAGGGTATCTCCGAGTGTAGCAGCTTCAACTCCTGCCCTTCGACTCTTAGGTTGTGGCACTGTTTAGTTATTCCTTAACCGTTTTCAATATATGATGATATCCTTTGTCTTGATGTGTCTATAAAAATATGTTAAATCAGTATTTGTCTGCAATACGTATAGATATATAAAAATAGATACTACATACGCCGTTGTCTCATCATCTATCCCCTATCAAGCTAAAATCCATTCAGGCAACCAAAATTGGCAGCTCAGGTGGGGGCAGGGAAATTGTTTAAGTAGATGCTTCGGCACCTGTGTGCGCGTGTGTGTGCGTGTGTGTAAGCGTGTGCGGCAGGGCTACGCATATTTAACTCTTGGCCTGCCACGCCCATTTTCAACGCCCAGCTCAGTTGGCACACGACGACAAATCATAGCTGGAAATCGACAAGAACAAGAGGGGAAAAAAAAGCACTACCAAAGCCGGATTCAGTCTGGGAATCTGATTTGTGGTCTGAGTTTGAGTTTGAGTTTGGATTTCGTTTTGGGTTCGAGCTCAAGTTTGAGTTTCGGGCTGCGCTAGCGACAGCCGCAGGCGCACTTTGGCCGCATAGGCCCATTGAGATTGAAGTCACTTCCGACAGCTACAGTTATTCGCATATTTGACAAAGACATCAGGCAAGCGGAATGACGAATGGGAATGGGAAAAGAGTGAATGTGAATGTGAACGTGAATGTGAATGTGAATGGAACTTGGCAGTTATGCCATACCGTAGTCTCTCAATACACAAATTTATGCAAGCTGTTGGCGCTGCCCTGCCCATCTACACACACACACACACACGAAAGTGCGGTACTACTCAAACATATGCGGGTTTCACAGAGCTCTCAATTGGTTTTTCTTCTTTCCTGTTTCATTTCTTGTCTGCTTATACTCTACCAGAGGGCATTCCAGCCTGTCCACTGCCCATGCAAACGGTGTCCTTCGCTTGGCAGCATAGACTTCATAATTCACTCGGTATGTATGTATGTACATACATACATACATACATACATACATATATTTATAAAGGCCAAGTTGGCTTCATCGTTGAGTATTCAGATTTTGGCTACGACTTTAACTAGTTTTCTACAACTGAAACGGAAGCAACAAATGCAACTGCACCTGCAACTGCAACTGTGTATTTAATATTCAAATTGAATTGAAATCGAAGTAAATGCATATAGAATTTGTTTCACAATATATTCGTAGCCTGCTTTATATAGAGGCGTGTGTTAATGATGTAATGTATATGTCAGAAATAATGATATTATTCGAATATACCTTCTAGCCGATAGTTGTATCGATATGTATGTAAAGTTGTGAAGTCTATATTGATTGACTTGGTTTGAGTGGGATGTTAGTCAACACTAAAATCGATTAGTCTGACACTGACGATACTGTCAGATAGGGAAGTAGAATTCCAACTTCATTAATACATATTTAGAAGATAGAGATAGATAGAAGAGATGGATTATTTGTTTGTATTGAATAGTTAAAGCAACGTTATTAGAATTGAAACATTTTTTGTGATGATTAAATTAGTATTAGTGATATTTTCACTATTTTTAAGTTTTAATAATGTAAATGAACATATGAAGAAAATCAGTGGGAATAAAGGACTAAGCACATCTTTTTATTCTAATTTTATTTTTATCAATTGTAAATGGTTTTTTTTTTGTTTTTTTTTTTGTTATTTTAAGTATTCTTTACATATTTACTTTTATTTTAAATTTTTTATTAATCACTGAGCTCATTTCATATAGGAAATCAGTGCATAATAGCTTTGCTCTCCCTGAATATAAAAAAATGTTTTTATTTTTCAGTTTTATTGTATGATGTAAAATAATAAAGAATATAATCGAGCTTATTTTGAGATTGTAATATTCCTACAAAAGCTCCAAAAGAAAATAAATTTTAAGCATACTAAAAAATAGTTGTACACAATTTAATAACAAAAGGTAAATGAAATAATAATACATATTTTAAAAAATAATAATAGCCAAACTTGTATTCACAATATATAAAAACAACAAACAATAATAAGTAAGCGAATTAATGAGCTAAAAAAAGAATAATAGATATAAAAACAAAATGCAAGTAAAATAATAATATACCATTTTTTTAACTAATACCAAACTTTCATTTAAAATATATGAAAACAACAAAAAATAATAATAATAATAAAATAATAGTAATTAATCAGTTTATTTAAACAAAAAATAAATAAAATAATTATAGAACTTTTATGAAAATAATAATAAATAATTATACTTAAAATAATGTTTTTTTTTTTTTTTAACTCTCACGTCAAATATGCACATAAACAGATTTCGTATGGAGCCAACTGCTTGCAAGGGTATTTTATATACGACGGACGCAACTCGATTGTTTATTTGTTTTTCTTCTCTGCTTTTGCTGTTGTGTTTAAGCAACAAAGGCGCGTATAAGTAACGTAATGTGCTTGCATTACCAACACACGCACACGCATACGCACACACACACACACACACACACAGACAAAGAGACGTACACATTGAAACTAGAGCCATTTATTGTAGACCATAATATACATCTACTGATATACGCATATATACTTCTATATACATACATATATACATATATATATGTATGTATGTATATATCTGGTCATTGTGTAGTTATGCTCAAATGTAGTTACATAATTTGCTGCTCGACTGCTGCCAATGTTGTTGCTGTTGCTGTTGCTGTTGCTGCTGCTGCTGCTGCTGTTGCTGACACACAAATTAGAGCCATGGCCATAACATTCATGTGCCTGCTCCAACAAATATGCAATAAAATAAAACTACACTTAAACGCCAGCTGGCCAAAACGAGTGCCATTGAAAAGTGCGAATCGGCATGGGAGCGGGCGCTAGCTGCCGTCTCGCATTGGGCCGAAGATATGAATAATCAGCGTGTTTCCCAACCGTACCCCAAAAAGAGAAAAAAACCGAAAAAGAAATACGCAGAAAAAAAAGCAAGAAAAAGAAAAAGAAAAAAAAATTGTAAAAGAATGCAAACCAATCAACAAGCAAATCCAATACAGCCCAAGGGAGACCCAAAAAAAAAAAAAAAAGAACTTGGGCTCTCAACGCGTTAGAGGACACTAACTAACAGCCAAGCCAAGCCAAGCCAAGCCAAGCCAAGCTAAGCCAAGCCAAGGCAGGCCAGCCCCACTGCCACGCCCACGTTAAGAATTCAAATCGTATTGCCACTTAAACTCAAAATGGCTCGCTACACATGTCGCTTTGTGCGTGTGTGTGTGTACGTGTGTAGATTCCGGGTCTTGTATAGCTCGCGCTATGCTTTCAATTATGGGTGCCATCAAGCCCGAAACTGAAATGTTTGAATACATTGCCATTTAGCCCGGGACGGGGCAGCTGTGCAAAGGAATGATGGGCATGGCGCGGATTGTCCTAAGGTCGATCCCGGTCAGGGGGACCGGGACTGCCTTCGCTGGCCCACGCTGGCTGTCTGTCTGGTGTGGGCTTACGAGGTTTTTGGGGGGCGTGCCAACGCATATATCACAAGTGCGACACAAAACGTAAATCAAATGATATGCGAGTGCAAGTATGACAAGTATGTATTATGTTAGTAACTACGAGTATGTATTATCAGCAACGCCATATTGTGCCTCACACTACTACACACACGCGGCGCACAAACTCCCCTCCGCAGCCACCGGCCCAGTCCCAGTCCCAGTCGTAGCACCCAGATTCTGGCGTCGAATGGCAACCGACGTTGTGCGTGCTGTGGTCCTGGTGACTGGCACCGGGCTCGAGTTCCGTCGGTCTAGCTCTGATCCCGCTTTGCCAGTGCCACTCCCAGTGCTAGCTGGTTCCAGTCTGGCCCTGTTACTGTTGCTGGTTCATGGCCGAGCAACAACAGCAACAGCAACAGCAGCGAGACCGAGCAGAACAAGTCAGAAGTAACGGCAAACGAGTGACATGTTTATCGCCATATTTTCCGAGCCATGACTAAAGAGCCAAACGCATAAATACTGTGAAAAGCAGGCGACAAAAGTTCAAGAGCAATGATGAACGGGACGGGGATAGGGAGAGGGAAAGGGAATGCGAGTGGTAGTGGGAGTGAACGGAGGCGAAGGCGGAGGCGGTGGCCCACATACGTGAGTGTGAATGTGTGCACGCCCCGATTACGATGGCAAAAACGGGGACAAGTTCTGTTGGCGAACCACAATTGAATAAAATGATCGCATCTAATTCCAGGCCATTAAACTGAGATCTGTCACTCGAACGAGTTGATTTATGTCGGAAATCTTGCGCAACCATTGTAAACTAGAATTATATATGCCTGAGAGCCCACGAGTCTGTTATCGATATATATCGAATTATGTTATGGAACTCGCATATCATATATACAGAAACTGTTACTTTAGTCACCTCCAAATGAAGCATTTCTTGCATTAATCGATCAACTATTAGCTTATCGATATGTCACCACTCAAATTTGAAATAATCTGATGTGCTGGGGCATATAAAACATAATTGAAGCTGTCGATCGATATCGATAACGATATGTTTGCCCTTGCCTATTAATAGCGTGATGTAAGTCATATATCGACAGACCAAAATTGACTTATCGATCCATTACCATTTCCGGCCTATCAACTATGGCTGGCACAAGGAAGCATTTCACATCCTCATCGAGCAGCAGCAGCAGCAGCAGCAGCCAATAACCATAATAATTGAATTGATTCTAGCTTTTTGGACACATTTATCGATAACTTGATTTAAGCTGACTGCCATTACAGATTGGGTCGCGCGTCAGGCAAATGACAAACTGCATTACAGCATCCGACAGCTGCTTTGGCCCACATACACACACACACACATACACACACATACGTACGTATACATACTTACATTTGTATGTATATTGTCCCGCTCGAGTGGTGCTTTGCTGCTATTAGTGGTGCTAGCTGCTGTTGTTGGCCATCAATCTGCATTCATGGCATTCATCATCCAAAAAACAGAGTCAGATACAAATATGGCGACACAGAAACCATTTGCAAATACCTACTCGTATTCTACATACATGAATTCACACACACACACACACACACATGCACGCATGTGTATGTAAAAAAAAAAAAATAAGAAATCGGTGGCTTTTGTCAATTGGTATTCCCATCGTGCAAATACTGCTGCTCCCCAGTGAGAGACTGTGAACCCTGGAAATGGGCCAAATTGGATATAGCGAAGCTGGGGCCAGCATGTGGGGGAAGGGGGGGGGGGCTGTGGATGGAGCTGCAACGCTGTTGTCAAGCGTAAAAAAAGCGTCATTGAGATGTCAACTGTGAAAAGTGCGACCGGGTCCCGGGAACATCCATGTGGTGAGCCAATAAATATCGTGTTTAAGCCAACACCCAAACAAAGTGATGCGAAAATAACACAGCGACTGTCAGGCCAATCGGTTGGGCCGAAGGCCGAGGCGGGTCCGTCGCACAGCGCGGAGGGACGGACAGAGGCATAGTGGGGAGTGGGGGAGAACGTGGCGACAGTGCGACCATGCGATCGGTGGGTGCGGCTTTTGGCCATTGTGTACGCACATGGCAAACAGTGTGAAGGCGTTGGAGCATAAACAGTTTTTGACATTGTCAGGCCCAAGACACATGCTAATGCCTGACTGCCTGACTGCCTCGGCAATCGGCGCACACACACACATATACACCCACATCGTGCTTGTGCGCACGTCTCTCTCTGTGTGTGTGTGTGTGAGTGGGTCGGCTTTGTTGGCCGCACACACGGCTTGTCCAGTCAGCCATAAACGTTATCTGTTCATTGCGACAAATGCATGAATAGTTGCGTCTCATGCTCCCGTTCCGTGTCCCGAGCTTATACCCTGTACGCCCCCCGCCCAAGCATATGGGCATGACAAAATGCGACTGAACAAGCTGTGTGCGTCTGCTAAGGGCAAAGGCCAACATCCTCGACTATGCCGTTAAGTAAAAGCTCGTTTAATTTGAAAATGAGCCATTTACAGCAGAGACCAGACCAGAACAGACCAGACCAGACCAGGCCAGACCAGAACAGACGAGCATCCAGCATGCACAACAATTTATTTCCATTTTTGCCTATGCTTTGCTCCACATAAACAGTTTAATAAAAAGCCTCAGAGAGCGACAGCTAAACCTTCGATATGACCTAGTTAATGGGCTCGCTAGATAACGGACAGATCCGGCCTCCGGGGCTAGCCTGTCTGTACGGCTTATAGAAAGCAGGTGACGAAATTAGGGCAAACGAGTTTTCATAATAAAAACAATAATAATAATAATATTATTATTCTCTATGATAATTACAATATAAATGTGAGCAATAATTAGCCTAATGAGTTGGAATAATAATAGTAATTAAAGTATCTACCAAAAAACATGGGTAATAATTCTGATAATTATATTAATATATCAAGATTAAAATAAGGCTAATAATAATATACTGCAGTCATTAAAATAATAAACTTTAGTAAGACAATAATTATGTTAACAGTTATAATGAGAATGTTAATAAGGCTGATGATGATATATAACATATTCATTATATATGTGATTACATTATAATATATTCTTTTTTAGTGCCTTACTCTATAAGTTAGTTTTAAGTTAATTTTTTAAGGGTTCGTTTCTTTTTCTTAATTTAAATACTTGTTTGTTATTATTTTTCTGTGTAAATTATATTTATTATTTTTTACATTAAATTTTTGTATTATTTTCTTTTTAATATTGGAATTTCCATTGGAACTATTATAATTATTACTGCTTTGAATATTATAATTTTGTAATATATAATAGTTTACTCTGAATAGCATAATATGTAATTATGGGCTACAATATATTCAAATAATTTAATTGATTTAAACAATATCCTCTCCTCCTCTCTCTCTATCCTTTCTTTCCTTATCAAGCTCGCTCTCTGTCTATCTCTCTCTCTCTTTCTCTCCAACTCTCTTTCTCTTTCTCCCTCTCCCTCTCTCTCTCTCTCTCTCTCTCTCTCTCTCTCTCTCTCTCTCTCTCTCTCTCTCTCTCTCTCTCTCTGTCTATCTCTCCAGATCACTATCGCGCTGTCTTTGTCTGTTTCATTCTCCATCTTACACTGACAATCTTACTCTCTTTCTCTTCCCTCTCATCCCTCACAATCTCTTTTCCCTCACTCTGTATCTCTCTCTCTCTCTCTCTCTCTCTCTTCTGTCTTCCTCTCCCTTTTGCAACATTTACAGGGTATATCCCTTAGCAAGCAATATTTGTCTTGGAAAACTATCGTGCTGTAAGCAGAGAGGGTGGCCGATACCGGAGGCGTTACGATGACTGTTTTTCAGTTGAACAAGTGTTTGCCACATGGCAATTTATACACATGCGATATCTAACTATCTGCCCTTAACCTCGTTATATATAATATGTAGATATATGCGTTGTATGTTGTGCATTTATACAGCAAGCTGGCCAATAAATCGGCTGCTTTTATGGCCTGGCCCGAGATTCACGTTTGCGGCCGGGCCTTTGACTTTATGGAGTCCATTCCGTGACAGAACGTGACATGAAAGCTACGGCCAACTACGTTAACACCCGGACACCCGGACGCCCGGACACCAGGACACCAGGACACTTGTATGCCAGAGCTGAAGCTGTGAACCGATTTGTCATTATTATTGGAGACACACGGCAAAGCGGCCATAAAAGCCATACATGCAACACGCTGTTGCCGCAATAACAACAACAACAACAAATGATAAGCCACACGCGCGCCTATGGGGCACAAAAGTCGAAATGTTGACAAACAGCTTAAAAATTGAACGTACCGCCACGACTCGCGACGATTGCGGACTGCGAATGATGCACAAACACACGCAATTGCGGCGCACGCTATTTGTATATAGAGTGGAGCTTACGAGCTTAGCACTAAGGGCTTCGCCGACCTTTGATACCCTATAAAAACTAAAATGAGCCTAAAAATGCGCTTTAAATGGATCGTCTTGGAAAAAAGAGAGAATGCGGCCAAGAAAATAACAAAATGAGAGAGAGAGAGAGAGAGAGAAGGGATTGAGAGATAGACAAGTCCACACAGAGACCGAGAGAAAATCTCATACAGAAAATGAGAGATAAAACCCGAAAGTAAATGAAAGAAAAACTCTGAGAGAGCGAGAGAGAGAGAGATATAGAGGGTAATAGATCAAACAAGAGGAAGAGAGTGAGATTTTGAGGGACAGAAAGATAGATATTACTATAGATATAATGGAAGAGAGATAGAGAGAGATAGATAGATAGAGGTCTAAGCACATAAATAAATATTGTATTAAGATAAATTGGAGAGTTTGGCAGAGAGAGAGAGAGAGAGAGAGAGAGAGAGAGAGAGAGAGAGAGAGAGAGAGAGAGAGATAGCGAAAGTAAGAGATATTGGTAAAGATACAGATAAAGATACACAGAGATAGGGAGAGAGAGGGGTATATATATATATAGACAGAGATGATAACTTTAAGGCCCACACTTTATATAACAAGAAAATGGTAGAGTTGAGATGGTAAGTCTCTAACAAGAAAAAAGAGAGAGTGAGAGAGAGAGAAGACTCATAGCAAACATTAGAAAAGCAAACAAAGAGAAAAGAGAGCAGCTACATCAGCAAGCTTTATTACAAAAGTTTCATACGGAATATAAATTCCAAGACAAATATAAATTTCTAGTAAAAACAGCCAAAAATTTGCAGCTTGAGCAGCGCCCAACACATTCGTTCTATAATAAGACAGGGTATTATGGGATGGACTGCCCGTACCGTAGTTGCCATCATATTGAGTTGGTTGAAAGCGATTTCAATTGACCGCTTAACACTGACATCCTCTTGCAGGGCTTTACAGAAATCAATAGAAGGAAGCTTCAGTAATTTCGTATTGAAATCATTTATCACGTTCCGAGTGATGAATGGAAACAAAAAATTTGTTTATTGAACCGAAAGATAAAAGGCGACCAATTTGTAAGTGGCTGGCAAATAAGCTCTTGGGGCTCCGGGGGCAAAGAGTGCTGGGAGTACCTTAAAAAAAAAAAATGTTGAATGACATTAAACTTATGCCAAATGGGTTAACTTGGCTATTGAAGAAACGCTGCAAAACATAATCCGAATCCTCTATAAGCAGAAGCCTCGATAGAACAAATGAAATGACTAAAAATGTATGTGTAAATAGCAAATGAAATTTCCTAATGAAACTAGGTCGTTGGGGGCCCTGTTCCGGGATGCTGAAAGCTCTGAAGCGCACCATTGTCTCTTGATGGCTCGACACTCGATGTGGACAGGAGTGTGTGTGTGTGTGTGTGTGTGCATAATTCCTTGTGTATACATGTGTCTGTGTGTGTGTGGCTCGTTCAATTGTCGTCAATGGGCAAATATCTAGGCATTAATTGCAAACAACCGAGAGACGAGCCCAAGACGTATGCAACGCTTTGTGGCAGCTCGTTTGCATGTAGCCAAGCCTGACACATGTCCAACGGCCTCGGCTTGAGCGTGAGCTGCCTGTGGTGGCTGCTGGCTTAGCCAGACTATTCCAATCAAGCCCAGGCCGTGGGAGCACGTGCCATCTCTGGGCCATCTGCTTAATTAGTTGTACCATAAGCGAATTTGTATTCAATTTCGCGCAAACGTTTCCCATTTCATAACAGAATCGCATGTCATGTGGCACAGCCCATAAATTATATTGCCAAACAACTTGGCAATTAAGTGCAGGCCAGTAACGTGCTAGCTTGACTGTGTGAGGGTGCAGATGGTGGGGCCATCTCGGCCATCTTAGTTGGCGCGTGCCACACAGAAAGCCCCACCAGAAGAAAAAACTACAAGCGAGCGAGTTGATGCTGATATGGAGGCGATACAGCCGCTTGCCATATCAAATTTACACCTAACAAACTTCATAACAAAGTCATAAAAACCCCAGCAGACCCTTCACTCCGCCATATCCATAGGCCATAAAAATGTACATAAGCTTCATGAGCGGCAGCCGGGACCGGCAAGTGGAGTGGGCGCCAACGGCTCAGGGGAGGACCCGTAAAATGGGGGCATACAAACAAAGTGCCCGGCTAATAGCAAATGAAAAGCCAAATGGAAGTCCATAGGAGGTAGCTGGCCACATTGCAGGCAGGCTCTTTAAACAAGTGAATCCTTTCCACGCTCCGTCTCAGTCTCTTTCTCTCTCACTCACTCTTCTGGCGACTTGCGAACGATATTCAACATCCAGCGATTGCTCACTCGTTCGCATGACGTTGGTCAAATATGCATATGAATATAAAACTATTTGGACATTTTGGCCGGACCCGAAACTTTTCCAGACGCCCCAGAATTGGTGGGCCGACAGACAGACAGACAGGCAGACGAACAGGCGGACGTACGGACTACAGTAGGTTCAGTGGCCAATCTTTTAGCAACATCCAACAGGCAGCACCAAAAAATCCACCCCCCACACACACCCCCTGCAACAGACGAGCAGGTCATGTGCCAAGGGCAGACACACGAATTTTAGTTTCAGTTTCCGTTTCGGTTTCGATGTTGGGATTTGTGTTTACGGGCTTGGGGCCGAGCGCCTTGTTGCCCATGTCACCGAGCCTGTAATGTATTCTAATTGAATGTTGAACTTGACCAGCATGGAGCATATGCAATTGCCAACAACAACAGCACACACACACACACACACACACACACACACACACACACACACACACACACACACACACACACACACACAAATACGCACATACATGGGCGTTGAATGCTATTTACACGCATATTCTATTTCTTCTGCTTCTGGCTTTTTACAATATTACCTTAAAATTTGTAATGTAAACACGGAACACGTTGAGCATAAAAAAAAAAAAAAATGAAAAAAAAAAAAAACTCCCGTAAATGTGTGCAGTAAATGTGATTTGCGTCGGGCCGTAACGGATTTTATCTACATGAAAATAGTTGAATTGAAAGAATATTTTCAGTTCTGTTGTACGGAATTAAAATAACTGTAAATTTATTTACAAAAGAAAGAATAATGGGTCTACAGATAAAATAAATACTTTCGTACTGTATCGATTTTTATAGAGCATCGAGAGAATCGAAAGTGAACTGATCTATGTATATCTGTATCTATATCTATATCTATATCTATATCTATATCTATATCTATATCTATATCTATATCTATATCTATATCTATATCTATATCTATATCTATATCTATATCTATATCTATATCTATATCTATATCTATATCTATATCTATATCTATATCTATCTATATCTATATCTATATCTATATCTATATCTATATCTATATCTATATCTATATCTCTATATCTATATCTATAGTCTATATCTATATCTATATCTATATCTATATCTATATCTATATCTATATCTATATCTATATCTATATCTATATCTATATCTATATCTATATCTATATCTATAGTCTATATCTATATCTATATCTATATCTATATCTATATCTATATCTATATCTATATCTATATCTATATCTATATCTATATCTATATCTATATCTATATCTATATCTATATCTATATCTATATCTATATCTATATTATTCGATATTATGATACATTTCGTCTTCTTGTTTTAAAAGTTTGCATAATTTGGACAGTCACAATTCGCTTCATAGGCATCTAGAACTTGGTAGTCTTTTATTCTTCAGGGAATGATTCTGTCCAGGTGTATATCCCATTGGACTGTACGTAAATGCATGTGGAGTGCATTGCAGATTCAGGTATGCTGCATTTTTGGATGTCTCATATTTCATTTATCCTCACCCCTTTGTATTCATCCCATTGTGAACGAAATCAAGTCTATTGCCACTAAAGAACACTGTTGTGTTCGTACTCGTGCCAGCCTTAAACCTGACAGCTCGTCCTTCAGCCAGCTCCATGTTAAGCCTCTGAATGGTGCTTCCTCTAGTTCACTCTGCTATACGGGTGATTGGTCTTGCCGAAATATATGCGAAAACAATCTGCCTGACCCTTCTGAGTGATGACCGAAATTCAGTATGTATAGAGAAGGCATTAATTTTACAATTTATCAATTTAAATTTGTAGAAACTTTTACAGTTTCCATAAGACTAAAATCAGAAAAAATAATTTAGGAATGCTGTAACCCACTACATGTTGATTACTGCCACAAAAGTAACTCGAATGAATTTTTGAAATGTTATAAAAATATTGAAATAGCTCGACGGGCCACAGAAAGCAATCAAAGTGAGAATTAGTCAAACGAAGACAAACTTTGCCATTTATGCAATGCATTGCCAGATAAATACATATTTGACACAAAAGCATTTCATATTTGTTGCTGTTTTTTCTTTGATCCCTTTGCTTTAAGGTAAGCAAACCCACCCGCCAGCAAAGTGGTTCACTGCAGTTGTTGGTTTGGTTTAGTATTCATATAGATATTTCGCAACGTATGACAAATTCCGAAAGGTCAAAGCAAACAGAGGGAATTGCGCAATGCGACGCACAAATGTTTAAGCTACATTTTCCAGATGGAATGTAATTTTATTGAAAAACCAATGCACTGAGCGCCCGGACACGCCTACGCTTACGCCTATGAGCTTTGAGCAGCGACCCCCCGTGTGCACCTTTGTGCACATTGATTGCATTGTGCATTGTGCGCGAATTTCAAATATATGTACATGCACACGTGCATATGTATGTATGCATGCACACATATGCGATTCGATTCGAGGTCTGGTATCCGAAAAAAAGACAATTTAGCTAAAATTGCACAGCTCCAAATGCAATTACCATAACAAATCAAATATTTTATTGTGAAAAAAAATAAAAACAATTATATTATATGTATATATGTATAATAAAAAAAAAAATCTAAATCTAAATCTAAATCTGTAAAAAATAAAAGATTTAGCAAGCGTCAAATTTCAATTTTAAAGCAAGCAAAACGTTTCCGCCTTGTCACACAGACTTGCATACCCATACATATATATGCACGCACACACACAGAGAGAGAGAGAGAGAGACACACACATACACTGCATACCACGTACCGCCACATGCCGCATGCCACATACCGTGCGGCACATACATGTACATATGTATGAAACAAACGGAATCCCAGCATTTCACATGTCGATTTAAGATCCCAAGTTTGACAATATGTTGAATCATTTAAAATTTTATTGAAATAAATTGCAAATATTTTCACCAATACGAAGGACGATTCATTCGCATCACAGGATAAACAAAACATTACCAAAGAAGAGATCAAAATCGAGTCTAATGACGTAAGAGTTGACATGTTAGGTATTTATACAATATATATTTATATATTGTATATATGTATGTATGTATGTATGTATGTACCCTTCGTCTGATTGTTTTTATGCAAGATTCACCTTATGTTATGAGAATGTTTACACAAAACTTGTTTTTTATTTTCTTTTTGCCACCAATTTAACATGTAAGACAGGTTGTTGCATATGTATGTATATGTATATATATATATGTATATATGTATATATATTTTGTATGTATTTTTATATATATAATGCGATATATGTGTATTATTTTCTATTCAATAATTTAGTGAAGTCAATAGCAGAGTCTGTTCTCTGTTTGCCAATTCTGTTAAACTTTGTCGCGATTACCTCATACTGCTGCATTAGTATTAGTGTGAGTCTGAGTGCTTGCATTGCACTGTTGTAAAAATGTTATCCGATTGAGCTTGCGTCTTACATGCACGCTGCTCACTCCAAGACGAAGAGAGAGAGAGAGAGAAAACTAAAGAGAGTGAGCTGTAGCTGTTGCTCACGATTGAGTGTCTTTTAACAGTGACTGTTGCTGAACATAGTCCCATGCTGCTCGCGCTGCTGTGTGGGAGAGAGATGACCAATGAGAGCGCATTCGGACAGCTTCATTATGTTTGTCATTGGGCGAAGACTAAAATGAAGGCGAAGAGAAGACTAGAAATTGTCATTCTGCAAAATTTCTTTGTGAAAGACAGCATGCTGAGAGTTCATTTGTGCGCACAGACATTAAATTATGAAATTATAACGGAAGGTGTCCAAGTTTACACAACTCTGAAATACATATGCATACACATATATGTATACAAAGATATTTAAATGCTTATATGTATGTATATATGTACATATGTATGTATATAGTATATGTAAATACTAGGTTGCAAGGTACTTTCTCGAACAACTATTCCAAATTGAATATATGTAAACTCTGAGATAAACTTTCAATATGCAATTTAAATTGCATTATATACGAGGTGTGCTCCAAAAGTATTGAAAATGTTGAATTTCCACGAAATGCGTATACTTGATTTTCTATTTTCATCACTTTTCTTGTCGCCCTAGCCTGAGACTCAGGGTTCCCAATTAGACCGTAAATCTCATCCATTTTGAATACTTGGCGCATTTTTTGTTAAAGCTTCCAAGTTTTTTTTTGGCTTGTCTGCGTTAGCCGTTGTTAGCCTATTCCACACAAAGAATATATATCCCTTTTTTGGCCAAATCACTAATGAGGCCGCAACCAACATCGACCTGAATCTGGTCGGGCTGAAGAAGCCCCAGAAATGTGGGCGGTACGCTTTGATGAGTACGATGGCAGCGTTGGCGCAGCTGAACAAGATCATGAAGGTAAGTTTAAAATTAGATGAGTATACGGACTTGAATACTTGAATAATGAAAAATCGAATATTTAAGATATGGATAGAGGTATTCAAGAATAACTGAATAATATAAAAAATGCAATATTAAAAATATGAATGTAGATATTCAAGAATAAATATGTATATAATATAAAAACCCCATATATTTAAGTTACTGAAGATGTTTAGCGAATTCAATCGATTCGAATGCAACGCACGCATTACACTGTTGAGCAAAAGAAATGTATTTGTTGGCCCACGGGCCAATTAGAAGCTGCAACGGGCAACAAATCAGCTGTGCAACGCATCAGCGTAAGCATCAATGCACTTGTTTTCAAGATTAAAAGCTGAAACGGTGCTGGGCGGGGTAAGCCGGTTAGAGAATGCCACAAAACTGCTACCATATTACCCGATAGCGAAATGGTGCAAAGTTGTTTTTAAGCCTATGAGCTGTGGCCGCTGCCATTCCCCATTCGCTCCACCCTATGCGCTGTGCCTCATTCTCTATTCCCCATTCACATCCACATCCACGACTGCATCCGCATCCACATCCACATCCACACAGTGGGTGCTACACGATTTGGCTGCTCCTTGTTGTGGCTGCTGGCTAAGCATCGCTGAGCTGCGTCCAGTTCCTACGTGCGCTGGACTCTCTGCTGCTGTTGCAGTTGTTGCAGCTGCAACAAAAACAAAAGCGTTGAAACCACCAAACACCAAATGCTGTCAGCCAAACAGAGAAGCTACGATGGCCATGGATATATATATATATACATATGTACATGTATATATATGTATATATATATATGTTCGTGTGTGTGTTTCAGCAACATTGTTGTTGTTGGCATTGATGGCAACGCAGGAGCAGAGCAGCCGTTAGCACAACTGCTGCCAGCTGTTAAAGTTCACACACACACAACCTACACACACACACACGCGCGTGTGTGTGTGTGTGTGTGTGTGTGTGAATGCTCCTGTTCATTTGCGCATCTAATGAAGCTGAGCGCTGCAAATGTGCGTGGGCGGTTAACGACTGCGGCTGCTTCTGCGGCTGCGGCCGCCATTGCCTCGCCTCGCCTCGCCTCGCCTCGCCTCGCCTCGCCACGCCACGCCTGGACTTGCTGCTGCTGCTGCAAAAAGTTAGCCAAGCGCAGAGCGACGCGACGCCGCCGTTGCCGAGACCCACGCCAAAAACAAACTGTTCCATTAGAGATGAGCTGATTAACATGCAGCCGCAGCGAGCAGGCGACGCAGCCAAAAAAAACGAGCAAGCGAAAAAACAGTCAAAAAAAAACAGAAATTGAAATAAACTAAAAATAAATGTTATAAAATTATTAACTCATTTACACAGTGCAGTAAACAACGGGGCAAACAACCAAGCCGAACCCCAACTTTGTCCCATATTTAATTTAATTTTCATTATAGATAAACACTCCATAGAGAGAGAGAGAGAGAGAGAGAGAGAAAGAGAGAGTGCTGAAATTGTAGCTGATTGAATCTTAATATAAATTTGATGCCTTTTTGATAGCGCTATAGCTAGCTATATCTAGATATATGCTCTATGTATGTACATATGTATGTATGTATGTATATATATTTGAAAAGTTGCTTAACATATGAGCTGCCTTTTAGCCAAATTGATGCGTTGCTTAGGGAGATAGCCGCAGCGAGAGGAAGAGAGAGAGAGAGAGAGAGAGAGAGAGAGAGAGGGAGAGAGAGACTGGCAGAGAGAGCTGATTGTAATTATGTTGAGTGTGTCACAGTGTTTAAAGCGAAATTCACGATTGTTGCATACTTTGTCCTACTTTTATTATTATTTTTATTTTTATTATTTATATTACTTTCTTTATTATTTTTTGTTTCAAGCGCCTGCAGGGAGCTGCCATCACTTGTCGCCTGTGCCCAGTGCTGCTGAGTCGTACTGTCGTCGTCACACACATGTACGCATACATATGTATATACATATATTTGCACTTGCATGTGTAAATGTAAATGTTGCGTGTGGCATGTGCGGTGTGTGTGGGTGGCCCTGTGTCTGTGTATGTGTGTCTGAGTGTGTGTGCGTGTGTGTTTAAGCAATTGTTGTTTTGTTGCTGGCAGTTTGCATGGTTTTTGTTTTCGTTACTGTTTGTTGTTTGTTATTGTTGTTGCTGTAGCATTTTGTGTTTTGGCGCCCTCTAAAGAAGAGCAGCAAAAAAAAAAAGAAGCAAAAGCAAGAGCAGGAAAAAAACAACAACAAAACTCGTGCACAATTTCTTGTTTTGGATGGGTGACCAGCGCAGCATTCACTGGCAGCCGCGTGCGGTTGGACATACGACAACAACAGCATTCAAATTTGAGTATGCTGCACACGCACACACACACACACACTCGCACACACACATACTCGCACACGCACGCACAGACAGGCACACACGTTGAGAGAAAGCTTTGGCACGCAAATACAATAACAAATTAGAGGCACAAAGGATTTAGCATGTGTCATGGCTAAGCTCTGCGGTTGAGCCTGCAGGCATGCAGCCACCTAAACCCCCCCACGCCAACCACTCTAACGCTCTCTCTCTCACTCTCTCTCACTGAGCTCCTCTCTCTGTCTGTCTCGCTCCGTCTCGCTGCTGTTGTTGCTGTTGTTTATGCGTGCAAATTGCGTTCCTGGGCCGGAACTGTGCAGCGCAGCGCTGCGATGCCTCTCCGTATTCAACTTAAAGCGAGCATTACCCGCTATTACCCCGTTACTTGCCGGGCGAAAAAACGGGCAACGGCCAAAAGAGTTACAGCAGCAGCGGCAGCCCTACGTATATGTATATGTATATGCATATGTATATGTATGTGGATGGCCCTTTGGTCCTTTGGGATGTATGTGTATGTGTGTGTGTGTGCATGTGTTCGTATGAAACGCTTTCGCGCAAATTTCCTAAGCTTCTTTAAGCGTAAAGTTACGAGCAGAGCAACAATAACAAAAGCAACAGCGATGACAGCGTCCGAGCACACACACACACACACACACACACAAGCACACACACACTTTGAAAATTAAACGAAAGTCCAAGGTGGCAATGGCCGGAACGAACTGGCTTGCTACTCCAAGGATAATGCATACAAATACAAAATATACACTCACACAAACACACACACACACACACACACACACAATAACACTCGAACACACACACACAGACAGTGGCACAAAGCTGTTGCGAAAGCAATTCATTTGTCAAACCTTAAGGCAGTGTAATTACTCAACTATATAAGGCCAGTTTACTGTTGCCACGGTCAAAGTTCATGTTAGTTGACCAGAAGTTAAATTGTAATCCGGTTTTACCAAATCCATGTCAACGAAATTTTGTTACGTTCCTTCCCAAAAACGTAATCCAACAAATTTTGGCCACAGTTTTGGCAACTGCAGCTGCAACGGAATAATGGCTTGGAGTTGGATGGGAGTTGGACCGGGCTTTGGAGTTGTCTGAGCTGGTCAATAAATTTAAATGAGTTTGTAAGTTATTTAAATGCATTTACATGCAAATGGCTGGCCGTTCGTCGTAGCTGGTGGCCACTGTACGCACATGTTGCGATGAAAACTATTTGTGCCTTGAAGATAAAGTGTCCGACATTCTCTGGCAATTGAACAGCTCAGCACTCGGAGCGGAGCAGGACCGGGCACAGTCAGCGGTCCGTGAGTTGAAAAATTGCTTTGAATTAACGCCCACAAAATTTATCATATAACTTTTGATCTATTGTAATTATTTAAGCCCCGGCATATTGCGCCAAAATTAATGGAATGCTTTTGCGCATTAACGTTATTTGGTTTATGTGAGCATTTGTTTTTCGTTTCGATTTATTGTGCATACCCTGCGCCCAGTGGTTAAGCTGGGTATAATGCGCTTGCCTAAGCGGCATGCAACGGCCTCGAGGAGAAGTGGTCGGTGACGAAATCAACCTAATATAACTATATAGTACTCACCACTCCCACTTCCACTCTCCCCATATGCGCACTTTCTGAATAGAGGCATTGTGAGGAGGAAAATCAAAGCAGTTGGAAGCTTTTGTGGTATTGGGGAAGCCCTGTAACAGAGGAACAAAGCAAAGCTGCTTATACAGAGCTATAGACAGAGCTGCATTGATCGAACTACCATGACTACTACTACTAGTCGTCTGTCTGTCCTCCTGTCTCTTTGAATAGAAGTCCGTCTGAGGTGCACTGTTTATTTAAGGGAAACTGACAAGACGGGAATCAATTTGAAGATAATTTACATTTACTATTTATTATTCATTATTTATTATTTATTAATTATTATTTATTATTTATTATTTATTATTTATTATTTATTATTTATTATTTATTATTTATTATTTATTATTTATTATTTATTATTTATTATTTATTATTTATTATTTATTATTTATTATTTATTATTTATTATTTATTATTTATTATTTATTATTTATTATTTATTATTTTTATTTATTATTTATTATTTATTATTTATTATTTATTATTTATTATTTATTATTTATTATTTATTATTTAATTTTTATTATCTATTATTTAATATTTATTATTTATGTGATCAATAAATGGCCTATCAGCCTGCCGTATTGCCCATATATAGAAATATCATTACTTGTCTAAAATTACTTCATAAGTAATTTGTATGCAACAATCTCGAGTCTGGCTCTATTTGGAGGAAGTGTTTGATGCTTGACATCATCACGGGCAATGGAGCTGCAATGCTACGCACACGCTTTGTACTGCATTAGACCGGCTCAGTTCGCCTTCTGCTCCATACAATTCGGCGAAGCTCTGCCATAACTGTTGTCGCAAAGGAGCTTATTAGATTCTAAGCTTCCATCTGATGCCATGGCATGGCTTTCACGATGTTGCCCGTTGTGATGGAACGGCTCATTGTCTACTCGAGGACTCTCATAGTGCTCTGCTCAAAGAACCTTCCACATTTGTTATAATGTATGTGTGTGTGTGTGTGGGTTTACATGATTGAGCGTGAGCGTGTGTGTGTGGGTGTTCTGTATACGTATGCATGCACACAACAAACAGAAGAGCTTTTAAATAAATATGCATATATAGGGTATTTTCTAGTCAGGCACTCTCCACTCTGGCAGTATTGCTTGTTTTATTTTATTAATATTGTTTTTGTTTTGCTATTTGTTTTGCTGCATGACAGTCGCATAAACAGCATCGATAAATAAATTCAAATCAAATATTGGCGCGCCATATGTCGTGCTGCCACTTATCGATAGCCATGATTATCGATAGCACGTGAAATTAATTGATATGCGAGTCAATATATTGACTGCCATCACTGTTGTTTAGTCAGTGCAGCCATATACATGTGTGTATGTATGTAAGTATATATTCCGCAGCGTGTGGCCGCCGGTGCCGCATTGGGTCGGCTTGATTAATGGCTTGATTGACTGCCAGATTGATTGATTGAATAACTGAGCTGCACGCGCACTATATGTGGCCAACAATTTCATAGCAGTTTACAGCTCGATCACGTTCCATGCCCTGCACCGATCTGCCAATCCAACTACGACTTTAATCTAATAAGCAGTGCCCGCTCGCACGCTCAACCTCTCCAAATGAGATGCCGTACTGTGGAGTGGCCCCCACTTTAGTCAGACGCCTTTTTTATAAGTGTTGCTTCTGTGCCTGTAGTTTAATTCTTTTTTTTTTTTTTTTTGCTGTTTTGCAGGTAGAAGAGACAGACCCGCTGAGCAGTCAGCGTTAAATGCAATAAATGGCGTAAAACTTTGCGGTTTCCGTGCCGACCTGCTGCCGCTGTAGCCATCAATATAGAGCAGCCGCCCAAGCCACCCAACCACACAAAACGCAGGCCAGCTCCACTGCATAAATCAACCTAAAATGTCAATGAGGGGACATTACATTATTGAGTTGGCGCTTGGCCGTTGACGGTTGAATAGCAGCCCGCATCCTGCATCCTGCTGCCTGCTGCCTGCCTGCCTGCCTGCCTGCGTCCTGCCTGCTGCAGCAGGCAGTCACCTGGCTTTTGGTCCTGCGCTGACTTCCGCACCAGCTCCACCTCCACCTCCACCTCCAGCTTGCATCCCGCATTGCGGTGGCACTTCGGTTGTTGGCATTAGTTTGACATTTACTTTGGCACGTCGTTAGCTGAGTGCCATGTGCGAGTCATCAGGCTTCACCAGCCGCTAAAACCCACTGACAATGGGTATGAGTGTGAGTGAGAGTGTGTGTGTGTTTGTGTATGGGTGTGTGTGTGTGTGTGTGTGTGCGTTTGTGGCACATTAGAGTGCCTGCTCGGTAATTCAAATAGTTGAAATTGTTTAAGCTTGATTTAGGCGAGCACTACACACTTTGCCACACACACGCAAACACACACACACACACACACACACACACGCATACCGCAAGCATATTTAGCTGCCCGTGGTGGCGTCAAGTTATTTGAAGCACTTTAGCCTGGTTTGCATTTGAAGATGGCACAAGCTTGCTATGTTTGGTTTAGGTATGCATGAAAGTCGCAGCAGATAGTGGGCTTAGCTCTCATAATGCTTTAGCAACCACCCACCCACCTCCCAGCCAGCCAGCCAGCCAACCACCCGACGCACAACAAATTAAGCCTTTTAGCAAACACAAACAAAAGTCCAATTTGTTGCCAAGTTGTGATGCTGTCCAAAATGCCAAAGCCGTTAACTGGCCAACGCCTTGGAAGACGCGCCCAACCGCGCATTCCACGCCTTTTAGCACGAGCAACGCAACCCCTTTCCCCTTTTCCCGTTTCCCCTTGCCCGCGAACCCAGCGTACAGCGAGCAGCTTGCTAAACTTTCGCAGAAGCCGTCATCTATGTACACAATATATATGTATATGTATTTCTATATATTGCTATATAACTACTATATATAGATATATATATATATGTATATATATTTGTATTCATTTTACTTTTGGCCTACGCCACGCTCGTCGCTTGTTTTGTTTGACTTTGATAACAGGCGGGCGCTAGATTTCTGCTGATGTTGACGTTGATGAAATTTAACAAATTTGAAGCGTGGAAAAATTTCAGCTAACATTCGGCGACGTCATATCTTTTATTGCCCAGGCAGGCGCGAGGCATCGAGGCAACGCTAGCTAACAGCAGCGACAACTAAAACAGAATAAATTGAATGAATGGGATGGGGAGCGGGTGTGAAGCACTACATGATACTCTACCATATCACATTCAAGAAGGCTTCAAAGAGAGCGAGAGAGGGAGAGAAAGAGGGAGTGTGCGAACTGTATGCCAATAGGGTATCAGACTCTGCCTAATACTCTACCCAAACAAGCTTCAGCTTTAAGAGCGAAAGTGCGAAGGAGTGAGAGAGGGAGGGCGGAAGTGAACTGTAGCAAGGACTGCAATATACTCTACCAAAAGTTGCCAGAGCAAAGAATAATCTAGAGGAAGAGCACCATTGGGGCAGTGAGAGAAAGAGAGTGAGAGTGAGACAGTGAGAGAGAGAGAAGGAGAGAAAGTAAACAGACTGTGTACATAGCAACATCTTTTCAATAGCATAATACTCAATTACAATTACAAAATAAGGAAAAGAGAGAGAGAGACAGAGTATCTCTAAGAGAGAGACAGAGTATCTCTAAGAGAGAGACAGAGTATCTCTAAGAGAGAGACAGAGTATCTCTAAGAGAGAGACTGAGGAAGAACGATAGGCATAACCCTATAAGCTTACCTATACCAAGATTTCGACATCACAGCTAAATATTCTAAGACCCTGTTACTATTTTTTTTAGAAAATAGATTATTGTAGAGTAAATTATTATATTCCTTGGAACGATAAACTCTGATAGGATTACTAAGACGCTGAGTTGAGTTTCTACTAGTATTTGTCTACTTGATTACTACTTAAAGTAAATGTATAACTAAATCAGCATTTTTTCAAATAGGTTCGTCCAGTCTAACGAGTTTACTTATGTACGCTAGGCCGGGTATTGGGCAGTCGAGAAACCCCCATGGAGTCACTTTTCAGCATATCGATTGGCTTCTCAATGAAATGTACGAAATTCCAGCTGCAACACTAGCCAACATTTTTGTCAAGTGTACGGAATTTGGATATCTATGTATATATACGCACACATATATACACATATATATGTATATATATTTAAAAAATACAAGTATATACATCTATGTAGATACTTTCGCCATCCCATTAAGTGATTCAAGTGTCAGCCTTATTAAATAGATACAACAAAATAAAAATGTAATGCCTCTTAGTGCCACTGTGCAGCATTTGTGGCTGGGCAAGCGGCTTATGCAGCTCCATCGCTAATCCCAGGCACTTTGGGGAGCCTAGAAATGAGAGCGCTTGAAATTATTACAATTACTAGCTGACTAGATAACCGAAATCCAGTGATGGCGGAATGAGACTGACTGTGATCCCAGCGGCTGTCTTAAATAGTCTAAGATAATGCGACATCTCGGCCCTGGCTGGCTTATTCAATTATTCAGGAGTCTGCTCCTCCGGCACTTCCGGCTACAATGCAAGCGGGCGCTGTCGCAAGCGAATCAAATTCTTAGACACCTACTACAACAATATAATCAACTCAAAGCATATTTCAGAGCGAAAGCGTTGAGCATTCCATTTGTATTATTTTCATTTTTGTTTTTCTTCGCTTTTCACACGTTACTCGCATTCGGAGCTTGCCTCAACGGGTCTCACGTTGGACACATGTCAAGCAGTTGCATAAGAAAGCTTTTGAGAAAATGTCTTCAATTTTTGGTTGTTTTCTGTTTTCAGCTCCCCCTTTCCCTCTCTTGCCTCTTTCATTCAGCTTTCATCATTTTACGTTCCGGACATATTTCAAGCAAAGTTTTTGCGAATATCAATTTTTGTTTGCTGTGTTTTTCTATCCGACGTTAACTGCTCGTATGGCTTCTTGCTTTAGTCACCTTTTTTTTGTATACATACATATACATGTTTCGTTTGTGTGTGTGTGTGTGTGTGTTGATGCTGTGAGCCGACAGCTGGCAGGAGAAATGATTTGCCAAAAAATGTGTGCAAGTTCTTTTGGAGCTGGCGACACTTTGACACCGGCTTGCATAACTTACTTGGCGTCTCCGGGGAGCGACGGCCAATAATAGCAGGATTCACACCACTGTGCAGCGCTGATTAAACAAGAGCGCACGGAGTGCACGAATGGTGGTCCGTCCATTCAGTAATGCCATGTCCATGAGTAATCCCAAATGGTTTTAGTGCGCTGGGAAAGTGGGAACCTGTGCCATGTAATCACAGCAAATTAGTTCACTGAGCGATTATTTGCGCTGAGCTTTCGCTGCTGGCGCTGCCGCTGCTGCCTGTTGGCGGTTACCAGGTGCGCCAGTTATGGAAGCTCCCCTGCAATCAAAATGGCGCCAGAGGCAAACCATGTCGTCATCCAATTTACGACACTGTCGTGATCATTGCGCCCAGCTAGCCGGGCCGTGCGTGCGAACAGTCGCTGCGGGAGTGATCTTAGCTTTGTTTAGATTACGCTCATATGATTGGCCAATGGCGAGGGGGATTGGGGATTTGATGGATAAGCGGCAGTAGGCGGCAGTGGTATAAACGTTGTCTGATTATCAACCTCTTTATTTTTTTTGCTTATGTGTTTTTTTTTTTTTTGAACTGATTTAAGATACAAGATACGGCGTAAGTAGGTTTTAGTCAACAATAGAACGCTAGAGCAGACGGAGCAACTGCCTCCAGTGAGTGTGTGGCAGCAAAAGCAACTAGAACAAACAAGATGATCAGGCTAGAGGAAGTGAAGGATGATGACACACCTCCCCCCAGGAAGCCACCTCAACAGCCGGCGGACTTTGAGACGGCCATCGATGCGGCGGGCTTTGGCTTGTTCAACATCTTGCTGCTCCTGGTGGCTGTCGGCGCTGCGATGGGAACGGTCTATGAGACGTCTACCATGTCGTATATACTGCCGAGCGCCGAGTGCGATCTGCATTTAACCCTGATTGATAAGGGTGTACTGAACGCGGTCACCTATGCGGGCATGATATCGTCGGCCATACTCTGGGGCTATGTAGCCGATACGAAGGGACGCAAGAAGCTGCTGGTCTACGGTTATTTGGCAGACACGATTTGTGTGCTGGGCGGCGCCATTAGCCAGGACGTAGTGCAGCTCATGATCTTTAAGTATCTGGGCGGCTTCACGTAAGTTCCAACTAACTAAATAGGCGCAATAATATGTACGATGATGTACGTTGATGTACATCCCAAAACACCTAGTATGAGCGGACCGTTTGCCGTGCTGATGACATATCTGACGGAGCTGCATGGACGGCAGTATCGCCAGCGCATCATGATGCTGGTTGGCATTATGTTCAGCCTAGCCACGCTCAGTCTGCCCGGCCTGGCCATGGGCATCTTGCCCCAGACCTGGGACATACAAATTCTGGGACTCTCATGTAAGTGACCTTCGCACTGACCTTCGCGGTTTGCTCAGCTCAGTTAGCTATCTGATAGTAGTTGCTTTTATCTGTGCGAATAGTACGGCACTGATAACTAGAATAATTTACGATTTGTTTAAGTTGCATTAGATATATTCATCGGTTCACACTTGCTATAAACAACTTGGACCAATTTAGAGTCCATCGGTTTATACTTGCTGTAAAATAGATACATTCATTTATAGGTTATGGATTTACACTTGCGAAAAGTAGTTATATGGCTTATCGTTTTACACTTTCACTTTACCGGCTTACACTTGCTACAAAATAGTTGTATTGACTGTTGGCTTGCCAATTTACACTTGCTATAAAATTGTTATATTCATTTATGGTTTATCGGTTTACACTTGCTATAAAATAGTTATACTGACTCTTGATTTGTCAGTTTACACTTGCTATAAAATAGTTATATTGACTGTTGGCTTGCCACTTTACACTTGCTATAAAATAGTTATATTGACTGTTGGCTTGCCACTTTACACTTGCTATAAAATTGTTATATTCATTTATGGTTGATTGGTTTACACTTACTATAAAATAGTTATATTGACTCTTGATTTGTCAGTTTACACTTGCTATAAAATAGTTATTTTGACTGTTGGCTTGCCACTTTACACTTGCTATAAAGTAGTTACATTGACCTATGGCTTATCAGTTTATACTTGCTATAAAATTGTTATATTCATTTATGGTTTACTGGTTTACACTTGCTATAAAGTAATTACATTAATTTATGACTTATCGGCTTACACTTGCTATAAAATATTTATATTGACTCTTGGTTTGTCAGTTTACACTTGCTATAAAATAGTTATATTAATTTATGGCTTATCGGTTTATACTTACTATAAAATAGTCATATTACTTTATGGTTTACTGGCTTCTGCTCACTATAGAATAGCTATATTGACTTATAGTTTATCGACTTAGGCTTGCTCTAAAATACATAACTATACTTGCTTTATAGTCGATTTGCACTTAAAATGAAGTTTATGTATATATCCATAGATTAACGTTTAATAGTTGATCAATTTACACTTGCTATAAAGTAGCTATATTCATTTATAATCTTTCGATTCACACTTACTATAAACTAATTAATTGTTAAAAAGTTGCTATAAATAAATATGGCTAATCAGATTACATGCTATAAACTGGCAGGAAGATATTTAAAGTACAAGTAGCATTAAAATCTGAAGTACACGCATAAAGAGAATCAAAATTATTTTCAAGTGCAAACATTATTTATTCGATCCAATTAACTAAGTAGCTGCCAACTAACTCACACACTTAGCTAATGGTATAAACAAGTATGCACACCACATAATAAGCTAAGTCTAGCAACGTAGTCAGGCCAAGAAGTTGCCACAAGTGATTCGATTAACTGTCGAGATCTCATTGACAGCTTAAAATATAATTAAGAGTCATTTGGGCTAAAGTTGGCAACTTTGACTAGGTGACGTGTTCATGTTGAATAAATAACAGCTTGACGCGAACCGAGTTTAGTTTAGGTCTAGGACTCTGGCTGCATACAACCGATTCCCAGCCCCAGGCAGCTCTGCATACATAATTGCGCTTGATTATAAACATATTTCGAATGCTTATTGAGCTCAACAACAATGGCTAACTTTTCTTTGGTCTCCACTTGCAGTGCATGCCTGGCAGGTTTTTGTGGCCATTAGCGCAGTGCCGAGCATCCTGAGCTTTGCTTTCTTTCCCTTCTTCCCGGAGAGCCCGAAGTTTCTGATGTCGCGCGGACGCAACAAGGAGGCGCTGGAGGCGTTCAGGTTCATCTATGCCCTGAACAAACGTCAGCCGCGCTCCGCATTTCCAGTGAGTGAGAGATTAATGAAAATTGGAAACTAATTTGCATAGCTTGGTTTCTTTACTGAAACTCCCAGATCAAAGAACTGGCCAATGAACTGTCGCCAAAGTCCGATGCCCAACAGCCGGAGCAGACGTCTGGGAGTGGCAAGCCGGCCGTGGATAAGGCGCTGCCCAAGGATGCGGACGTCGAGCTGGCCAGCAAGCCAAAAAGTTCACTGCACCGGGGTCTGCTCCAGCTGCGTCCGCTCTTCGTCAAGCCCTATCTGGGGCTCTCGCTTCTGGTCTACCTGCTCAACTTTTGTGTGCTCCTGGGGTAAGGGTTCACGGCTGGCCACATAGGTAATCCCCGTGCAATACATATACATATATACATATATTCGCAGGCAGAACACGATGCGTCTTTGGCTGCCGCAGCTGTTCGCCTCCATCAAGGAGTACGAGCAACTGGCCAGCAGCCAGGCCCAGCCCGGCGGCACCAGCATCTGCAGCATCGTCGAGTACAGCGTGAATCGTACGCAGAGGCAACTGGAGGCAGCCGCCATGGGCGGTGGCATGGCCGAGTGTACGGTGAATGTGAGCGCCTCCAGTTACACGAACAACTTGATTGTGGCCTCCGCCGGCCTGGTCTCCTACACACTGGCCGGTGTCCTGGTCAATCTGGTGGGCGTCAAGCGGATTATGTGTTAGTATTAATCAAATCAAAACTCTGTCTAGGACTCGCTCCTGAATTTTGTGCTACGCTCTGATTTGATTGATAGTTATGTGTCTGTTTGCCGCCGGCTCCTGCGCCCTGGGCATGTACTGGTCGAGTTCATCCACAACGACCGTGGCGCTGGCCTCCATTTTCGTATCCATGGGCAGTATATCGGGCACATCACTCATCAGCGCCTCGCTCAGCATGTTTCCCACGGCACTCCGGTAGGTCGACGCACTCACACATCTAACTATTACCGCACTCTAATCGACAAATCTCACCTGACTGCGTGTTGCTCCTGACAGCACCATGATCGTCTCGCTGAGCATGATGGTCGGCCGCATGGGCTCGTTGCTGGGCAACATCTTCTTCCCGGCACTGATGACCACCGGCTGTCTGCCGCCCTTCCTCATGGTCAGCTGCTTTATGTTCAGTAAGTAGCTCGCTCAGGGGCTTCACCCTTTTAGTCCTTTTATTTAATATTTATTATTTATGTTTTATTTTTATATCTCCTCTCCGTCTTCTTCTGCCACCTTTCAGCCGGCTGCCTGTTGGCCTCATTTCTGCCCGTGAAAAACAAAGCCGTACTGAAGTAGCTCAATTTCCATATTCATGAATCCATTTACCTCCAATCAACTTTTCACAGATTGCTTTTTACGATATAGCCGCTAGCTCTAGTTAGTCTTAAGTTCTGTGTGTGCTTCATTTTTTTTTTTTTTTTTTTTTTATATATACTCATATATATGTATGTATATATTTCTGTGTTTCGTTTGTTTGTTCTGCTGTTATTAAAATTTAATTTATTACAAAATGAGTGCTGCAACGGCATCTAGAAACTTTGTTCTTGACACTCCTTAATTGCACCCACTTATTAATTCCTGTTCTGCTGCGCATACATTAGTCCTCCCTGGAAGCAAGCCAAGAAATTGCAAGAACAACAAGAATAATTATAATAAAGCCTGAACAAAGCAAAACCGTCAAGTTCATGAATTCAATTTACGATTTTGGTTTGCTTTCGGTTCGCCTGTCTCCCGGTTAGACACTGATGCAACTCGAGTGCCCCGATGGTTGGGGGATGATGAATGATGGATGATGGATGAGAAGGCAATACGGTGTTGGTGCCAACGGCTTCTGCAATGAGAGCTATAACAAATTTTATAATTAAGACGATTTGAATGCTGAAGGAAAACATATTTGCAGGGAATGGGAATTCCGTTCTCTTGGCTTGATAATGAAGAAATGTTTTGCTATTTATACAATGGGAATTACAGCAGAATATATAATTAAGAAGATTTTGAAATTTGAAGGAAAATATATTTTAATAAAGCAGAAATGTTTTGCTATTATGTGATGCATGTGTTTTTAGCACGAACTCATTGAAAGGGGTTTTCGCGTGGAAAGCTGATTATGTTTCAAGGTCTGCAACAGGCAGCAGGCAGAGACGCGATCGACTTCTTACAGTAAAGTTTAAAGCAGATACATATGCATGATAGGAAATATCCATGTATCTATCGATCTATATATCCGTCGGCTATCCATCCGTCTATCCGTTGTCTATTCGTTCGTCTATCCGTCCGTCTATCCGTATGTCTATCCGTTCGTCAATCCGTATGTCTATCCGTCCGTTTATGCGTCCATCTATCCATCCGTCTATCCGGCCGTCTATCCGTCCGTCTATCCATCCATCTATCCGTCCGTCTATCCATCCGTCTATCCGTCCGTCTATCCATCCGTCCGTCTATCCATCCGTCCGTCTATCCATCCGTCTATCCGTCCGTCTATCCATCCATCTATCCGTATGTCTATCCATCCGTCTATCCGTCCATCTATCCATCCGTCTATCCGGCCATCTATCCATACATCCTCATCAGTTGCATGATTAAGGCCTAGGTATCTCCCAGTCGGTCACTCCCTGCTAACGGAGCCATGCTTGCATATTTGAGAAATGATTGAAGCATCACTTGAACAATTGCTGCCTAATGACTGTAACACCTTTAATTGTCCCTTTATTAAACCTGCATCATAAAGTAGTCTCTGTACTACAAGAGACGAACGGATGACAAATTTGTTGTTTTCCTATTGAATATCTATGCACCAAGTGTAAGCAAACGAATAGCAAACACGCCTACCAACCGGATCTGCAGACATTCAGACACATCGAGCCCGCATGCTCTATCCGAGTGAGTCGACAGGTGTCTGGGTCACTCGGGCAGCTCAGATGCCGGGAGCCGCGCGACTTCATTAAAATTTATGAAATGCTCCAAAAGAGGCGAGTATAAAAACAGTTGCCATTTGCCTTGGTTGGGCCAGGTAGTTTAAGTAGTTAACGAATGGAATATTTTGAGTAGGGCCAACAGAAGCCTCACTCGCCTGCGCCTGCTCGCTCTCTCCCATGCAGCAACTATCATAAGAAGTGCTGTGATAATTTGCAACAGTTCTTATCGCAATCAGTTCTCTCTCGTTCTCTTTCGCTCTCTCTCTGTCACTCTGTGGCTCTCTCTGTCTTTATATACATATATTTTTCCTTCGTTAGCGCTTGAGCACGCTCTTGGCGGCTCCGGGTGATATATGAGCCGATTCTAGGCAGCCACCAGCGCTAGCTAAATGGAAATGTTAATTATCTGACAACGGAAACGCTTAAAGTTAATGTGAGCCGGCAGCAGACAGACATAGACGGCAAACAGCAGGCATTTAGGAGGCCGGCCTCTCTCTCTCTCACTCACTCACTCTCGCTATCTCTTGTTTAGGTGCAGCTTAGACTGAATGGGGAACGGGTTGAGCGGGGGAGAGCTGGGGGCAGGCAGTGGCGACAGCTGGGAACATGATTTCACAAATCTTTGAAATCGGAGAAGCCGCAAAAAGTTTTAATTAAAAAACTTGTCGCTTGACTTGCTAAATGGGGCCATGGTCAGAAGGGTCTTAGTACCCCTATCCCTATGCCCTAGCCCCTGGCCTCTACCACTCTCTGTTGCTCTCTCTTTCTCTAGCTGTAGCTGCAATAGAATCTGTGAGTGAATGGCAATGGGAGTGCATCACCTCAACAGGTTACACACGAGCGCAATTTACGTCACGTTCGCCCGTCCGCTTAATCTTATCAGCCGGCAAGACAGGCGGGAATGGAATGGAATGGGAATGGAAATGGGAATGGGAACGGTAGCGGCAGCATAAATGCATGCCGCACAGGGCACGGCGTCCACAGTCGAACAAGATGAGCCTCAGCGACAAGGTGGTGATTGTGACGGGGGCAAGCAGCGGCATTGGTGCTGCCATCGCCCAGGTAATGGCCCGTGAGGGAGCACATTTGTCGCTGGTCGGACGCAACGTTAAAAATTTGGAGGCGACCCAAGCGACAGTCCAGCAGCTATATAAAGGCGTCCAGACACTCACTGTGGAGGCCGATGTGACCAAGGATGCGAATGCAATAATACAACAGACGCTGGACAAATACGGACGCATCGATGTGCTGGTGAATAATGCCGGCATTTTGGGTAACGGCCCGCTCATCGATCTGGACATGGACGAATTCGATGCGGTGCTCAATACAAATCTGCGCGCCGTTGTGGTCCTCACCAAGGCAGCTCTGCCGCATCTGATAAAGACAAAAGGCGCTGTGGTCAACATTAGCAGCTGTGCCGGCATCCGTCATTTTCCCGGCGCCCTCTCCTACGGCATATCGAAGGCGGCACTGGATCAATTCACGAAAATCGTCGCGCTGGAGCTGGCGCCGCAGGGCGTCCGTGTGAACTCGGTGAATCCGGGCTTTGTGGTCACCAACATACACAGTCGCATTGGCATTGTGGACGAGGCATACAATACGATGCTCGAGCGCGCCATCAACTCCCATCCCATGGGCCGTGTCGGCGATGTGTTTGAGGTGGCCGAGGCCGCCGCATTCCTGGCCAGCTCCAAGGCCAGCTTCACCACTGGCGCCCTGCTGCCCGTCGATGGGGGCAAAAATAATTTTACGCCACGCTAAATGACACAAAGTATTCCCAGCTATTCATATGTGTAAATGTTTCTCTTTTTTTTTCTGCTTTCTGTTTTCCTTTTTGTTTTGTTCATTCTTTTGTGCTGTTTAAGTGAAATACATGTAAAATGAATTTGGTTTCACTCACAATGCTCGAGTTGAATGCGTCTCCCCAGCCCCAACGACCCCAAAATGACCGCCAATCAGGTTGTCAGACACACTCAACGAGCTGATTAGCTTATCGCGAGCAGCGGCAAAACATTTGTGATACCAGAGGAACTATTCTGATATATAATACCCCCAGACCCATTGGGCATATCAATGTAGACGGGCCAGCAGCAGAAGAAGAAGAAACTCTATTCAATTCTTATCTGAAATGTTTTTCTCTCAATCTGAAGTCAGCCCTATCGGACACACAGATATATTGGGGTTTTTTTCTCCTGCTGTAGGGGAAAAAGGGGTCAAGTCGGTCATTGTTCCCCTTACGAAACTCGGGGCAAATTGACTTTGGGACAACATTGGGAAATTTTAACGGAAAAAGCTACGGTTAAGTGAAACGATTCATAAGCTGATGCAGAGCTTTGGTCTTAAAATTAAAGCTGCGAATGGAAACTTTTTGAAGCTAAGACCAGCAAAAGTAAGAATTGAATCAAATTAATTAAATGTAAAGGTGAATTAGATTAATAACAGAGTATGATAACAGAGTATGTCAGTGTTTTCTTTTTAATAGCCAATCTTTTTTTTTTTTTCATTTTTGTTTTTATACCCTGAACCCATTGAAAATGGGAAATCAGGGTATAATGGTTTTGTTAAAATGTATGTAACAGGCAGAAGGAGGCGTGGCAGACCCCACAAAGTATATATATTCTTGATCAGGGCGACGAGCTGAGTCGATATAGCCCTGTCCGTCTGTCTGTCCGTCCGTCCGTCCGTCCGTCCGTCCGTCTGTCCGTATGTTTGAACGCGTCGATTTCAGAAGATACAAGAGCTAGAGACTTCAACTTTTTTTTTAAATGTCCGTATATATCACGCGGATATCCAGTTTATCACTAAAAAACGATAACTCACTTTCGAAGATCACTAAAAAAAATTTATCTCCTACATCTTTCAAGCTAGAGTCTCCAAATTTAAAATGTATATTAAGACGCATGTCATACAATTTCGGTTTTTAAATGTTAAAATTTAGCCCCCACCCCCAAATCCACCTCCTCACCCTAATCTTTGTAAAAGTCGTATACTAGAGACTTGTGCTTCGGTATACACATACATTTTAACAATATGAATACGTTCTGAAAGTTTTATTACGATCGTACGTCTAGAAATTAAATTATTCAACAAATAAGTTCTCATTATATTGCCAACACTGCAGCGCAACCCAAGCGCAATCGCCTGTATATGTGAGTGTGTGTGTGTGCGTGTATTTGTTTGCATGAGTGCGTGTGTGGGTGCTAATTATTATTGAAATATCAGTTGCTTGTAGGGTTCAGGGGATCTCGTAGTCGAGCAGTCTCGACTAGAGCTTTCTTACTTGTTTCTTTTTTGTATAATGAATTTTTCAGCTTTACATGACATTAGTCTATAGTCTTCCACAATATTTTGACTTTTTTGATAAGCATATCAATTAGCAGTGCCTTCTTTTGAAAAGTTTTGTTACCAATCATTTTATTTTTCCTTTTGGTATTCTTGGAATGAATTTCTTTATTTTTGTATGAAGCTAGTTTTTATAGAAAGAAAAGTCCGTAGTCGCATCACTTTTATTTGTAATTTTTGGCTCATTTATATTAAGCTCTATTTTTATGTTTTTTATTTAGTTATCCAAATAGTTTCCTTATAAAAGTCTTCAATCGGAGAAGAATACGGAGACGTACCAGCTCTTGACAATAACAAAATAATAGCTCTATATAAACAAAAATAAGTTCCTAGTCTCATCATTTATTTACTCTTATTATTTTGTCCCTGTATGTTTATACCCTGAACCCATTGAAAATGGGAAATCAGGGTATAATGGATTTTATTTCTATTTCTATTTAGCTTTCCCAACTATTTATTCTAATGCTTGACAACAACTATAAGTATATTAGCTTTATGATAGCTCAGGCAAGTGTGCAAGTTTTCTTACGTTTAAACTTATAAGTCCATCCAAATCTAGATTACGACTCAAAGCTTTCAGTAAGCTCAGCCAATTTTGAATCATAGAACCTTTCGAGCTACGCAAACATATGTGGCAAAGCTTAAAGCCTTTTGGGCTACTTGAATTGGCTTTCGGTACGATTGCAACCCCTAAAATGCGGCAAGCTTAAAGCTAAGGGCAACCCCATTGATAAAAGCTCTGGACGGAAAATGAAAATGGACTCGACTGTCAGTGCGTGAAAAGCAGTCGCAGTGTTCGCTTCGTGACTGCAACAGGAAATAAAGCATCGATAGGGTCTACCCGAGTCTGCTTGCCTTGTGGCTTTGCCAACTGTCGTGGCTCAACCACCCGCACACACGTAGACACAAATGCCAGCGGATTGGCCAGCTGTTAGTCGAGCAAGCGAGTGATTGATTTTTCGCATCAGCAACTCGAGCACCGTGGAAAGTGTGGCATAGGTGAAAGTGGCAGCTGCGCCCAACTGGCCCCAGCCACACATATGGACATGAATGCCACGCTGGCCGAAGGTCAGCAGCCAGCCAGCAGCAACAGCAGCAGTAACAGCAGCACTGCCAGCTGTGACAACCTACAGCAGTTGGCCGCAAAGGTGGGAAGTGCAACTGGAACAGCAACTGTCAATGAGGACGTGGAATGCGTTGAGAGTCCAGCATATCCAGAGGCTGATCAGGACGCAGAAGCATTTGGCGAGGACGAGGCGCAGCCGTTGAGCGAACGCTGGTCGCCGTTGGGCGCAAATTATGACGATGCCAACAGCGCCAGCTCCGAGCTGATAACGAGCGGCGACTGTGAGCTGAAGCCAACGATGCTCAATCAGGAGCTGGAGAAGCAGCCGCCAGCAGCGGTGGCAGCGAACGAGGAGAGCGCCAGCGAATTGGCGCGTTTGCGCAGCATTGAGGAGGAGCAGGAGGTGTTGACCAGTTCACTGTTGGCGTTGACCTCGCAGTTTGCGCACGTTCAGCTGCGCGTCCGACAGATTGTGGAGGCGCCCACAGATGAGCGGGATCAGCTGCTGCGTGATCTGGAGGATTTTGCCTTTCAGGGCATACCGGAGGTGCCACTACCAGCTACCAAAACTGACAACGACAATGATGAAACGCAGCAGGCGACTCCGCCGAATGGCCAGCTGATCGAGAAGCTGAAGTCGCAGTTAACGGAGCTGGAGCAGTTCGCCTATGATTCGGGTGCACCCGGTGTGTTGCCGCAGCATGTGCTGCTCGAGAAGCAGAAGTTCATACTGGACGAGCTGCGCACGAAGCTCAATCTGCAAGTGGAGCAACATCAGCTGCCCGCTCTCAGCACCGAGGAGCTGCGTCATCAGGTGGACAATGCTATTGGCGAGTTTGTGGGTCCGCTCAAAATGAAGGAGCAGCTGGTGGCACAGCTTAAGACCCAAATTACCGATCTGGAGCGTTTTATAGCCTTTCTGCAGTGCGACACCGCTGGCGGCACCACCAGCGCCAGTGAAAAATTGAAGCTGCTTAGTGGCGCCTACAACAGTTATGCCGCGAAGCAGACGGCTAGGCAGGCGCCTGGTCAGCTGCCTGTGGTGGCAACCACATCAACAACAACAACAACAACCAATAGTAGCAGCAACAATATGAGTGCGACAGCAGCATCGTCGTCATCATCATCCAACTCCAACTCGGAGAATGGACCACAACGGGAAAGCCTGCACAGCAAGGCGCATGGATTGCTCGACAAGGCATCGCTACTGATGCAGATGTTTGCGACCACACACTTTGCCAAGCGCCAAGCGGACTTTCAGCAGAACTCTCTAAAGAAGACGCACAAGGGCAACCATTGGGGGTGAGTGAATAGCATTAAAAATTTAATTAATTTAATTGCCATCGTGGGAATTGGAATATCCGTTGTTTTCGTGCCACTGTGGCAACGCCAACGTGCGTGCAATCGATATGCGAAGAGCGTCGATTCATGTTGCCATTTTGAGTAATCCGCCGTTAGACTTGGGCATATTCTTGAAAGAGTGGCATATTATCAGAAATATTTGTATTTAATTACAATTTCCCAATGATATCAATTAATTTTAAATATATATACATTTTAAAAGGGATCTGCGCGCGCAGCTGGAAGTGGATATCCAGGAGGTGGCCGCGTTGGCAGCCACATTAAGCTGCGATCGCGAAAAGTTGGCAAACATCAAGCGTGCTCTACGCCAGCAACGGGAACAGCAGACGACCAATGTCAACAAGCCAAGCGTCTCGGTTGATGCACAGAATGGAGCATTAACCACTTTGCCGCCACGATGCAGGCGTGCAGCTGTCAACAGCGCCGGCCACGAGCTGACGCCCTATGCCGCAAGCGCAGCTACAGCCTCATCCGATTCGGATGAGGACATGTACGAGCGCTACGATTGGGACACGGACAAGTCTCTGGGACGGCGCATTGTGCACATGCGTGGCGACTCCATAGCCACCATTGGCCGCGAGTTAACCAATGTGGTGCGTAAAAACTTTGCGCGCACATTGCAGCAGCTCATCCAGCATGGGCTGCGCCTACCAGCCGAATCGGCGGCGTCCAGTCTGATGGTGCCATTCATGCGTTGCCTGCAGCCGGGCGCACAGCGTGTGGCGGCGGGTGCGGCAGCAGAGATGCAGTTCCTTGGCATTGGTCGTAGCATGCACGCCTGGGAGCTGATACTGGAGTACTACAATCTGAAGAATGGCGAGGAGTACAACAATACGCCGGCCAGGAAGCTATCGCAGAGCTTCCAACTGGACATTGTGGACGCGCAAGCGGTGACAGCCAAGCAGAGTCTGCTGAGCGCCATCGGTATGATCCTGGCTATGCATCGACCATACAAGCGCAGCTACAATGCCCACTTCAAGGCTCTCATCTGTGCCGGACTCAAGTGAGTTCTTCATTTGATATCCTATTCACTTGAATAGTAATTTCTCTTTCGTCTCGCAGCGCACATCTCTTGGTGGAGTGGCTTAATCTGATACTCAGCTGCAACGAGCTAATCGATACATACTACACGTCCAACAGCTATGTGGCATGCACGGGCTTCCGCGACTCGTTGCGCTCAATTGATGCACTGTCCAAGTTTGACTTCGATTTGCCCGTGGATCTAGCCATACGGCATTTCCGCAATATCTAAATTAAATCGTTCGATCGATTGGCATCCAATTTTTGTTCTCCCTTATAACTAGTCCAAGTCATAATTCTAAATGTATAAATATGTGTATATAACTTTAGATATGTCCAATTAACTAAATACCTACTAAATACAATTACTAAACCTAACTCGCCTTGAATTCGCTTGTGTAGAACTGATGGATGCACTGGCTCAGCTTGTCGCCCAGTGGCCGCTGCAACGGACCGCAGCCGAGTCCTGCCAGCAGCTGACGTGCTTCGGTCTCGCTCTGGCACGCTGCATATGCATCCAGCAGCAGACGCGGCGTCGCATATCGCTCCACAATAGCCAGGGCCCGGTCCAGTGAGAGGGAGTGCAGCTGCAGCAGCTGCTGCACGAATACCTCGCGCACCGTCAGCTGGGCATTGCGTGCCGAATCCTCGTAGAGAGAACGAAACTTGAGCAGACCCTCCTGGCCCCGACAACTGTCGGCCTGTGCTTTGGCCAGCTCAGCCTTGTCCACGCTGCACAGCGTCTTGGCCGCGTCCACATAGAGCTGCTGCAAGGCGGCACCAACGCCGCTCAGATAGCACATGGAGCGATAGTGATTGTCGCAGCGCACCACCTGGATATCTGCGGATTGGACGCGAGAGTTGACAAGTGCTTGCAGCAAGGACTCTAGCGGCAAGCCGAGCTGCTCATTGTCACCGTAGTCCTCGATCAGGTAGATGATATGCGGCAGTCCGCACTGGTGCAGGCGATGCTTCTGCTCGTGGAAACGACCGTCGCGTATGCTGCTCGCCAAATCGTCCATGCGCTTGCGCTCCACTATGTAAGGCAGCACCAGTTCATTGCCGGCGGCATCGCGTGCTATCCACAGAAAGTCACCGACAGTTAGGCGCCGCACCTCGTGCTCCACGTTCAGCGTTTGCAGATAGCTGCGCGTCTGATCCAGGATACGCTTATTCTTCCCGCTCGTCTCCTGTGTGTCCACTAGCAACACAATACGATAGCTGCCTGCAGCCATGTGCACGACACGTTCCCGTTCTTCGGCTGCTGCCAGCTCCTGTTGTGCTTTCTTGGTCAACTTCTTGGGCTTCTGTAGCTGTTGTTGCTTTTGTTTCCTCTGCACCACTTTGACCACCTGTTGCACTTGCTCCTGATACTCTACGCTGCTGGACGCCGCAGTGGCGGTCATTTTCACTTTGGATTGGCTTGCCAGCAGCCTATGCTGACGCAGTTCTTCATCGATCAGCTGGCATAGCGTTGTGCCGAAACCGCGCAGCACGGCGCATTCGCGGCCACTGTACAGAGGCAGCGGGTAGTTGCGCAGGGCTTGTAGTGCCTGCCGCAGCTTGTGCTGTGATTTGCGATTGCGTTGCTCAGCTTCATGTAGCCAACGCTCCAGCCATCGCGTGAACAGGGGATTTGGCTGCTGCAGCTTAATTTCTAGACGTGCCTCCATCGCCGCGCCAAACTACAAACTAAGGCTGCCACCTAGTTGAAATATCTATGCACTGTCGTGCGAATGTGAAAAGCAAAGGAGAATCGCTCCAGTTAACGTCTTGTAACAATAATAAAATCTTTTGTTTTGGCTTACATTTGTCTACCTGCGTGTGAGTTTTTCTTTTAATAAAATAAATATTTTTGGGTACCGCCATCTATTGAGGATACCAAAATTTTAAATACCATACCATGTAAAAAGTGTCCGCTGAATATTGTGCGCATGTGCATGAGCACGCACCATATCGCCACCTGTTGAGATTCTCGGAAGCCAAGCTACCAGACCGTTGAAAATAATATGGGCTAATGCTGCCACTTACTGTTTGGAAATGTGATTGTCCAATTCTGAAGCGTGCAATTTTGTTTTGCGGCAATTTGTAATAAGGATGACCACCAAAGCTTCGAGTACCTCCAGCAATGCTAACGTCGACATCAATGATATAAACCTAGAGGGCCTGAGCCTCAGCGAGGGTATTCGGGATTCGCCTGTCTGCATCATCGTGCTTGGCATGGCCGGCTCAGGCAAAACCACTTTCACGCGGAGCCTCATCGAACACGCTCAGGCACAGTTTAATCCGTATGTAGTAAACTTAGATCCCGCCTGTCGTGAGGTTCCCTATGCAGCGCATATCGACATACGGGACACGGTAAACTACAGAGAGGTAATGAAACAGTATCAGCTGGGCCCCAACGGCGGAATTGTCACTGCGCTCAACATGTTCACCACCAAGATGCCCAAGTTCGCGGAGCTGGTGCGACGCGCTGGCGAGCGTGGCCACAAATGGTGCATCATCGACACGCCTGGCCAAATTGAGGTATTCACCTGGTCGGCATCTGGTAGCATCATCACTGAAGGCCTCGCTACCATGTTTCCCACGATCGTTGTCTATGTCATGGATGTTGTCCGTTCCAGTTGCCCTACCACATTCATGTCCAACATGTTGTATGCGTGCTCCATACTCTACAAGACGCGACTGCCCTTTCTGATTGCGCTCAACAAGGTAAACACACTTCGAGCACACTGTTAAAATATATGATATAAAAATCTGTATATTCTAATTGAACAGATTGACCTGAAGGATTGCAGCTTTGTACAGGAGTGGATGACCGACTTCGAGGTGTTCCAGGATGCATTGGAAGAGGAGCACAGCTATGTCAACAATCTGACGCGCACCATGTCGCTTACACTCGACACATTTTACGAGAATCTGATCACATGCGGTGTCTCGTCCAAGACGGGTATCGGCTTTGCAACCCTCATCAAACACGTACTTGACTGTGAGACCGAATACCATCGCGACTACAAGCCGGTGTATGAGAAGATGCGTTTACAGCGCATTGCCGAGCAGCAGACGACTCCGCAGCCAGTCGACAACATTGATGAGGCCGGCACAGCTGTGCCCATGGGTCTCGATATAAGTGTCAGTAGCTATTCGATAGATGATTATCTGGAACTGTAGCTAATTTCAATTTCTCCACTCTTGCAGGATCCAAAGACCAACTCAGAGAATAGTGTATATCTTATGGCGCCGAGCCTAGTGCCGGTGCAAACGGATGCCGATGAGGAGCTGGAAACCGATGCCAAAAGCAAAGCAGAAGAACAAAACTTTCAAAGTTTCGTTCAGAGTCATTTGACGGCACAGCAAAATAAACGGGACAAACAGCAGCGCGATCAACAGGCGCAGAATCCTTGAAAGTGATAAACTATATTCGTTATTAACAAATAGATTTAAGTCGAAAGATAGCATCGAAAGCGCATAATTTTAGAAATAAATGTACATTATACATATATTAGTGAAATGTTTAATGTATGTATTATATGCAGTTACTTTGCTCTTTATTATTATTCACTTTAACAAGCAAAAACATTCAATATAGTGTTTGTGTTTCATTTTCATTTTTGTTTTTGTATATAGTTATGTATGTATTTATTTATATATATATATGCGTGTATGTGTGTCTATGTGTTGTTCTCATTGTTCTGTGGTATAGATGGACTTAACTGTTTAGCATTTGCAAATAATTTGTAACAATTACAGTGATATATATTGGATATATATATATAGTATATATACTATCCATGTTTGGAATCTTTGATTTGATTTATTCAATAATGCATATACATGTATATATATGCGTGCTGGTGTATATGTAAATGCAAGCCATTGTGTTCACAATTTGCTTATATTATAGCATATACTATACAGTATGTATATAGTATATAATATAATGAGCAAATCAATTGTAAGTGCGCCCTGCCACGCCCAGCTCGCAGTTTTTGTTAAATATATGTATATGTATATATTATGCTTACAAAAATACAGATCATCTCAAATTACAATTACAACTCTCAATGGTTTACACAGTTATATAGATCGACATACATACATGTTACATACAGTTACATACATATTCATAAACATATATAGTGTATACAGTGTACATAGTATTACTTTTCATTTCATTTGTATTTCCTCATATTGTTTCATTCCTATTCCTATCAATCGAACTATGATCTACATATGAGCTCTTCAATATCTAACTCTATGCGATTTCCGCTCCTAACCGTGGAGAAACTTAATACTTGATTCCATATTCTTGCTGCATTTTCAATTTGTGCTCAAGAGACTGGAGTTGCTCTAGACTGGACTGGACTCAAATGATGGCATATACATAAGTATTAGAGCGTTAAGGGTGCGTTGCATAAATATCGCCCAGCGTCAAGGATGCTCCAAGTGTTCCGATCGAGGCTTTCGATCCAGTTAAATGCAGTTTAAGCTTAATATTTGTGCTAAAAATCATACACACATACATACTTATCTTATGTATATCATATACATACGTTAATCTTGTATAAGTTTGGTGGGCGTGTGATATACGCACACCCACGTACACCGAAGAAATTATGCTCACAATGGAAGGAATTCAGTGCTAAACAAAATAGAACAAAAACAAAAATGTGTTTGGTAACAGCTTATTTAAAGAATCCTTAATATGTTTTCAAGAAACAGTCTTCTAGGTTTTTGTTTTACACTTCTTTCTTTTTTGTTTACTTTGGAAACATAACAATGAAAATTGCTTGAGTGTCATTGAGTTTTGTTCTTTTTTTATAATTTTTTATTATTCTGCGTTTGCTTTACGTTTTATTTTTTTTTTCCATATTTTTTTTTTTGTTTTCTTTTTTTTTTGCATAGCTTAGCTTGGACAGTATTTAAAAATTTTTTTTTTTACTTTTTTTTTCGAAAAAGTCAAGTTCTTAACATAATATATATATCAAATCCAAGTAAACAAATATATGCACGCATTTGAAATACATTGAAATATGTTTAAGATCTACAAAGTAATATATATTTCTATATATATATATTTGTATATATAAAGATTCACGAATATTTATATATAAAGCAAAAGTTTTGTGCACATATTTGATTATTTGTCAAATATATATTTGATTAAAATACGCTTCATTTTATTCATTCATTTACTTAAGTTGTTTCAAGCATTTCCTTTTTGGATTTTTTGATCAAAATTTTATTTATCTATATAGGCCTGTATATCTCTTTGTGTATATATATCATAAAAATATGTAAATACATATCTGAAAAAAATAAATGGATAAACAAAATAACAATAATAATAATATTTAAAAATAAGACATCAAAAAGCGAAAAAAGTGGGGCACACGCACGACTAAAGTTTATGATTTCTTTTGTAGTTGTTGTTGTTGTTGTTGCTATTTTTATATACATAGAAATTAATCATCGTCGGACAGATTTGTTGTTGTGAGCAGTGTGGCATTATCCTCGGCGCCCTGCTCCTCAATATCCTGCAGAGGAGATAGAAGAGACAGAGAGAGAGAGAGAGTTGAGGAAGATTTGATTAAGTTTAAATTGACTTAAAGTCTCATATATACATATATCTAATCCATGCCCCATTTATGGGCTAGCCCTGCCTCAAAAAGATTTACACTTTGTTTTTCTTATACAAAATATATTTTTGTTTGTTTTCTTGTTACATTCGATAGGACGTATAAAATACCACACGATCAATATGTTAAACATTAAAAGTACTCCGATTTACACACACACACACACACATACATATGTAGATACGTATATAGATTATGTATGCATGCATGTGTACACACACACACAATGTCACATACATATATGTACCTGCTGCATTGCTCTAGTATTTCATCACACACACATATACACACTCATACAACACACACACACATATACATATACATTTATATAAATTTAGAGACGAAAAAACACAGTTTTGATTCATAAAGTTTTGATTTAAATTTGCTTTTTTTTTTTTTTGTTTTTAGAATTCTTGTATAAAAATAAAAAAAATTTGTTTATTTGAAATAAATGTTATTTTGTAATATATGTAATTATAATAATAATAAAAAAAAAAATCCTTATATAATGAAACAAAACATTTGGGCTTACAAAGAATTTTGCACTTTGAGAAAATTTGTAAATGCGACAGAAAATAAATGTTTCATGTGTTGTGTTGCTTAGTGTTACAAGTGCTTGAGTTCAGTTCACTAATAGAATTATGTTCGTGTTGCAGTAGTAGTTATAGTTGCAGCTGTAGTTCATGTTGTGGTTGCTGTTGTTGTAGTTAAATTTGTTGTTTGTATTTTCGTTTGTTTGTGTGTTTGTTTGTTGCTTGAGCGTCTGGAAGTATACGGAAGATTTTGTTGCATTTGATTGTGGCTGTTGCTCTTGCTGCAGTTGCAGCTGAGCTGCTTCATTTGAGCTTCTGCTTGGCCGGACTGGACGACACCTGATCCGCCTCGGGCAGATCGCTCTCCTTCTTGCGCTTCGATTTGTCCTTGTTGGGGGCCTTCGCCTTCTTGGTCTGTGCCGCCAGCAGCTTGGCCTCACGCTTCGCCTCACGCTTGGCGCGCAGCTGCTCGGTGATGAATGAGAACACCAGATAGCCCTGCACGGCGATCAGGCCGATCAGTGCAATGACCGCACGGAGATTATAGCTGCCGCCGGACACGCAAATGCCATAGTAGAGTGTGAGCACGCCAATCACGGAGGTGGCGAAACGCACCAGGACGAAGCACACGTTGTTCACGATGCCCACACGGGCCAGACGCTCCTCGCGATCGAAGACACCGATCAGCTGGAAGATGTGGGCGAGCAGCTCGCTGAAGTAGTGGAGCGTGAGCAAAACGAGAGCCAAGCGCTGGAAGCTGAGCGTGTAGGCCAGCACGATGAGTGTGAAGCCGCTAATGGAATGTATGATCTTGGGCTGTTGCTCCTCCTTGGCGCGCACCTTCTGGAAGTAGAGCTCGGGCAGCATATGCAGATAGTACGACAGCTGAATGATGAAGTAGAACTTGTGCAGAAAGCTCATCGGATGCGCTGGATAGCCCTCCCAGAGCAGAGCCACCTGGCCGAGGTAGCCTTCGCGCAGCGCCACATGCGTGCCCCAAATGAATGAGAGCAGATAGAATGCGACCAGTTGGCCGGATTCGTTGAAGCGAGCCAACTTGAATTTGGACAGATGCAGCTTCTTGCTAATCTTGTCCAGCACAAACTCCTGGATGATGGCGTGCATGATGATGCAAGTGAGCGTGTAGAAGAATATAGCACAGTAGTCCTTGATGCCGGCCACATATGTATACGGCTTGCCATAAGGCTGTTCCCTGGTCGGCTCCTCGCCGCTCACGTTGTGATGCAGCGATATGAAGGCACTGGCAAACGATGCCGTCGATTCGTTCATTAGCCCAACCACAAACACCATTGCCACACAGGAGATGATGTCCGCGTGGTTTTGTATGACGAACTCATGGCTGAATATCGGTGGATTCTTGTTGCTCGTCTTGCGTCCCAGACCTGGTTTGATGGCCATAATTAATGTTTGTTACTTCCTTTCAGGCGTGTTGCTCTGCAATGTTGCAAGTTGATGAGATTAGTGAATGCAATTAACTGACTGCCCCTCTCTCTCTCCCTCCCTGTCACTCTCTCTCTTGCCCTTTCATTCGGTCACACGCTCTGTGCGGGCGTCTGTGTGTATGCGCGTGGCTGTTGCAACGTCAGCAGTCGCAGCAGCAGCTGACAACGCCAGCGGAATTATGGCCATGTGCATGCAAATGCCAATTGGCCCGTGCAACAACAGCGCACACACACACACACACACACACGCGCGCGCGCACACAAAATTAATGCAAACAATACAAATTTGCCTTGTTGGCACACACACACAGCTATACACTTACGCGAGCGCCACAATCAAACACACTCACCCACACACACAATTGCACAAGAGAGAGAGAGAGAGAGGCGGCTGCCGCTACACGCAAGCAAATTTCTTTTCTTCTTTTTTACTTTTCACTAGACAAGCGAGTTTAATGTTGTTGTTGCTTACAGGATTGGAATTTGTGTTACAATTTGCTGACGTCGACGTATGTATTTCAGTTGTGTATATTACTTTCGCTTCCACTTGTTATTATATTTGTTATTCTTGTCAAACGGTATATTCTTTATTTGGATTTTTTTTTTGCATCTAGTGTGCCTTTGGTCCAGCCGCCTCTGCTGCCTGCCTACCTCTGGCTTTTAGTTTCTCTGCTGCCTCACCTGTGAGTGAGTGACTGACTGACTAACTGACTGACTGAATGAATGTGTTGCTACGTTTCACCGCAATCACTATGTGAATGCCAAGGCGGCCTACTGGCAAAACAGAGCCGAGCAACAACAACAGCGCGCAGACATACACCAGAGCCGTAGCAGTACAACAAAACACTGCCAGCGGTAGCGACAACAGCTACAACACTAACACTGGCACTAACAACAGCAACAACAACAACAACAACAACAAAAAACTGCCACGCAAACGACTCTCGGCTCCAACGGGCAATAGTATATGGTCGTGTTGTTGTTGGTTTTTGTTGCTGTTGCCACTGCTGGTTCACTACCACTTGTTCACGTTGTTGTTTATTGCCTGCTCGCTTCCGCACACACTGCACTGTGTCTTCGCCTTGCCGGTTACAGTTAAGCGCTCTCGCTTCCACACGCCCAGAGCGCCACAATATTATGTTGAGGCGCCCAATCGTTAGTGTCACGATGTTTGGCCACGATGTCCGTTTTGATGTTCGTCTGCTTCGTGTACGAGCCGACTATGACGTGGAATTTGTTGTCTTTTCAGTTTATCGATAGACATAACAAGCGTCAACCGAGTCTTTGCAACCCTGCACCACTTGCTGATAGTGGACATAGCAAAATAAAGGTCGAGCACTGCATATGTACATTGTCTGCTGGTGATGTCGATGTAGCTTCAAATATACACATTTCACTCACAGATTTTCACAACGGCCTCGTCATGCGCAGTAACCGAGCACATCACAGAGCTAATGCGCTCTTTAAATTTTGCCATTAACATTAATACGCGCACATTGCACAACTTATATATAACCGTTGGCATTCAAAAAATATTTGAATACGACGAACGCGCACATAAAGCTATAAATATGAAAGAAATTTATTAGATCTAATTAAATACATATAAATGTTGTATATGAAGAATAACTGCTATATGTTCACTTATTATATGAAGAGGAATCTTATTGGGGATGTCTGCTTATAATTATGTATTTAATTGGTAAGGATCTATCTCTGTTTACTTTTGGCCTTTGTTGAATAGTTTGATATCTGAAACCCATTTCAGTTACGTTTTTATGGGTGATTGTAATTAGCGCAAGGTTATGCAAGCCACTGGCCCCCCACATGGCAATTAAATGCATTTTGTACTCACGTTACGATTTCGCTTGCGCACAGAGGACACAATTGTGCGCTTGTTGCGTGCCACCAGGCAAACGGTTATAATTAAAATCATGCCGATAAGTGCAAATCCGAGTAGGGCAGGCAGCAGCACGCTATCCTCAGCCTTGTAGCCCTACAAATGCGAAAGGGAGAGAAAGAATTTGTGTGTGAGTGTGTGTGAGAGAGAGAGAGCTAGACAAGGACACAGGCATAGGCAAGCAATTAGAGCGAGATCCGATACTTACCGACCACTGGACATAGGTGGAGGGATCTATGTAGGCCCAACGTGTATTCATCCAAATGTTGTTGCTCTTGTTCTGACCCACATCCGTGTTGCTTGATGATTGTTGTTGCTGTTGCTCCTGCTGCTGTTGTTGTTGTTGTTGCTGCTGCTGCTGTTGTTGCTGCTGCTGCTGTTGGAGCTGTGTGCTCTGCGTCTTGGCTAGCACGGGCGGCATGATTGGTTTCTTGGCTGCCGACTTGAGCAGCGGTACTTGTATGATGCGCGTGGTTAGGGTGGCTGCCATCTGACGATTGGTAAGCGGTGGGGCGGCAGCGGTTGTCCTTGGCAAGGCTGGGCGTGCAGTGCTGGCCGGGATCAGGGGTGCCACTTGATCAGTTGTTTGCATGCTCTGAATTGTTGTTGCTGGTGCTGGAGCTATTGTAGTTGTTGATGTTGTTGTTGTTGTTGTTGTAGTAGTAGTAGTAGAAGTTGTTGTAGTGCTGCTAGGTGGCAAAGTCTTGTTGACCTTTAATATGAACTGCTCAATGCCATTGCGATTCACAATCTGGACAGTTTTGCCTACATTCTGACCCAGCATGGCAGCCACTGGTGGAGCTGGAGCTGGAGCTGTGGCCATCCGGGCTCCACCAGTGGCTGTTGCGGCTCCTGCTGCTGCTGCCGCCGGATGTAACTGCTGCCTGTCGCCGCTGTGCGTGAAAGCCGCCTTCGTTTTGAGGAACCATTCAGTGGGACTAGGCAGACACTCGGCGGAAACCAGAAACGGTATGAGCACGGCCCCAATGATCACCGTGCAGACAAAGATCAGGCCTAGATACGCAAAGAATGTGCGACGTCTGCGTGGCGCACCTGCCGACGCGCTGCGCTTGGCGCCACTGGACGTGCTCGAGGAGGAGGATGTGCACGTTACGGAGGATGTGTTCGCTGCCTGGCAGCTGGCGTTGCTCAGCTTGCCCTCAATCCGGAAATCATCGTTTTGCGGTAAAATCGTGTACTGCAAGCTGTTCTCGCCGTGCCGTATTGTTTTGTACATATTTAATATATTTTTTTTTCTTCGACTTTCGCGTCTTTCTTTTGTTACGTTTTTCTCTTTGTGTATTTGTGTTTGTAAGCGAAAACAAGGACACTGTAGGACACTTTTTTCTTTATGGAGCTCTGTTTCCTGGTGCTCAATTGTGCTTCACACTAAACGCTGGTGTGCCAATTGTTGTTGTTGCTGTTGTTGCTGCTGCTGCTCCTGCTGCTGCTGCTGCTGCTGCATGCATGCTTCTTGCGCACTAATTTTATGTTTTTATTGATTGAGCGTTGTTGTTTTGCCAATCGCTGAGAGACGAGCGCTGGCAGCGCAGCTCGAAAAACCAAAACTTTTTGGCGCAGTCGCAATTCGCAAATGCCGCAGTGTGGCAAAGCAGATAACGGTTTCAGCGCACTCATCTGGCCAGTGCTGGGCAACGCCAGCGCAAACTGCATGCCAACAAGAATATGCCATTCACACAGGATATACATATGCATACACACATACAAATGCACACAGCATACAGCATGATGCAAATGAATTGAGTAAGAAATTTGAATTGATATAATAATTTGTATTATTTTCAATTTATATAACTCTATCTATACCAATATGTAGTATTACATACATCATAGTTAACGGGCATATTATTGAACCTATTATTGTATATGATTGGATGAGCTCTGACAAAAGCTGTTTGATTTTCACACTCAGTTTCTACATGCAGCTACAAAGTATGCAAAGCGCAGGCAAATCTAAATACTTGAATTCTATATAGAATTGAAATTTCGAAAAATCGTAAGCTTTCTAAAAATGTCTTGCTATTTTTCAATGCAGTTTACACTCCCACATAATTTACTCTATGTACATATTCTTCATTTAAGTATTGACCCTGCCTTCTTATGCAGTTCCATAAGCATATCCATGCAAAGATAGGTGATATACAATCGGTTGGAATTGTAGCGCGGGAACGACGAGCGAAACAACGAATTCTATCATAAACAATCATAAATGAAATATCAAAATTTGCCAACAGATTTATGACCAACAGCAAATGTAACATTAATTGAGCAATCGATCGGTCTCAACTAAGGTCCGCTGCATAGCTAAGCGCACTGATAAGAGACCCAACGATAAGAGACCTGACCAAGTGGTTTGCTGCGAGTCCAGCTGCTTATCAAACAGAAATAGTTGGCAACTGTTTAATGCATTGCACGGTCGCTGCCAGAAATCGGTCAGTAACGGTAATGCGATTCAAGTGCGAGCAACATGCTCCTGTTAATCAGTGTTGGTCTTGGCTTAACGCTAGCCTTCCTCAGCTTCGGCTTGCTTGTGGTGCTGCCATTTCTGGCTATCTTAATGGTGCTGCTCTGCCTGGGCCTGCTGCTGCTGAGTCGCAAGTCTGTGCTCATTTTCGACAAGTATCCCAGCAAGGGCATCTTTTATAGGCTAAAGTATCAGATTGCATTGCTCGTGCTGCGCAAGCTGCGCGATCGCATCTATAAGCGTAACGAGGAGGAGCTAAGCTCCGCATCGCATCTGGCCACGCTTGATCGGCCCCAGCCGCTAACGGACGACCCGAAGAGCTACGATGTGGTCAGCCTTATGGCTGCCAATGCCGCCGGCGAGAAGCTGATGATCACGCTGGAGCGGCGCCGGCGTGGCGTACTGAAAGCTGCGCTCTACCTGTGGCTACCCAGCGGCAAGCTCTATATGCTGCCCAAGCTACCGGACATGGTGCACTTCACCAGTGACGGCAGCGAGGAAAGCACCGAATTTCGTGGCGCAGGCTTTCACATCTATCCGGAGCAGGCGATGACTCTATGGCGCGTCAAATACGTTGGTCAGCTGCGTAGCGAAGCGGAGCAGGAGCTGGTGGATGTGCAGCTGGATATGCAGTTCGTGAGCCAAACGGCTCACTTCAATTACAATCGTGATCTCAGCTCTTCGCTCATTGCGGACTCCGTGGCGCGTGAGGCCTGGAACGAGAGCTTCTATGGCATGCTCAAGTCCGTCGGCCACATTGTGGAGAAGCGTACCCACTACGAGCAGTACGGCCAGTTGAAGGGCAGCATTGTGTTGGGCCAGCAACAGCTGCAGCTGGAGCTGCGCAGCATTCGGGATCACAGTTTCGGCACCGAGCGCTGCCTCAGCTCGATCAATCGCTATGTGTACTTCGCTCTGTTGCTCGATGATGGCAGCAGCATGGTCGTTGGCAACCTAAGTCAGCCCTCTTTCTTCCTATCCTCGCTCAAGGTGGGCTACGTGTGCACGCCCGAGGGCGTCTATCAGGCGATTACGGCAAGCAACTTTGAGCTCTACTCCTACGGCGAGAAGGGTGTGCCGCCACAGCATCAAAACTTCATTGTGGAGACCGCGGAGCGCTCGTATCTGGTCCAAATACGCGTGGAGCACAGTGCCGTGCGCTTTGTAGGCGGCGACTGGGAGTCCAAGGTCTACAATCAGTTCGTCGCCTGCACCGTCAACGGCATCGGCGGCCAGGGACATGCTGAATATCTCTACAGGCACAAGATGGGACGACCAGATGCGGTGTCTGCCAAGGATCCCGAATGGTATCAGCGCATCAAGAGCTTTGAGCGCAGCCTGAGCACCCTGGAGCCAGTCATCGAAGAAGATTTTATATTTTAAGCAAATTCCCAACTCTTCTATACATAGATATATATACATATATATACATATATATAATAATGGCTTGTGATAAAATAATATTACTCTTCAATCATATGGTGTGAATAAAACTTAATATATTGATTTTAAGATGGAACGACGAATGACACAAGTTGGATTTAAAAAAAAGATATATTCTCATGCTCTTCAAGCTAGCTAGATAAATAGTTCCGCATTAAGTTAAGGATTTGTATGAGAATGAATTCCCATGGTATCAAATTTGTATTCCTGATATGTGGCCTACGTCTTCATTGGAGAATTCGTCTTTCTTGGATTACTAGAATCAAATAGATTTCTTTCAATATCAATCACAAATGAAAATATATCCATCCGTCCATGATCACACATTAAACTAATAATATTAGTTTAAAGTTTCAAGTAATAGTCATTTGAGATCAGAGAGTAAGTCAGGCATATTTTTAGCCGCGACATAAACTAACGAGCTTTATAAATATTTATAAATGAATTGGAGCACAACACTTGAGCTGTGCGGACGACGATCGTGATAAGATATGGCAATTATTTGGGATTTTCTATCAATAAATACTGAAAGAAAAAAAATCGAAGGAAAAATAAAAAAGTAGCTATTACGTATTTTATATATGTCTGCTGATTTATGGCTCCAAAGACAACGATTGGCGTTATCAAGAGGCAGTATTATGCCTGAGATTAGCAACAATCCAGTCCAGCTGGCTGGAATCCTATGCTACGATAAGCACAGTTAATGAGAATTACATGGGCAGAAATTATGCCGTTAATGCTGCCAATTTTCATTCATGGCCCATAAGTTGATTACTGAAGCATTATACTGAGCCAAGATACCTGAAGTCAGAGCTATCTAGCTAGATTAGGCGATACCCTGACCAACTCAACTCTTGGTGTTGCTTGAGAATATAGTACATATGCATATGGCTTATGGGATATGCCACGCCCACTTCTGCATGTTACACATATTTCAACAAATTCAGTTCATTCTCAATGGGTTCCATATCTCTAGCCAGAGAATATAGCCTTACAATTGATATATCTTTTGACATCTGTTTAATGACATAGTTACCCTTAGTTATTTAAGCACATCTATAATTTATTAAGCATATTAACAATTGATAATTAATTGAATTACATATTTTGTATAATCAGCTTTTTTGCTTATATGTATAATATTTGTATATAATAATTTAGTATATGAATTTGGACAATCTTTGCACGAACAATACAATTTTCTGAACTTTGTTTTCTTAAGCGATGACCGTGATACAATTGATCTTTATAAATCGCATTTTAAATAGAATATAAAGTGATATACAAATTTTGCTCCTACAACATACATTGATTTTGATCTTAAACTAATTTAATATTACTAATATTAAAAAAAGAGTTGTGTTTCTTTTTGCATGATTTCAAATCGAATTAGTTTACCTCGGAAATTTGAAAGGAATTTCAATTTCCTGCGTTTCGATATATATTTCATTTTGCTTTCAAAACATATGTAAGAATAAAATATATATAAAAGAATTTTTATCCGACTTTCGCTCAAAATTTCCATTCAAAATTATCTGGTTTTAAGATGCTTAACGTTGCTAACAACTCAGAGGTGAGCTCCACGTCGACCATAGTCAATGCAAAGGAGCCGAACAATTTGCCAATGGTTCCTGCCACCAATCATAGTAGGAGCCGCAGTCGTAGTGGTAGTCGGAGTCGAAGTCCAGGTGTTATCTGTGACAGTATGAATCTGAGTCCATCCGAGATGCCGTCGAATAGTCGCCGAGCCTTTCTCCAGCATATGGTAGACAGTCTTCCAAAGTCGGTGTACAATCGGGTATTGGCCCTGAAGCACAATCAATTGCAGCAAATCAAGATATCGGAGCAGTTCTTTCGAGAGGTGTATGAGCTGGAGAAGCGTTTCTATTTACAGAGCTGTACGCTCTTCGATAGCCGTCGCGACATTGTGGCCGGTGATGTGGAGCCGCCGGCAATTGAGCGCTATTGGCACGAGGAACCCGACGATCTTCTTGAGAAGATTAAGAGCTCGGAAGAGTTTAAGCAACTGACGGTGCAGCTGCATCACTTACCAGCCAATGCGGTGGGTGTGCCCCGCTTCTGGTTGACGGTCTTTCGCAATGTGTCCCTCATCTCGGATTTGGTCCAGGAACATGATGAGCCATTGCTTGAGTGTCTGGTAGATGTGCGCATTAATTACGAGCCGGATAGCTATACGGTTGTATTTCAATTTCGTCCCAACTTATATCTGCACACATCGTCGCTGCTGTTGACCAAGAAATATATACTGCGTCACGAGGCCGACAAGGATTATCCGTTTATGTTCGAGGGTCCAGAGATTGTCCGCTGCGAGGGCTGTCACATACACTGGCGGGATGGCTCCAATTTGACACTGCAAACGGTGAGGCAGAAACGTCTCCGGAAAGGTGCACGGAACATACCAAAGGTGATGCCACGCGAATCCTTCTTTCGATTCTTTTCGCCGCCGCAAGCGATGGATCTATCATTGGCCGACGAGAAGACCAAAATGGTACTTGGCGCTGACTTCGAGGTTGGCTATCTGCTGCGCACTCAAATTGTTCCTAAGGCGATACTCTTCTATACTGGTGACATTGTGGATAACGTTAACGATGACCTCTGCTCGGTGGAAAATACATCAGCATCGTTGTCCTCATTGTCGCACGTTGATCAGGATGTTCAGAAAGATTGTAGGCATTGTCTCAGCATTAACAGTGTTAATTCTTAATACTATTTTTACAATATTCAATAATCGTACGCATTTTAATTCTTACTTTCCACTTATATATACATTTACTTTTGCAGTTCTCATTTACAATTGATAATTGAAATCTACTTAAATATACTTGTATAGTACTCCTCCTCCAAATCGTATAGATCCATGGCCATCTCATCGCGCAGCTTCATCAACTTTTTATCGCACTCAATTTGTTTGCCCCGAAACAGCTGTGAATTATTCGTAATCGCCTCATTCACCGAATGAAAGTCGTTCAGTATGAGATACTGTTTAAGATCGGCAACGAGCTTCATCAGCGATTCACCGGCGCGCACTGCAAAACAAAGAAACAGCTGTTAGACTCTTTTTATTAAAGTGCTCCAAATGTGTAACGCCTTAAAGGAAATATCTGCAAAGTGGGATTATTCATATGGCTAACCGTAAGTTGCCTATTGAGCTATTCTACGTGGACGCGAGCAGTCGTCAAAATGAAGTCGTCGCCCAATCTATTGTTGAAATAGTATATTGGAGTATTTAAGCAGCAGCAGTCCAAATCAAACAGTCGACTCTGGGCAGTCCAGCGCGCTTGACTACAGGCTAAACACTTACCCATATTTGCCGCTCGCACTTGCATCTCCAGTGCATCCTGCTCGCATTGTGTTATCTTTGAAATTTGTATGTGACTTTCTCGCCGTGCTAACTTTAGAATTTCTATAAACAAGTGGATAAACAAAAACTCGGTTATTATTGCAGAGCTTATTGGAAAACTGAAAACACACTGTCTTCGCGTGTCGTATATCATAAACAAACGCCACATTATTGATAGAGAAAGAAGAAGAAGAAGAATCAAGAACGCCTTGTGCCAAAATCGGAATTAAAATCCAAATCAGTTGGATACCGGACGTGTGTGAACATTGTCACTGAGATTAAGATTTACAAGCTACAAATTTTACTATCGCACTCATAATGGGCACTTCGTTTTCGCACTTTCTTTTCGATCGGTTCGCCGCCAAGGAGGATGTGCGTGTCCTGATGATTGGCTTGGATTCGGCTGGCAAGACAACAACGTTGTATCAGCTTAAGCTGGGCGCCAGTTTGACTAATATACCGACCATTGGATTCAACGTGGAGCTATTGCAATATAAGCGTCTTCGCCTAACTGTATGGGATATTGGTGGCCAAAAGCGCGTACGATCTATGTGGAACTATTACTATAACAATGCGGCTGGCATAATATTCGTGGTAGATGCCGCCGATGTTGAACGTATTCCCGAGGCCATGAAGGAATTGCACTCCATGCTGCGTGTGAATGAGCTTAAAGACAGTGTGGTGCTTGTCTTTGCCAACAAGCAGGACTTACCAAATGCCATTGCACCCGACGAATTAGCTAGACAATTGTGTTTGCATGAACTACACCAGCGTTGGGCAATTCGCGGCGCCTGTGCATCTAGCGGAAAGGGTATTCTCGACGGCATGGAGCTGCTCTACCGTATGATACGGCAACGTCGTCAACGTATGCGTTCTGAGCGTAAAAAAACATCATCATCCTCCCGATCCTAAATCTATCTCTCTCTCTCACTCTATAGCTCTATGTCTATCTATCTTTCTGTCTTCCTCTCTCTTCCTCACTTTCACTCATTCTCTATATATACATATAATATATATATTTTTAAATATATATATATATATATATTTATATATAGAGCATTTCTGTGTTAACTATTACCTTCAAAGTTTTCCAGCATGCTACGCACATCCTCTTTAAGACGCGCGTTGTACGACTTAAGTAACGCTTCCTTTGACTGTGGCAGGATTGTTGTGCGAGGGCCGTTGGACATTTTATGAGCGTAGCTATGAACTACACTGCCGATGCAGGGCTATAACTGTTTATTTTTACCCTTGTTGTTATTGTTTATTCCTTTCTTTTCCTCTTTCCTTCCTTGTACTTTATATTGTTCTATTATTACCGCGATATTTGCTAATCATTCAGGGTTGCTCAGTCGCATGCGTGGTACAGCAACTATCGCGAGCACACGATTGAACACCGTTCAATCAGCTGTTTTTATTCTTACCTTTCCTATTTGGCTTAATGGCAAAGTCTCTTGAATATGTAGCTGAATTCATATGTAATCATTGTAAAACATATTATCAATAAATAATTGTAATCTCATAATTATACGAGCATAAAGGCATATTGTGAACTATATACCCAATGTAATAATCATGTAATGACTAAATAAATGTAAACTCAATTATGAAACTCACATATTTTGAACTTTGTTTGATCACAGTCATTATTCACAGTAACAGTCATGCGATATTATTGTTGTCAGTTAAATACGTTTTTTTTTTTTTTAAACTAGCAAACGAAAACTCCACCACTTAGTTGACCCCTTTTGTGTATTTGAAATGACAATTTTTATGAATGGGCTATCGATAAACTATCGATATAATAAAGTGCATCGATGAGAAAAATATATTTGTATTGAAAATATCTCAATGGTCCATCGCTAGTTCTTGACCTGCAGAGGTAGTGAAAAGAGATCTCGCAAAAAGCGTCTGAGTTGAGCAAGGCCCTGCCCTGCAACGCAATTTTCATCAAGATAAGCCAACGAAGGAGATTTTACACCTGTAATGCTTTAATGCTTAAGTCCATACTTGGCGCAGACTCGAATGGTTCTGCGGAAGATCTACCAAGCGGAGGCGTTGGCGTTGTCGTGGCCAGCGGCAGTAGCGGGGGAAGTGGCAGTGGCAGCAGCCGCAGTACTGGAGCGCTAAGCCGAGCCAGTTACGGCCACGGCTCCAGCTCAATATCGAGTGGTCTAAGTGCGGTTTGTGGCTTAGTCGGAAGCGGCAGCGGCAGCGGTAGCGGCAGTGGCAGTGGCAGTGCAAGCGCAAGTGGTGGCAGCACACCAGCTACCGTTTATTGTCCTGCATGCGTGGCGAACAGTTCACAACAACAGCAGCAGCAACAGCAGGCGCTTGCCTCTGGCGCTGAGGGTTTACCAGCGCGCGAGTCAAAATCAGGAAAGCGGGCTAAGACGCGGAAGAGTGCATCAACGGCTGGCTGCTTGGACGCTCAACATATACGCAACCATTTAAAAATGTCTACATCGAGCTCCATGCGCAGCACCCGCGGCAACGGGGCCGGCAGCAGCAGCAGCAGTAGCACCACCTCGGCTGTTATACCATCCGGCTGCAGCAGCATCGCCTACGATTCGAATAGCAATGGCAGTTGCAGCAGCTTCAACGGCAAAGTCAACTCGCCAGGCAGCTACAGCTGCAATGCACTCAATGTCGACTTCAGCACCTATACGGCAACGCATCAGTGGTCGCGCATGCTTGAGTGTGCGGAATTTGTCGGTGCCAAGTAAGTAGCAGAACCCATTCAGGGGGATCGAAAACTTTTACTAAATTCTATACACATTTTCCTTTTTCAGACGAAGCAAGCACACTGTGGTTGCCTACAAGGATGCCATGTTCGTGTTTGGCGGTGACAATGGCAAGACCATGCTCAACGATCTCATTAGATTCGGGGTCAAGGACAAGTCCTGGGGACGTGCATGCGCAACGGGCACACCACCAGCTCCGCGCTACCATCATTCGGCAGTTGTGGCGGGCAGCTCGATGTTCATCTTTGGCGGCTATACAGGCGACATTCACTCCAACTCGAATCTGACCAACAAGAATGATCTGTTTGAGTATAAGTTTCTCAGCGCCATGTGGGTGGAATGGAAATTTTCCGGCAGGCAGCCAGTGCCACGTTCGGCGCACGGTGCCGCCGTCTATGATAACAAAATGTGGATATATGCTGGCTATGATGGCAATGCACGATTGAATGATATGTGGACCTTGAATTTGACAGGCGAGAATCATCAGTGGGAGGAGGTGGAACAGCTAGGCGATCGTCCGCCCACTTGCTGTAATTTTCCCGTTGCTGTTGCGCGCGATGCTATGTATGTGTTCTCTGGCCAGAGTGGCTTGCAGATCACCAATTCTCTGTTTGAGTTCCACTTTAAGTCGCGCACTTGGCGTCGCATCTCCAATGAGCCGGTTCTGCGTGGTGCCACCTCCGCGCCACCATCGCGTCGCTATGGCCACACCATGGTGCATCATGATCGTTTCCTCTATGTCTTTGGCGGCTCGGCTGACTCCATGCTCCCAAACGATTTGCACTGCTACGATCTGGACTCGCAGGTATGGTCCGTCATACAGCCGGAGCAGAACTCGGATGTGCCATCGGGACGCGTTTTCCATGCCTCGGCCGTCATCAGCGATGCCATGTACATCTTTGGCGGCACCGTCGACAACAGCGTGCGACGCGGCGATACCTATCGCTTTCAGTTCTCCAGCTATCCAAAGTGCACGCTGCGCGATGACTTTGGCAAATTCTTTCACGAGAAACAGTTCTGTGATATTCAGTTTGTGGTGGGTGCCGAGGAGACGCGTATTCTGGCCCACATTGCCTTTGTGGCAGCACGCTCTAAGTATTTGCGGAACAAGATATTGTCGGCGCGTGAGGCGCTTCAGCACCAAATGGAAAAGCTCTATGGCGTTGGCCAGGTAGATGCGCTTGCTCTCAATACGGGCGTTGGCGCCGATCGTACACCGATGCTGGAAGTGCGACTATCGCATGCCTCGCCCGAAGCATTCGAAATCATACTTAACTACATATATACGGATCGCATTGACTTAAAGGAGTCCTACAACAAGAACATCATCATTCTCATCACGGACATCTATCAATTGGCTGGGCTTTTCACAATGCCCCGCCTGGCGCAGGGCTGCATACAGTATCTGGACTTTAAGATCAATAAGATGAACGTGCTCGAGGCGCTCTACAATGCGGAGAAGAACAAGTGGGTTTCCAGCATTGCGACTTGCTAAGTTTTTTGGTTAAATAATGCAATTTTTCATCATGAAATTTCATTAGCATTAAAATCATCAAGGATCATTGCATGCAGTTCATCATCAAAGACGAGAACTTCACCGATGTGGTCATGTCCAGTGAGTTTAGCGATCTAGATAAGCCGCTTCTGGTCGAGATAATACGCAAGCGTCTGCATCCCAGCAAACTGGTCATGGACACCAGCTTTGAGTCGAATATTGGTGAGTGCTTGCACATGGTATGTGTATATAGACATCATGTGCATATAGGCTCTTGATTTGTCGCACTAGTGATCCTTATGCGCCTTAAGTTTGCATTTAGATCTGGGTTTATTGTTTTGTTTTTGAACCTATCCACGTATATTTAAACTAACTTTTTAACAATGAATGTGCCTCCTGGATGGGATGGAACTGAGATGTGAATGGTCAAGTGTTCCTATTGACGGCTCGGAGTTGAACTCAGTTTGTAAGCTTTGTATAAACAAAAATTGCTCTTTCTATGTGGAAATTGGTGAAACACAAAACGAACAAAATTTAATAATAAACAACAAATGATTCCGCTCGGACTTGGCCGGGTAACTTTCGTTGAAATCCATATACTAATCCGTATCCATGCATATGTGCATATACATATTTAGGTACCACATTGGAGCACGATTTGTCCATGTTCTTAGAGACGACGGGCAAGGACTTTTGCGATATAAGTCTCATACTCGATGATCAGGTGATACCGGCCCATAAGTCTGTGCTATCGGCCCGTTGCACCTATTTCCAGGGCATGTTCCGCTCGTTCATGCCGCCGGATAATACAGTCAATGTAAGTTTTACAATATATTATTCTATTATCTGTATATTAGTTATATCGTTATATTTCCCAAACAGATACAAATTGGTGAAATTTCACCCTCACTGGAGGCGTTTCACTCGCTGCTACGCTATATATATTATGGAGAGACAAAGATGCCGCCGCAGGACGCACTCTATCTGTTCCAGGCACCCTGTTTCTATGGCCTATCGAATAATCGCTTGCATGCGTTCTGCAAATACTCATTGGAGCATAATATAACGTCAGAGAATGTGCTGCAAACGCTGGAGGCGTCCGATATAACTAAAATCTATGACATCAAGGATTATGCATTGAAATTAATTGTGAAAGATTTTGCCAAGGTGGCCAGGCTACCAAAGATAGCCGGTTTGTCGCGCGAACTGTTGCTGGAGATAATACGCGCTGTGGCCGATTCGCAAGGCGAGTTTCTGACCCGCATCAATATCAATACCGATATCTGAAAACTAGTGCTGCTACAGCCGGCTTTGCAGTTGTTGCTCGCCTGGTTGCAAATCGGACGTAGCACGTAGAGCAGCAGTAGCGGTTGGTAGCGCAATAAATCATCCACTTCCACATCGTCAAGCAACCTCATGCTTCCTCTCATCGAATCCCAATTGAGACTCGCATTTTTCCCTAATGCATTAGCATCACTAACAATAGCAAAGAAAGCCAACTAAACTAAATTTGTATGCCCATTGCATTGCACGGGTCATGGACAATCCAAAGAAACGAATGCGACAGAGACAGCGATAGCGCAGATAGAGCGGGAGCGAGAGCCACTGCTCTCTCTTGGTTAGGTAAAAGGCTAGGGTATAGTTGTGTAGTACATAGGCTCTGAAAATTGTTATGAACTAAATGGATTCGTAGGCCAGCGTTCTCTAGCAAATAATAATATTTATTCTGTTTGTATTTGAAGGAACCTAAATGTTTCCCATAAATGAATTGTGTAAAGTGAATTCAAAGTGAATTAGACTAAAGAGTTTCCAAAATACTTGCTATGCTATATCTATTCCATAAACTGAACAATTTACTGTGCTAATACATTAAATAACGCAAATGCTTCATTGTACAAATATGTTTGTAGGAATATTACCCACGTTAGGATCTACCTTGAATAGATAGCTGGATAGAAATTTAATGCAAATTTGCCATAGGACCTAAGGGAATATGTTCAGCAGATCGTAGGCTGGTGTAGGAAAACTGTTTTAGCCAAGGGCATGGATTAGTATTGTACTGATCTGAACTTGAAATGCGAAGCAGGAAATTGCTTGATCGATATTGTAAATGGTGAGGCAAGATATTGAAATGAAAGTTAAATCGAAATTGTATTTGTATTGTACTGAGTTTTATACATAGTTATAATTGATGCTGCCAAGATATATATATATATATATGTATTTCATTATATATATACATATATGTATAGAACAGACAAGTACGTACATGTATTTCATACACAACTCTCTCATTAGCTCACGAATCATAAGAATCATTGAATGGTTATCAAATGCTGGCCGCATTGTGTGAGTCTTGGGAAGTGTGGAGATGTTTGTATGAAATATATATAGACATATGTATAATGTATGCATATGTATGTAAAGCATAAATGTATGTGTATATATATGTGTATGATTAAATGCTTATATGCACAATATGTACCTAGGCCATAAACTTGTCTAATTGATTATATGGTTTTTCGTTTAGTTATATTTGACTTATCAGTTAACTGAATGTCCAAGCTTGAAGCTAATAAATTACATATATATATGTATATATGACATATACATATGTACATATGCATGTATATAAATGCGAAACAAATCGAACGAAAATCAATTAAAAAACATTCTGCAAGAGTGTAAACAATTGCAATGCCAAACAGCAGAGCAATTTTTATCAAGCCTTAAATAATAATCGCACTGAATTCCAACCTCATAGTATACCCCATATGGATATATACAATTATTTGTATCCAATAATCACCTCACCCATTGGGCTTATATGTATATTAAAATTAATTGAATAAAATCAAATCAAATCAAAGACCTCAATTTAAGCATAGGCAATAGACAACAAATAAATAACAAACAATTTTAGAGCAAAGAACAAACAAACAGTTAACGATTTATAAACAATTGTAATAACGATAAACGCGATCAACAACAAATTTGTATGCCAAGTGTAAATTGAATATTGTTTTTATATATTATTTGAGCTTAGTTAGAAATGAATATGTTTCTTGCCGATAAAGTATATGATAATTTATTTGGTTCTTAGGACAGAGTTGTGATAGCTGTTTCTTTCTAAAACGTCATGTTGATGGTATTAATAATTGTAATTATTATTATTATTATTATTATTATTATATTATTGAGTTTAACATTTAACAATATATATACAATAAGCAATATTATTGTTTTCTAAGCCATTTTATTTGAGATATATTTGCAATTTTATTTATATATGAAAAACAAAAACAAAATAAAACAAGATTTTCATTGAAAATCAATTTGATCCGTTGCGAGACAAATATATGCATTAAGATATAAATATACAGAAATTGTATTAACGCTTATTATATATATATATATAGTATGTAATCATTGTTGCCCACAATTAACCAACACTGATCAGCCAGTGTTGTACAAGCCCCAGTTGATGCATCCAATCGAAAGTATGAGAGTCAAACAATCAAAGCTCCTCAGTTTCCATTCGCATGAGGCTTTTCATGTGCAACCCTTTAAATAGCATTATCTGGAAATAGACCATGAACGATTCCATTCAAAACGATAGTCGGCTAGTGCAAGACTGCGAATCGGTTCCCAATCGAATCGATTTGAACCCGGAACTTTCATTTGTCTTTTGATACGTGTCAAAGTCGAGGCCAAACGTATAGAAGCCAAACCACATACATATGTATGTATGTAGAGATATGTATGTATGTATATCCGCAATAGATATGACATTTTTGCAACACAATATGGAATCGTTTCATTTAAATTGTAAGCAAATTGTTTGTTTTTATTCCCCCTTTGTTACCCCTTGAGGGTGGGCAAGCCAGCTGCACGAATAGAATCGAATCTAAAGACATATTGAACATATTTAATTTGTATTAGGCATAGTTCATATACAAAACTAAATAAAATATACAATTGGTATGCAAAATAATAATATAATAATAATAATAATGATATATATGAGAAATATGTTGCTTTTCAATTTTTGGTATTTATGCTGTCGTAGTTGGGCGGCTTCCCAGGGGAATACCCCTAATATGGATAAAATTGTCAAACTGTACCCTTGGGTATTTTTAATTTTTGCTGGCACAATTGGAAGCTGGAACAATTTGCCAAAGCAAACTTTAACACTCAACCAGACACACACACACACACACACACATACACGCATAGTCGAGAGAATGTGCTAATGTAGCTGGGATGCTGGGAGCAATGGAGAGATACAAATACCTAATAAAATTGTACACAAACAAACAGTTGGCAGCGCATTGAGATAGCAGAGGATGCGATGGATAATGTAAGATAGCACAGCTCGATGGAATTAAAGCAAAACAAAAGGCTGCCAAGGACAAAGCCCAAGCCGAATCGTGAGGCTGAGCAATGTCGCCTCGCCTCCGTCTTGCCTGCCGCCTCCTGCCCGCTGCCTGCCGCCTCCTGCCCGCTGCCTGCCGCCTCCTGCTCGCTGCCTGCTTATCAAATGCAAATTACAAAATCAAATATGCCAGAGCCAGAGACCGGAGTGCTCCAGGCAATGAATGAGCTGGCTGAAGCCAAGCAGGCAGCATTTTTGGGCACAGTTTCAATATGCCAGCACGCACTAGAGCTGGCCGCGTGACACGAGCTGATATCGTTGTTGGAACTCCAAGTTGTGAACATCGTATGTGGTATGTTAATGTCACGCTTTTGTATAGCTCTTTTTCACTCTCTCTCTCTCTCTCTCTCTCTCTCCCGCACTTTCTATCTTTTCCTATATCTATCCTCACTTCTGTTTTAGTTTTTTGTCTCTCTCATTATCTCCCTGTCTCTCTCCCTCTCTTTAGCTCTCTCTCTCTTCCACTCTCTTTGAATGTATCTCTCTCCTTTCCACGCTTTCTCTCATTTTATATCTCTGTTTTAGTTTTTGTCTCTTTTTTTTTATTATCTATTTCTCTATCTATCTCTCCCGTAGGTTTTTTACTTAGTCTTACTCTCTCTCTCTCTCTCTCTCTCTCTCTCTCTCTCTCTTTGTCTATTTGTATGTCTGTTTCTCTCTCTCTCCCCCTATCTTTCTAATTTTTCACTGCTTTGTCTATTTCTCTCTGATTTTCCCTCTCTCTCTCCCTCTCTTTATTTCTCTCTCTTTTCCTTCCTCTTACTCGCCATCAAGTCAATCGCCCGAGAGAGAGAAAGAGATTCCTCTTCTAGTCACGTTCTCTTTTTCACTTTCTCAGTCTATAGCTAAATTCTAATTTCACTGATCCTAAATGCTTTTGATGTCTATGGCATTTCATATAGAGTCCATTGAAGCATTGAGTTCTTGTACAAGTGTTTTCTGAGCACTTGAATAACATAATAAATATGCGACTTTTCCAGATTTGTTACTTAATACTAAACTCTTTCCGTCTATAATTACGCCCTTAATCTCAAGCGTGGCCTTCTCCTGAGTATCGAATTGTCATTTCAAATTTGTCACGCGCTCATCCCTACAGACATCACAAGTTGGAGTGCGAGCTGGAGTCTGTGTGCTGGCCTTGTGCATGTCAAAGTTTCAGATACAGCTACAGCTATAGATGGAAATACAGATACAGATAGGGATACAGTTATATAAGTGCACGCCTCTCAGTGCCTACACTGACAATTCAATTTATTGCCATGGCAACATGCTAAATTATTTGAAAACTATCTAAACTGTGTAGGTCCCAGGGCATTGAGTCTTTATGCTTCAATATCCCAGCTGAAATTGCATAATTCTGCTCCTCTGACGTATGCCAAACTTTTCGTAATTTTGACTTAACTGAAATGATTTGTAATGGGGAGCAATTCATTGGATATGAATAATTTACATTGGTTAGATGAGGAGCTAATATAGTATAATATATATAGATAGAAGATTGTTTATATATTACATTTAAGGACTCATGTCTGTCTCATGCCTGAGTGACTTTCAACTTATTGGCAGATTCCTCAAATAAGTTTCGTTGTAAGTTTTCAATTATGGACTCAAGTAGGGCGCCCTTTCTTCCCCCTCTCTCTATATATAGAGTTTACCCCAATCTCTTATCTCTTATCTAGCTAATTCCATGCCCATGCCTGTCGGCTCGTCTGTTTCTCGCTTTTCTTTGTCGGAAGCGGCAAAAGGGAAAAAAAGAAAAGAAAATTCCTTTGCCGCCTGTCAATTTCCAAGTTCATAATTTAAGCCAACAAAGCCCAAATGCGATCGAAGTCAATCAGCTGTATAATATGTCTATATGCTGGCATTGGTAATAGGCCTACACACATCCAAATAAAAAGGGGTATGGCTGCTGGAGGTGGGGGATTTTATTTTTGGGGTGGCTGCGGCTCGTTTCATGATGCTTTTTAATATCCGTTTCATGTGGATTTATGCGCTTCAAGTTCACGCTGAGCGCCAACACATAAATTTCATGGCAATTGAAGCCCCCTTTCCCCAGCCCCTCAAAAAATAAGAAAGAAATAACTCCAACTACAACAGCAACAACAACAAACCGAAGCCCCAACCCTCAAATCCCCACAGCTGACAAAGGGTTAACTTGTATTGGCTGCGGGAAACTTTACTTAAATTGACTTGTGGCATTTTTCAAAGTTCTTTTCGTTTTTCGTATTTTTTTTTGTACCCCTCCGTTGACCAACTTCGATTAATTTATGGGGATAACGATTGGCCACTGCTTCCACCCGGCCACAGTGCGGGGAGCGTCGCATAAAGTGTCATTAAAGCAGCTTGCCTGATTAAAGGCATCAATTTGGTGGCATTCCCATACACACACACACACACACACACACACGCATACACACAACTCAATCCTACCATTTACCATTGCATATACCCATAGAGAGAAGTTTAATTAAAAAACTGCGCCCCAAGCGTCCAAATATGCCGTGTGTGCCGCATGCGAGTGCTCGACTATCAAATATCCTGTGCTGTAGGCGTAGCCAGAGGCTTTTTTTATATATATGATATCTCTTACTTCTTTCAGTTTGATGGGGCTTGAAATTCGACGAGCGCAAGTCTTGTAAATTGATAAAAGTTTGATTTCAGCTTTTCTCTGTTGTGCTTGATTAAACTTTTGTTGCTTCATCTGCTTTCATTTTGAAATAGAGAAAGAGCTTGAGCTCAGATGAGAGAGAAACTTGATGCTCGACAATGTTCAATGAGATAAGTTTATTGCTAGTATTATGTATTTTAACTCAAGTATTTCATAGCTAACCCTTTATAAAGCTTCTTGCTTCTTCTAAGATTCTTGCTGCTAATGAACTTTGATCTTAGTTTCTTGGGTTGACAGAGCATAGTTGGAGATTTCCTTCAATATGTCTGACTCAAGTTTCTTGCTCTGGCATTTTCTTCAATATATCTGACTCTATCTATTTTCTGTTTGTTAGCTTCACTTAGTTGAGAGAGAAAACTTTATGTAATACAATATTCATTCATCTAAGATTCTAGCTGTTATCAGTTTCTTACTTTGTCATATTTTCGATAGGGTAAGCTAGTTCGGAGAGAGAAACTTGAAGAAACTTGATTTTTGCTGTTAAAAGTTCCTTTAATTCAAGTTACTTATAGGTAAGTTTCTTGCTTGCTCTATAATTCTGGCTGATGGAAAATTTTCAGTATATCGATTAGTTAGAATTAGTTTTTAAAAATGTTTAATGCTGCAAAACCGATATACCCCAGTGGCTTGTAGACGTACTGGTGGTATTAAAACAACACCTGGCAATTGAAGTTTAATTGGGCAGACAGAGAGAGGGAGACAGAGGGAGAGGGAGACAGAGGGAGAGGGAGAGTGAGAGAAAGAGAGAGAGAGAGATAGAGAGAGAAATGCAATATAAAGTAATTACGTTTTGCATGCTGCATGGGAGCGTTATCGAATGCTTGGTACAGTTGTGCCTGGGTAAAGTCAGCAAGTGTTTAAAGGCCCATTTGGAGGCTAAGTAGAAGCTTCGTGTGACATTCGCTGAAGGACATTTGACGAATATACATACCTACATATGGAGCGGGCTGATGGGGATTGGGACTGTGCTCTGGCTTTGTGCGAGCCGCTCTTATCGGCTTTATGGCTGGCGATAGTTTTCATTTACTTTATGACACTTCCATCAAGTAGTTGCAACTGTGTGTGTGTGCGTGTGTGTGTGAAAAGGTTAAAGTTCAGTGCATAGTTTTGCGCTGTTAAGTACGATACACTAATGTCGGGGGAGCTGAGGATGGGTTTGATGCTGAGCAGGTTGTACTGTTTGTGCCTCAACTGATTTGCGGACGGAACATCAACGCTTCCTTTTCTGTCGTTTAACTTTTATATGAGATCTAGCCGAGAGCCCCTCCACTTACATATACCTCCATCTACGCCCCAGCTTCGGAACTCAGCTCCCACGTGTTGTAATCCGTTTGGCACATGACATTTGGGCGCATCGTGTGCTTTATGGACCAAATGATTGCCTGCTCAGGGGCTCAGTGGATTCGGCATGACGATGACAGCCAACGGTAAAAGGACGAACTCTCATTCCATCTAGGTTGGGGGCACGTGTATATGTGTGTGTTGAGTGTGTATCTGTATGTGTGTAAGTTGGGGTCTCATCTTCCATATGAGCTGCTCTTGCTAATAAGTGGGACTCTCGGGTAGGCACACACACACATACACACCTATGTACATACATATGTATATTTACATATCATGTGTGCACTTGCAACATATTTTACCAACTTGGCTTTCATGTATGAAATGTTAGGTTAGGTGCGACTAATTGTCCCTCTTGAGCTCCCAAGCCGGTGCTATGGAGCTGTAGAGTAATTTGAAACCGTTTCTCAGACAGTTGTTCTAAGCTACAATTTATTTACCCATACCTCAATTTCAAGTTTAGGTAACTTAATCTCATATATACCATGTGTGATTAACTTAGCTTGCTGACGTACATTTGTATGTAGGTAGCTAAAATTCTTAGAAAATGCAAATAAAACAGCAAAGCTCCCAGAAAATATGAATAACATGTGTTATAAGAATATTACATCTATTGAGTATGGAAGACTTGCTAAAGTAGAAAACAAAGCGAAAAATTTCAATAGAAATCATATACCGTTTTATTAATGTGTAAAAATAATATATAATTAGATTTAACACACAACTCTTTGATTTCTTATATTGCATGTTGCTTACATGCATGTACAAAGCTTACTAATAACAGTTGATACATTTTCTACGCTCTACTAACATTTTCTCTCTCTTAAGTCAACAGGCTCTTTGTGTTCTGTTAAGCACACTGTTAAGAGACGCATCGTATGTTAAGTGCCTTGAGTTGATCTGTTCGTGTAAATACGATTGACGCTCGCGCAACGAGACTCAATAAGTCAAATAACAGAAAAACTCAATGCAAACAGTCTTCACACTCGCTCACACATGCACATAGGCGAACGCAACGCTCGCATATTCACCAACACATACAAATATGACTTCTTGCTCGTTGAACTTAACGAAAGGGTCGGCAAATAAGAGTGAAACAAAGCAACAACAAAAGCGGTTTCAGCCGATCGCGAACGAGCTCTGTAAGGAACCGACGCACTGTTAAAATGCACTCAATCGTGCACAATCGGTTGCTCTCTGAGTTTTTTTTTTAGCGTGAGAGTAAAACTCACTCATTTGGAGACAATGGCAAACGGTTAAAACTTATTTGCGAGCTATGTATGCATGCAAGTATACATACATATGTAGATAATTGTATATATGCGCATATACACGCATGCATGCATGTTTAGCATCCTCTAAAATGCATCAAACGTTATCAATAATCATGAGGAATGTACAAATTGCTTGTGAGTAAGCGATAAATTAAATTCAATTAAATGTTGCAGCTGCAACTGTTAAGCCAATGACAGAATTTATTCGCTACATAGAATGCATGACAAGCATCTGTGTGTGTGTGTGTGTGTGTGCGTGTGCATGTGTTGTGGCATGTCAAATGTGCGGAGCATAAATATTTACTTAAGCACATTTCATATTTGAAGTGTGTTCTGTTTGTCAATCTAAATTAATCATGTTAAGCTTTCAAATAAAACTGTCTATCGCCCATGGAGCTTATTCAACTGAGCTCACTGCTGCAGGGCGTGGTGGGCGTGGGCGTGGCAAGGCAAGCGCCTTCGGCTATGCAATAGTTTCTTCTTCTATTGCCCTCACTTGAGTCGATGGCAAATGCATGCATGATAAGCATAAAGCGCAAAATTAAATTGTAATTTTCATGCATGTAATTATCGCTCGCACACACACACAGACGCATACACATACACACACAGCTTGTGTGTGATGCGTATATTTTGAGCAAACTCTTCAAGGTGCTGCCCGTAATATTTGATAGACAAGATTGTGCGTGTGCGTGTGTGTGTGTGCGTGTGTGTGCGTGTGTGCGTGTGCGTGTGCCTAATAAGATTACAAATTATTTTGGCTAATTGCCTCCGACATAACTAATAACAACTGCAACAGCAGGAGCAAAGCTCACAAAGCCACTTCACAGGGACAAGCGGAAGTAGGGCGAGGGAGCGAGGGGATGAGCGGGGGAGGGGCCCCCGGTCGTTGTTGCTTGAGTTTGGGGCTTCATTGCGCAACGGTAACTGGTTGTGCGAGCTCTGCTCACGTAGCACGCACCGTGCCGTTGCTAGCATTTCCGCCCAGCGCCTAATTGTATGCCATAAAATAATAATTACATGCCATGCATATGCAGAGGATGTCGAGGAGCTAAAGCATTTGGCAGGAGGCAGTCGGCAGTCAGCAGTCGGCAGTTGGCAGTCGTAGCAAAGATTTCCGTTTCACTAAACTGCGAATTGCGTTGCAGCCACTTACCAAAATTGCAATCATAATGCACGACCGATTCCAAATTATGTTGCATGCAACACATGGCATTAGCGGAGTAAATCGCTTAAGGTCCGCAAAGCGATTTGTAGGATTGGAAGCTGTAAGTGAAGGCGAGGGATACGATGTAGGCGATGAGGGAAATATAAAATGTATTTTGTATTATAAAGTAAACAAATATTTGGGTATGTATATAGTGGTCGCATATAGAATATTTTATTTGGCTTTACTAGGCTCTCAAGATTAATGTACAGATTTCCACTAGAGCCTTCATAGCCCCTCGAGAGATTAGATAAGATTATATTTTTACTAAGTCGTTACATTATCTAAACAAATAGAGTCAACCGATTTTAAAAAAAAAGCTCCATCTGTGCATACTACACAGCGATCCACAACAAAACTCTCAAATGTTTAGCTCTAATAGGTCCTGAGATCGACGCGCTCATTAATTTAGCAAAAAACCAAACTCTTATTTTACTTTTGGGTTAAGCTTTATAGCAAAAGAAAATGATAAAAAAAGTTTTTGAATTACCAACTTTTGTGCTTTCAGTTCTGTGCGGTTAATCAATCAGAAAGTCAGTTACTCAGTCAGTCAGTCAGTCAGTCAGTCAAGTAGAAGCAAACACGTTTGTGCCTGCGTTTGGTAGTTCATGCATTCCGAGCTCATGTGTCGCTAGGCGCACTGATTGCCATGGAAATGTCAGTTAAGACTCTTTGGCTGCTTGGCTTGGGTGCTTGGTCTCCCCCAGCTCCAGCTGGGGCTTGGCTCACGTCGAACGGTAAATGTTTATGACGTACTCAAAATTGTCTATCAAGTTCAGCTGACGATGTCGCGACATCTCTGCCGAAACAGCCATAAAATGTCACTTGAAGCAAGTGGAGCAACGGAGTATGGCTGGGGGCTGGGTGGGTGACTGACTGACTGACTGAATGGCTGGATGGCTGGATATCTGGATGGCTGGATGGATTTCCAGCTGCGTGGCAACTTTTGCCTTTTGTTCTTATGATTGAATATTTAATTCAATATGTCGCCCAACCAATTTGGTTTAGCTCGCTTATTTTTTTTTTATGACTTGGCGCCGAATCGCACAAAGTTTGCTCGCTTCTAATTAGGCGCATCATAAACATTTTATGCCACTTGCCCAAAGAACTCACAACGACGACGACGACGAACTTGAGAAAGTTGCCAAAACTTGATGCGCACAAAAGTGAATTTGACTTCTTTTTTTTTTGACATTTTGTAATATGAATATATGAATGGATGGATATGGATATATATATTTAATACACTGATATTAAGGTTTACATATATCTATATTTATAATATACCAATCAAGTTTTAGTATGATTTCATTTGCATATTATTTTGTTTGCCTTTGTCAAGCTGAAACATTTCAATGCTAAGGCTATAAAATTAACAAATATTTTCTTGGTCGCATGCACATAAAATTCAACATATATACATACACACACACACACACACACACACACACACACACACTCAGGCCATAAAATGTGCGGCTACTGTTTTGTTTTGCGTTTGTTTTTCAGTATTTTGTTACTCTGCCAAAAGTGAGCCATAAAAAAAACAGTGCTAAAAAAGTTGAGATGCAAATTTGAATTTAGCTGGAGCTCTGCAAAGGCTTTGGGTATGCGGGATGATGTACGTATGAATGTAGGACACATTGTAGAATTCATTAGCTTTAACTTTAACAGAAATGACAGTTAACTGTACGTCCGAATATAAACCATTTCGCCGCTCTTGAAACTAGAGAGAGAGGGAGAGAGAGAGAGAGAGAGAGAGAGAGAGAGAGAGAGAGAGAGAGAGAGAGAGAGAGAGAGAGAGAGAGAGAGAGAGAGAGAGAGAGAGAGAGAGAGAGACAGAGAGACAGACAGACAGAGACAGACAGCCCACTAGGGTTGTGGTTGAAAAACGGATCTTGCAGCTCTTACTTTTTAAAGCTTTTATTTATTTATTTATTTATTTTTTATTATTATTAATTTTATTATTATTATTTTAACTATTACTATTTTCCTATTTTTTATCACTATTATTATGTTTACTATTTTATTTTATTTATATTATTATTATTATTTTAACTATTACTATTTTCCTATTTTTTATCATTATTGTTATGCCTACCATTTTTATTTTATTTTTATTATTATTATTTTAACTATTACTATTTTTCTATTTTTGTTATCACTATTATTGTTTTTACCATTTTTATTTTATTTTTATCATTATTATTATTATTATTATTTTATTTTTAATTTTTTTATTTATTTATCTTTGGCAATACGACTTTCCTTTATACCTAAAAACTAATTTATCATATTAGAAAAAAATACAATAAAATCTCGATTCGAAAATTGTAGAAATATTGCCTATTAATATTTCAACAGATTCTATTATGCATTTTATGTATTTTGTAATTTTAGTTGAATAAATAATATGAAAATACATTACGCTAGAACTAAACTGGGATTGGCCTGAGTTTAGTTTGACAGATATACAGATGCACTCATTTGTCTGAGCTAAATCCTTCATATCACTAGCCAAGCTGCCCATATTATTGCATAGCGTTGCCAGACTGTTTTTGCATAGATCAGAGCACTAACCAGAGATACATTACATGCCAGAGTCAGAGATACATTCTATGCCATGTGCTTTACAATCCAAGCAATCAACTAAGTGCAATTTCATACATAATAAAGTTCAGATAGCTAGCGAATTAAATATGTATATATTATTCTTACATATTACATGTACAAGTTAGGGTATTAGTGCATCGGTGGATCACAGTTTGGCATACGATGGCCGCTGTTGCTTCCGCTTCAACGGCGGCACCAGCTGCACTCATAAAACGCTGCGTTCGCTGGCCCCAAAAAGCGGAGTTCGAGTGGAACCGTGCAGTGGAGTAGCTGGAGAAGGTAGAGCGAAAGAGCTTGTAATTTATGGACCAACAAACAACATTGTTGACATTATTGACAAGCAGCAGCAGCAGCAGAGGCAGCAGCAGCAGAGGCAGCAGCAGCAGCAGCGACTGGACAGTGGGCGTGAGAGGCGAATTGCCGTCAGTTTTGGGTCCCAAAACAATATGCTTTTTATGATGCTCCCTCGTACCCGGCTCGCTCTGTCTCTTTCGCTCCTGCTCATAATTTGACAGCTGGCGACCTTTCAACTGACTTGTGTCCCATCCGCTGCCCGTTGCGCTCATTGCCTTGGCCACTTTTCGTTGTCCTCGTTTGAGTCTCAGTTGGAGTTTGAGTTTGAGCTGCCCATAAAATACTTTTTCTTCCCTGTTCTTTCTCTCTCTCTCTCTTTCTCTCTCGTTTTTTTGACAATTTTAATGAAACATTTATAAGTTAAGAGCGCACAAAATGGTATAGGGCTGCTTGAATTGTTAATGGAAGCTCATATATGTGAGTGTTCATGTGTATATGTATGTAGAGAGAAGCTAAAGGTTATGTGGTGAAAATTGTATATGTTTCGATTGATATTTCTCTTGCACAATATATATTTTTTGATTAAGCTTTCATATAAATAAATGTATCTTAGTCTGGGAAATCTCTGGTAATGGCTTGAGTATAATAAGACAACACACAACATAAGTAAAGTCCATATATACAATAATCAATGTTATCGATATATGCAACTCTTAGTTAATCGATAAGTGCAGCACATAGCACATACTTCAATTAACTAACTTTGCCATTGGTTAGTGAAGAAGTGTTATCGATAAAAGCACTTAACGTATACCTTAATTATCGATAAGTAATTCATATGTGCTATCGATAGTTGAAGACCTAACCTAATATCTCTGATAACTATCTCAGAGTCGTCATCGATAAATGTAGGCGTCATCTAATAATACACTTATAGACATTATAATAGTGTATCTGTTATCGAAAATTAAAGTTATCGATTAGTGGAGCACTTGTCCAATACCCCTCGTATGGCAATCTATTGACATCGTTACAAGCAATCGCTTGGCATTAAAAACTTTTGTGGAATTCCATCGAATAATTTATTATAGCCTCAAATGTTTATATAGCGCATTTGTAAGCTCAATAATTGGCTATAAAATTGTTGTCTTTCTCTCTGCTTCTTCTCATTTACGATGTTTTCATCCTGCTGCATGTGTATACTGCCCCAAGACATAAGGCCCTGACAGTCAGTCGATGGACAGCTGTGCCACAAAGGCCACAAAAGTCCAATCCGAACTGCTCTCACTACCACTCTCTCTATCTCACTCTCTCTCCCTCTCTTTCTCTGTCTATTTTTCCTGGTAATTTGTGCGCGTCTCGCTCATAAATTGGCAAATATGCATTCAGTCCGTCTGCTTTGACTGTAGCCAAAATTCCATCCACTATTTCTAAGCCAATAAAAATCATATTACGCATACGCCACGGCTACCGCTCCCTAAGGCTATCACACACACACACACACACCCTTAGTTCTAAGGAAACCCACACAGACAGATCTCAAAACGCATCAAAATGTTGCACTAAACTTTGTTCAGAGGCTGCCACTGCCGCGGGCATTGCAATAAAAAGAATAGAAAATGCATTTCAAGTCCCAAGTAAATGCCAGATGGATCGAGCGTACGGCCAGACGGTAGCGGGACGTCTCTGGCATGCAGAAGCGCACAAAGAAATATGATAATCAAAGCTCAACCATAGAGCAAATAACAAGAATGACATGCGATTTGCTTGCTAGACCGAAGCGCGAATGCACTGTAAAAAAAACTACTGTAGATTTGATTTGGGTATGCAAAAAAAAAAAAACTGAAAGTTATTTTAGATTAGATTAGATATTTATATTATATTATTATATTATTATATTATTATATTATTATATTATTATATTATTATATTATTATATTATTATATTATTATATTATTATATTATTATATTATTAGATATTAGATATTCCTTATAGTTTATATACAACCGCAAAAAAGATTCTATTTGGCATTACTATAGTTCTATAATCTGATATTTTCTTGAGAGTTTAAAAATGTTTTGTTTGTGTCATGCTTTTTAATAGAGCTTTCGATCTCTAGGCTCTAGATTCTAGCAGTACACCTAACGATTTATATGTATATGTAATTAGTTATAAAATGTAAGCTTTTCATGTATCTAACAATTCTAGAGCTATAGAGTGCTACAAGTTCTCATATAGCACATGCTAGTGTTGGTAAACGATTAAATAATACTTTATATAGACAAAAGGCGATGAATCATATATGCATATATTAGTTGATAAGCTGAATTCTAGTTAATATAGGAAAAGCGCTTGCAGAATGCATGATAAAGTGCTCAAGGCCGGCCAGTGTTGGTAAGCGCATAACAAGCGATGAGCGCAAAATGTTTATCCTTTCAGCTTTGGCGTCGACATCGTTGCGTAGGAAATGTTATTGTTAAATGTTAGTTTTGTTATGCAAACACGTTCACAGACAGACTTACCCAAACACACGCACACACACACGCACACATACACAGTGATAGTTGCGAAAATATGAATAGTCAAAGTCGAAGTTGGCCATATGTTCGCCTCAACTTTATCCCACAAAAACAGTTGCCAGCGCTGAGGGCGGGGCGGGGCGTGGCTGCTGCTAGTGCTCCGCTCTCTGCAGAGTGGGCGTGGCAGTGGCTGTGGCTGGGGCCTGGGGCCTGGGGGCTTAAGGGTGTTTAAGGTAGCTGCTGTGGCACAGTCAAATGGCAAAGCGCTAATGGGAATTTGCGTTCGTCTGCGTTTTCTAGAGCCGCTCACGTCTTGTGCTTTAGCAGCAATAAGCGTGACTGGCAACAATGGTGCAACAAACAATGCCAGCTTCCAAAATGCAACATTCAAATGCAGCGTTTGGGCTGCGTAGGCGTCAACAGCAGCAGCAACAACAACAACAACAACAACAACAATAGCAAAAGTTGCCAAATAGAAAATTGCAATGCACGCCAAATGCAAACTATGAGTGCGTGTGTGTGTGTGTGTGTGTGTGTGTGTGTACGGGTGTGTGCAGAGCCATCTCTAAGCTTGCCACATGTTGTGGCTGCACAAGTTTTTGGCAAGCGCCAGCGGGCAGGCAGGCCAAACAGTGCAGAAAAAAAAACAAGTAAGTGCATTGCAGTCGGGCCTTAACGACTGCAGAATACTCATTCAGTACACCAACATTTGGACACTATCCCATTTGCCACGCCTCCAATGGGTATTATTGGAGTATACCCACAACATTTTAGTCGTTAACTTCAGCTTCATATATAGATGAACGAATACACGTTAATATGATGGAGTTACGTGTTGATCTTACTTCCTCGGAGTCCGGCTATTTATACTTACAGTCAGGCCTATTTTCAACCCTTAGATCTAGTCTATTGCTGAACTTAATTCTTCTTCTTATCGTTAAGTTTTTAAGACTCCGCCTGGCTCTATTAACTATTCTTATCCTATAACTATTCTTATCCTTATCGAATCCTTATGTGTTTGGCTCACTCATAAGGCACTTGTATATTCCTATCGCTCTATCTACTCTCCTTTGAGTGCGTGGGAGGCATGTATACGATCGTAGTACATCCCTATGTTCATGCTTAAGCAATAGAAAATACAGTTCTACTCGATTTGCCACGCCCCCCAATACTCACTATATCATATTGATATTGAGTTCTTAACCATAATATATATTCCAAATTTCAATTCTCTAGCACTTGAAGTAACATGAACTCTGAGATACTGGAAATTCGTTTTCTCATTAGCCACGCCCCAAGTGGGCGCACTGGGTAATTCCAGATACTTGCTAATGTGAGCAAATGTTTTAAATTTCAATTCTGTAGCAAATCCATTACCATGGGTGTTTCGATTTGCCACGCCCTTAGTGGGCTGATCGGTAAGATCTTGAAACTTGACTTAGGGTATACGAAGTATTAGCTCCAATTTTGAAGATAATAGAGGTCATATGGCTGGCATTCAGGCCAGACGAACGAGTCGAATGGAGAGATAACAAAGAAAACCAATATACTCATTTCGCTTTTGTGAATGTGCATAAAAAATTACGCATACGCCCAGTTAAATCCGCAGCAAATTCCATTTCTGTTTGTCGGCCGTATGCGGCATTTGTTTATTTATTTATATATATTGCATGTATGTGCATATACATGTGTCTGTGTGTGTGAAAGCGCAATTGCTGCATACTTTTTAGCGCGCATGAATATGCAACAAACACAGCAACAACAACAACAACAACAACAACAATGCGAACAATGCGCACAAAGCCGGCAAACGGTTTATTTATTTATTTGTTTGCTGCTTGTGTCTGTCTCTGTATGCGTGCGTGTGTGTGTGTGTGTGTGTGTATTGGCTGACTCGCGGCCATTTTGTGACTCCTCTGGCAAACTCAATTGTGCATGCCATAAATGTTGCAGGCCGACTTTAAGGCCAAACTTTAATGCGGCCAACACACAAATGGCCATTAATAATATGAATTCGGGCTTGTGCCCAGCGCTTTCCCTGCCAGATGCCAAAGGGACAGCAAAGTAATTTCATGTTTTTTTTTGTGTGTGTGTTTCATTTGCTTTTGTTTTCGTTTTTCTCTTCTCTGTTCTTTTCTTTTTTTTTTTTTGAGAGCTCACAAAATGAAGTTTGCTGGGCGCGTTAACGTTGCAATTCATAGTTGGCGCTTGATGGCCAGCAAATTGAAAATGTCAAGTGCATGAACACACACACACACACACACACACACTGACAGGCTATCAAAAAGCATTTTGCGTTGAAAACTTGCTGCAAAAGTAACCATTGAGTGCGTGACGTCGCGTCGCTTCGTCTCTATGCTAATTGAAAGTAAACACATTTTCCATCATGCCATATGCATTGGAAAATTTTCGATAATGATACGAGAATAATATATTTATGGTAGTTTGCTTGCAGTTGAATGTAACGAATGTGTAGGCCATAGAAAAGTGATTTTCCTCTGTCATTTGGATATGGCCAAGCAAGAGTCAGAGAATTTTAAATGCATATATTTTGGCAGCTATTGAGCTGAGTATTGGGTCTACAATTTTAGAAAGTTTAGACTGCATTTGCCATTTAATTAACAGTCAATTTAGGCGAGTCAAATTATCGAGAATAATAGAGAAGGAAAAAAAAGGAAAATCATTCCTTTTGGCTATCGAAAATGATCGAAGCTCGACTGTATATACATTATGAATTATAAATACATTTTAAATATCTATATAAGATATGTATATATAAATAAAAGATGTTAATGCCAGATCCCATTAGCAAGCATTGCTCCTCCCGCGCCATATAATGTTATGCTATTAACAGCACTCTGTTAATAACATAGCCCCAGTTCTTCTACTGGTTCGCGGGGTTCTGCGTCTCACACCCGCAGACATTGGTCACTTGCCTCTCCTGGCATATACATACTTATATAAACTTCGCTGTCATACTACAATTAAAGACTAGGGAATTACAACCTGATCTTTTGTATTTAATGAAGATAAGTGGAAAATCTTATGTTGGAGCCACCACTCCACCATAAGATTTTCCATTTACTTATCAATCAAATCAAGTCAAAAAAAATGTGTCTAAATAATTTGATCAAGTTTTAGATGAGAATCTAGTACAAAATCTGACTGAGCAAATCAGATGATTAGCATTTCCAATGCAAGCATATGCATATATGTATGTATTCTATGTATGTATGTATGTTGTTTGCATGTATGGATGTATGAATGCTCGTATGCGTGTATGTATGCTGTATACATGTATGTTTGAACGAATGCATGTAAGTATGCCTGTATGTATGTATACATATGTATATGTATGTATGTATGTTTGCGTGTATGTGTGTATACTGTATTTATGTATATTCTATGTATGCATGTATGTATGCTGTATATATGTTTGAATGTATGTATGTAAATAAGCCTGTATGTATGTATGTATGTATGTATGTATGTATGTATGTATGTATGTATGTATGTATGTATGTATGTATGTATGTATGTATGTATGTATGTATGTATGTATGTATGTATGTATGTATGTATGTATGTATGTATGTATGTATGCATGTATGTATGTATGTATGCATGTATGTATGTATATACACATATGGTCAAATTAATAGGTGTGACCAAAAGACTCTAGCATATTTTAATATAATTATGATATGGAAACATTTAGAGGCGCCAAATTTTTTTTATAAGGTATGGTAACACTATTTTGAAAGGAAATTGGTAAATCGCCACGAAAAGTTAACTAGCTATGTATGTATGCATGTATGTATGTATGTATATATGCATTTATCTATCTATAATTGTAGCAGCTATTATCAATAACTAGACTCGTACGGCGCGCCCAAATGGGCAGAATTTATTATTTAATGAGCTTACAAAGGGTTAACTGGAGTAGCCCGCATGGATTTAATATAAATTATTAAAAAAAAAAATTAAAAAAATAAATGATCTAACTAGACCAGATAATAAACTAGGTTTCGTCGGCATATCATAGCTTGCCGAATGGCTAAAAATTCGGAGTAACTTTGGCTCAATTCTGCCAAGTCTGGGCAGGAGTCGACTCTTCAGCATCTCTATCAAAGACACGAAGAAGACATTATTGGTGCTATGGCAACCAGTACAGAAGAAGAACTGCAAGAGTTGGGCTATGATATGTGAAGTGATATGATATGCTGGCAGGCTATAATGACAAGCTCACAGGTCTTAGATAAATCCAAATTAGGGTTATATTGCTATAGCACACTTATATTTATGCAATTTATTTACCGATTGATCACACAATATGCGCATTGTATATAATTTGCTGTAAACATTTTCGATTGCAATCTTAAAGCAGTGTAAGCTGTGGCAAGTCCAACAGGAGCTATGCAGCGCGTTGCACCCGGCTTACGGCTCATGCTCATGCACTGCGATGCGATGCGAGGCGAGAGCAAACTTTTCAATCACCGCCAGAGCCGGCGAGTCAACGTCATTGCCAAGGCATTAAATGAGAAATGTAGCAAAGTAAACATGCTGCAAATGCTGGGTTGGCACGGCCTTTGGTTGCCGGGGCAGCTGACTCCGGCAATGGCAGTCAATCAGCGAGCAGTCAGCGAGCAACAGCGCAAAAAACGTACCAAAAACAGAAAAGAAAAGAAACCCAAATAAAAAAAAGGAAAAGCTGGAAAAAAAAAAAAACAAGTCAAGTAAAATAAATAAAATGCTACAGCGTTTAAAAGCAGACGAAGCGTGCAGCTGGAGCTCGCTGCTCTCAGTCGCAGTTGGAGTTGGAGTTGGAGCTGGAGCTGGGCGTCGAAGTTGAAGTCAAAGCTGAAAATGTTGCAGACATGTTGGCAATAGAACGCCATGGGGCATGCAGCGCGACTGACGAGCAGCAGTTGAAAACTGTGTGACAAATACAAATCACTTTAGATTTATTTGATGAAATTGTTTGATGATGTAGAAAAGGATTAACGCCAATGATATTTGTGTAACGGCACAGCGGTACAGCGACCCATGCATGCAGCAGCTGCAACAGCAACAGCAGCAACAAAATTGATTTAAGATGAAGACATAGACGAAGATGAAGCATGACAGTAATCAATGATGAATGGCCCGGGGATAAGTGGCAAGCGGCAAGTGGCAAGTGGCAAGTGGCAGCCATTGACTCTTTGAGAAGGTCGCTCCAAAGTTAGCCAAAGAAATGCATAGATTCAGCTGGGGCTTCACAGTTCACAAGATCTCAGACTTCTAGATCTACGAAGAGCACAATGGGCTTCTATTTGACAGATATAGGTCTGGAATCTAAGGATCTAGAAAAATTGTTAGCCAAGATGAGCCCAAGATAGACAGAATTTCACTCAGAGAAAAAGTGCATCAGAGGCTATCTAGAATCTCGTATTAAAATAGAATAAAAACCCACAAAATTTTACGCAGAGATAAAGAGCATCAGGCACATAATGATTAAGCATTTCATGCTTCAGACTTGGTATAACATTAAACACATTATACAAGGTATAGAATAAGAGCTTTACTAAAGTACGTAACCCAAATAGAAAAGGGTTTTTGTGCTGATTGCCCACGAAAAGCGTATAATAGTCTATGCTTAGACACTATAAAAAACTCCATAGTAACTCCATAGTAGTTAGTCGATGTATATATATGATATAGTTTTAATAGAATGTTCAAAGTCTCTAATATAATAGTATAACAGTATAGTCTATTGTTATAAATTAACTTTACATTGAGACTATTTCTTCAACATATTAATCCAAAATGTTCTTTGAGGTTATTTGCAATTATATAACAGTATAACAGTTTATTGGAAAACAAATCAAATTCAAATTAAGTTCGCATCAAGCTTATATAAAATATAACAAAATAATATAATGTAATTAGATATAACAAAACAACTTTTAGAACAGTATAACGCTTTAGAGAAGTTAAAAATGGTACAGTTTTAATAATGTATTTTTTTTTCTGAAATTTTATATAGGTTCCTCTAAAGATCATTTGATTGGGAACAGTATAACAGTTTATTGGAATGCAGTGAAGTCTTTCAATAAAAATGATCTAACAATGGGCCTATATGTGCACAGTAATACCTGTTTAACAATTTTTATTTCATTTCATTTTCGACATTTCTGTATAACAGTTCAAGTATAATAAACTCCACTTTATGGCAGTCTGCTCGCCAAATGCTTGGGCATGGGCATGTAAAGAGGTCAGTATAACAGCAGGCATGGATCATAGGCTGTCATAATGGCTGTGTCGTATAACACTTTAGCGTTTGTAAACGTCTCATACAAACGTTGGCCCTTCGTGCAGCTGTGCGAGCTGCTTTAATTATAATTTCACAGAAGCTGCCGTGACATTTGCTTGAATCGAGTTACGCCTACTTAACCCTATCTAAATTGGGTCACATCTTTCGCTCCCTAAACTCGCATCGCATCGCATCGCATTGCGTGGCTTGACCCGGCTCAACTTCTTTTCAGACGACGTCTGGCAGCCCTTGTTTTAGATGGAACGACTTTTGAATTATGTGAGAAATCGCTGCTCAGCGATAAGCAGATGCGAGTGTGAAAGAGAGAGTGAGTGAGGCGGTGGGTGTGGCATGGCCCCTTTTGATATAATCGGCGAGGCATAAATCTCAAGACCTGCCCGGCGGCTGCAATTTACGGCACGGCCGTAAATTTTTATAAATGTCCTTGTAAATAAACTCGCAAATATGCTGATTTAGCATATTTGTGATATATGAATGCGCATGGCCTTGTGGGCGTGGCATGCCGTGCCACGTCTGTGGTTTATGCCAGTTCCCAATGTGTGCGCTTGTCTGTGTGTGTGTGTGTGTGGCATGTGTGTGTGGCAGTTTTATTGTGTGCTTCTTGTGTTTCATTCCCATCTATGTATATATTTATATAAATTTTATTTTGTTTTTGTTTTTATTGTATTTCCCTTTGATTTTGGTCTATTTTCTTTTTTTTTGTAAGCCTGCGCTCCCCCGGGATGGAGAATACACTCCAACATAAAAATAAAAGACGAACAACAAGTGATAAATAAAAAACGAAAATTTTATGTTGCATTAACTTTTGCGTCGCATAAACAAAAGCACATGTGTAATAAAATTTATGCACATAAACAGACAAAACAACAACAACAACAACAACAACAACAACAAGCAGTGAAAACAACGACCATCGAGACAATGAAAAGCACGTTAAATATTTTATAAAGCAGCATGAAAGTATGCGGCGCTTTTTGTTCCCTTATTTATTCCATATTTCTTCTACACAAAACGAAAAAAAAAAAAATAAAATAAAAAAAAAAAACAACAACAAAAACAATTATATCGTTATACGAGCTCTGTGGAGACGCATACAAAATGCTTATAAATACGCTGAGCAGCTGTGCCAGAGAGGGAGAGAGAGAGAGATAGAGAGAGAGAGAGAGACTTATGTCTTTCCTTATAAGACTCAAGCGCTGGTACTATATCTTAAGCATATGTCATTTATCCAACTAGGTACTGTCAAATGTTTATTTAAGTTTTTATTTGACTCTGAAGTGAGCCTTTAACTATCCAATATACTATAACTACAAAAGATTATATCAAGAATACTTAAATAAGACCATGAGCCGAAATGAAGTGGCAATATGTTAGGTATAAGTATGCGAAGTATAAAATCGCGTACTTATAATATAAGCATAAGTAAATCAAGTCTAAGTATTAATAAATTAAGTAAGTTGAGTAAGTTAAATATGAGCACGATTTATATATATGTTAAGTATAAGAGATTGAAGTATAAATATGCTAAGTATAGCTATAGGTATAAGTCAGTCAGTATAAGTCAGCTAAGCATATGAATGTTTATGTGAGTGTATGTTAAATATACATAAGTATAAGTGTATCATATGTTAAATATAAATATGTTAAATACAGGGACGTTTGTATAAGTATGTTACGTATGTTCACTTAACATTACCTCACTTTTAATTAACAGTAGCACTAGATTACTTTTACTTAACAGTAAGGAAGTTAGTATGTGTATGTGAGTGTTTGGCTTAAGTATGTTCGCTTAACATTACCTCATTTTTAATTAACAGTAGTAGCTAGCATTAGTTTACTTTTACTTAACAGTAAGGAAGTTAGTATGTGTATGTGTGTGCTTGGCTTAAGTATGTTCACTTAACATTGCCTTACTTTTACTTAACATTAGCATTAGTTTACTTTTACAGAGCAGTAAGATAATGCAGACTTTTACATAACAGTAAGCTAATAAAGGGTCATGTTAACTATGACTTTAAGTTGAGTTTCTTTAAGTATACATACATATGTATGCATGCATGCTATTCTAAAGTATGTTAAGTACAGATAATCCAAGTAATGTTAACTGAAAATATAACTTATTGAAGCATGTTAGCTTTGTTTTGATATTTATAGGCAATATGTGCACAAATTGAATCAAATCAAATTTTCCAATGCCCGCCAAAGCTGGTTAAGAGTTAATTGTAAGCTTTCTATTATTCAGCAGAGATGAGTTATTTCCATACAAATTAAGCAGAGGGTAATTCGAATGGGGCTTGTCTGTAGCAGCAGGCATCAGGCAGCAGGCAGCTGTTAGCTGTTAGCTGGCAGTTGGCTACACGCATAACCGATTGCCCGCCATCAATTTGATTGTAAATAGTCGTTCATGGAGTGCTATTGGCCACAATTGCATGCCAAATGCCATGGAGTGCACAAATCGCCAGCAAAGCGGCAGCAAAACCGATTTGCGAATTGCGATCTGGCTAAATGCATACGAATGCCACAAAGTGACCACAAAATGCCAAATGCATTCACTTCACGAGAGACAGATTCACAAATACCCCGAAAATACAGCCCACATAGCCACGGCCATGCCCATTCCATGTTTATATTGGCCAATACCTATTTATGGCACAGCCAGCAAAAGCCATTAGAGGCATCAATTATTTTCAAATGCTGAATAAGCCATTGCCATCCGGATGTGTGATAATTATTGAAACCAGCAGCAACAGCCATACATACATATATGTGCCATGCGGAGCACTCAGCTTGACGGATTGTTGCTGAACAGCTTTAAAAAATTCATAAAGCCTTACCGGCTAGCACCGTCTCATCGCATATGCGCCTCGAGGTAAGTCTTGGTAGTGCTGCTAATGAAATTGACTTGACTTAAGAGTCATCGAGGGTTGTTAAGAGGTCTTATGTTAGCACATCGTATCTGGATCAAGTGATATATCATAGTGGTAGCTGTAACTTATCGATAAGTCAATTAACTTTCATTTAATTAGATGGTAATGTTAGCATAATACTGTCGTGTCTCAATAATTTGTACCTCGCTACATCGAAATCCCGATTAAACGATTAAACTTTCGATAATTATCGATAAATTGAAATTCTGTGTAAGCTGATCCCAGCCATTTAAAGCTAACGCGACTCGACTGTATTAATATCACTTATACGTCCTTATGAACACATCAATCTCGAAACCCACAAGAGCTAACCACTTGCAAATTTCAAGTTTATTTCTTATAATCGATAATTGCAAACCAATGATATAGTGCTCAGATCCACCCACATAAGCTCTAGGTATTCATGGCGCATTTTCAGCTGGGCAACTTAAGTAATTTTCAGGCAGCTCTCATATATTTATCAGCAGCTTAACTCTTAAATTCTTTCAAATTTATGGACATTCAATACACAGAGCTTGTTTGCCGCTTTCTTTCCCCATCTCCATCTCTATCTCTCTCTCTGTCTCTGTGTGTGTTTGTCGCCTTGTCGGGGTGCGTCTGTGTGCCCTCTGCATTGTGTTGAAGACCCCGTGCTGCACAATTGTAATTTTTGCTCACTTACAACAGTAATTCGTGTTAACTTTTCGTGTAATGTGCAAATTTATGGCACAAATTTCACACATTCACTTGCAACGCACACGCGTCTGTGTGTCTGTGTGTGTGTGAGGGTGTGTGTGAGCGTGAGTGAGGGCGTGCTCGACGGTGGGATGTGTGAGTGCCAGGAGCAGATATTGCTAGGGGCGTCAGGTCTGGCTGAGTACAGTGGGCGTGCTCTGCAGTTGGGTTTATCGATCATTTGATTGATAATCGATACATTTCTGTGCGTTAATATGAATGCACTCTTAGAGTCACTGCTAGAAATATGCTTTTTGACTTGGACTTCAATGTTAAATGCTTATCGATTTAGTTTGAGAGATTTGAAAGTTTATCGATAATCTATCGATTTTTAACTATATTTTGGGTAGTATAGGTAGAGTTATGACTCAGTAAAGCACTGAACTGCGACCGTCCATCAACGGAATTCTGCATTGAGGGAACTACAAGTATCTTCTGTCAACAATTTAACTGCATGTTAAATATCTTACTGTCAAAATCGAATAGTATTATTTAATATTATGTTAGACCAAAGGACAATGAATTCAATTGATGAATATGAAAAAATTGTGAGTTGTCAATTAATAGATCTATTCACATTATACAGGCTCTTGTCAACAATTTAACTGCTTGTTAAATACTTTAGCCAAATATACAATAATCGTATATAGTCACTATATAATAATATCCAAATAAGATTGATAGTCCGAGAGCTGTATGCGTTTCGATAGCTCTACGCACACCTATCGATCCACTGTTATCCGATTGAATGCCTTTTTATATGCGATAAGGGCAGCTTGCCATCGCTAAGCAATCCATTTGGCCAGGGATTCGAATCGGAATCCAAAGTTCAAATTCGTTGCAGCAAAATGCGCAGATGGCAAATATCTTAAAGCCACAAGTGATTGTCCCCCAATGGCTGGCCAAAAATGTCGCTCGCCTGGCAACCTGGCACAGCTCCTCCTCCTGCTCCTCCTCCTCCTGCTCCATCCATATACTGAAAAAAGTCAAAGTCATCGTCGCAGTCGTTGTCGCTGGCGACTGTGGCCATAATTTACAAGTGGCTGGCGCGTACCAATTGGCTGCAGTGCAGCTACCTCAGCTCCTCCAGCTCCAGTGGCTCCTCCGGCCACTCCTGCCGCCTCTCTCAGCGCGCACTCATATGTGCTGTGCGGCAAATGTGCTTTGTCTTTGCAATGCGGGACAATTTATGGGGCTCTGGCAATGCAGACAGCGTAAGAGGTTAATAAAGTTTAATAATTTTGTCAAGTGTTAACTGTGGATGACTTTAATCTCGGGGAGCGCCTAAGCGTATGCAACGCTCGCCGCGATTGCCAGCTGGTGGCCGTAAAGCTGTACACCTTTCGGCGGGCTCCCGAAAACGAAAATATATATCGTAAATAAGCTCACTCCAAACTTTCCCAACTCGGAGGGGATGCCAAGGCAATGGCAACGGCAAAGGCACCTGGCTCACCTGGCGCACCGTGTCGTAAAATGGAGAAAACGTACCAGCTGGCCGAGCGCAAACGCATCTATCAAAAATTTATTTTTACTACACACAAAAATTAAATTATATAGTCAGTCGCTCAACTTGATGAATAAGTAGTCGTAAAAAAGTGAAGTCCGTCGGGGCAGCGAGGACAGAGAACGGCGGATGGAAGACGGAGGACGATGGACGAGAGCAAGCCACGTATAGCCTCACAGTTGAAGCTGGCAATAGCCGGACGTTAGCATAAAAATCAATCTAATTTCATTAAAGTCACTCAACGTAAAGGAACAACAGCAACAGGAAAAACAGTAGCCATAACTTGGCCAAGACAATGGCCAACATCCACTGAAAATTTCATCTTTTGAATACGTTCAAAATAACGAAAAATGAAAATGTCTTGATTTTGTTTTTGATGTGAGCTGCTTATTAAAAAGCGTAAATGCTCTAACGGTACAGCGCAAGCGAAGGGGCATAAAAATGGGCAACAGAGAGTGAGAGAGAGAGAGATAGAGAGTGAGAGAGCGAGAGACGGAAAGACAGTTGCTATAAAGCGGAAGCTGTCAGATTTTATCGTCTGTTTCACGTCTTAATTGTGAGTTACGCAAATGCCTTTTGAGCTTAACAGAACGAAAATATTTTTAATTGAATTATAAATTAAGCTAAATTAGCTTAAATATATAATTGAGTTTTAATTTAGGTAAGTAAACACAGGGACAAGTTACAACAACAAGTTACAGCTGTATTACTACTTAAAATTACGTATTTTTCAACATAATGAAATAATTTAACAGAGGTGTTAATTGAGCTATCAGCAATGCTTGATGAGCCTAACTCGGAAACTGTGAAAGAATTTGTTCGCCACGCTAACATTGGTCACACATATAACAGCTACAGATATGTATGTGTGAATACGTACATATATGATTTTATGTCACTCACATGCCTATAACAGTCGACCTTTTGATTATATACGTTCTGTTCGCGAAATCAACAGAAAGTAAAATCACTCATTTGATCCCAGTCTTCGGCTCTGTTAATTTGCATTTTCTGTTAAGCGCCTTGAGTTGATGCATTCGTATAAAGAGAGAGATGCGAGAGACGCAGCAAATGAGCAACTAACAGAAATGCTCAATCCAAACGGTGTTGACATTCGCACACACACGCACACAATCGAATTAAAGCAAACACTGCGCTCTCATATTTACCAACACATACACAAATGACTGTTTGCTTATTTAACTCAACCAAACTGTCGGCAACAAACAAGAGCAAAGCAAAACAACTACAAATACAGATGCTAGCCGATCGCGAAGGAGCTTGTTAAAGAAACGAAGCAATCGGTTGCTCTCTGAGTTTTTTTGCCGAGTGAGAGCAAAATGCACTCATTTGCAGGCATACTCAAATGGTGAAGGGAGTTATTCATACATACATACATATTCATACATACATTATTGGTGCACTGTATTTCCATATACACTTATGCATGTGTGTGTTTCAATACTCAAATTTCAATTAATTCAAATGAAGATTAACATCTTAAATAGAGAAATAATAATTGTTTTCGTTCTCTTAACTGTTTTGTTCAGATTTTACAATTTTCATTTGGAACAACTTGAAAATGAAGTAAATGTCATTTATAACGCAAGCCTAACAGTATTTCGTTGTAAAATCTCTTTTCATATGCGTCAACGACATGCTGCAGAGCTTAATTTGAGCAGGAGATGAAGGATGCACAAGAGTGGTAGGGGGAAAGGAGACTGGGCCTGGGCATGGGTTGACTGAAGGGATTGTTGCTAATTTCTCAAGCCAGACGTACGCCGTAATGTAAATCCCGTGTTGAAGCGCACGCATAACTCACGGCTGAACAAAAAGAAAACACACGCAATAAAACATTTTACGTCGCTGCTTAATAGCAGCTCGCTAATGACACGCCCACGCGTCACACACCTATTTATACGCACATATGTACGCTCTCTCTCTCTCTCTCTCACACACACCCACACACACTCTCTCAGGCATACGCTCTGTTTGTCAGGGGGTATCGGGGCAGCCATAAATTCAATTCAATTCGACCAGCAGCTGCCGGAGTGGAGTTTCGAGTGATTTTCTTAATGTAGTTCTATAAAGCCAAGCGAATGCGAATTGGAAAGGGTTTCCCTTAGCTTTACTTTTCTCTTTTCTTTTCTTCGCTTCCCTTTCCGCCTTCAATTTTCTTGCATTTTCTCTCCACATGCTTCACATTTCTTAAGTGCTTCGGAGTTGGGGGAGGGGTTGGAGTAATGCAGCGGCTGCCCCCCTCTAATGCCTGGTCTAATAAATTTTCACAATGCGAACGCTTTCCCGGCTTCAAGACGGGGGCGTAACTGATTTTTGAATAATATTTTACTTGCAGGTGAAATGTATCATGTGTGTGTGTGAGCGAGTGTGTAGGTGTGTGTGTGTGCAGGGGGTGATACATATACTAGGCGCAGCCTCCCTGTCTACCTGCCCGGTGTAATTGCCTGAAAAATTACCGTGTCTACATGACACGCACACACGCACGCTTTGGCATTAAATCAAATTTTCAGTCCGTGTAATTGGATGGCACTGCGAGACAGACAGACAGAGAGAGAGAGACAGAGAGAGAGAGAGAGAGAGAGAGTCGCTCAAAGGTCGAGCAGTCTGAAGACTGGAAAAAGATCAGCCTGGACTAGATTTAAGGATCAGCCATACAGACATTCTAAGCTCGCATCAAGCATAAAGGTAAGCTGAGTTTCATTCTATACAATTTAAATCATGTTCTGGCTGACACTGTTTCACTTGCCACTGTTTCATATGATTTCTGTGCTATGGTTGGTGGCAATTTTTACTGCAAATGCTTCCATTGCCTGCGTTCGATTGGCTCATTTGCTATAATTTGCCTGTTTCATATGCCAATGTTCCATTGCCACTGTTCCATATGATGCTATGTGATGTTAGCTCCGTTCATTTGCGGCTATTTTCTATTGGCTCTGTATCTATTCCATTAATCCATTTGAAGAAGACTGCTTGTTTCACATTCCATTGTTCCGCTTAGTTATATAAGCCACTGTTCCATATGCTGTTGTGCTCTTGACAGACACTTAACTACTTTCACTGCTTCATATGCCACAGTTTCAATTGCCTCTGAGCATATTCGTTTGTTCGTTCATTGTTCGTTTCATATGTCACTGTTCCATATGATGCTGCCATATAGCTGTAAGTCACTGCTATTCCACTTCCTATTCCTTAGCCCAGTTGTTCTAGCTTGTGTGCCGCTCATGTCACTGTCTCACTACTGTTCCATATATCACTGTTCCGATTGCTCTTGTTGCGCATTCTACTAGTTAATTTATCACTGTTTATTTATGACTGTACCATCTGAAAGGCATTCCCACTTGATTTAACTAAGCTGATGTTTCAAGTGTCACTGTTCTCTATCTCCTTCTTTCCTGTTTCACAGCCCATTGTTCCTCTTGGTGTTATTTCACCTCTCACTCCGGCTAGTGACTTTTCACACAATACCATAGCATAGTTTTCAGCGCAGTTGCCTATAGCAGTGTTTCATTTGCCAATATTCGGTGCATTTCAAATGCCACCGTTCCATTTGATACTGCTCTGATTTCATAAAGCACAGTTGGGCGGCGACTGCAACTGATATGAAATACAATAAATTGATATTGATGCAATGGATAAAGGCTGTCGGGCTTTGTCTGCCACCCAGAGTGTTCCAGTTCCGGCAGCGTTCCGCATGCATGTACCGACACCCCATATGACAGCTGTCAACCGTTTGTCATGTGGCACTTAACACATTTTTGTTGCCGTGCCCAAAGCACTGGCCTGTCGTATCAAATCTCAGCGTTTATTTTATGTTTGATTGAAACTCTGATTAATTTTGGCAGGGCCCGGCTGCTGGCAGAGTCCGTACGGGTTCCGCTTACCCTGTCTGTTATCTCACGTTCCATTGCCCAATTCGCGCTGTTGTTTATGTGCGGAGCCAAGCACAGTGGAACCAAGCGAACAATTGAACTCGTTTAAGTCACAATTTATTTAATATTTATAGGATTTATTTTAAACAATCTATAAAAAATCTTTAGTATTTTATAGCAATTTTCGAACAGCTTGACCTGTTCTTTTGACTTCTTTTCTAGTTCATTGCCCCACTGTGCGTTGCCTGACTGCAAAAGTTACTCTAATGGCCCAACAATACATCGTTTGCCAGTTCCATCTTGAATGCCTGATGTTCTACTTGTAGCAGTTGTTGCTATTGTTGTTGCTGTTGTTGCTGTTGCTGTTGCTGTCAGTGCCTTGGCACAGGTGTTTCATTCGCCTGGTTTTCATTTGTAATGAGTAGCGGGGCAGTACGTAGTTATAGTACACGTAGCGCGCATTGCGAACACGAGTGTATGTGGACAACATTCGCACCCAAGTCCCGCACACGCACAGACACGGCTCAAAGGACATGAAGGATATAGCGGACGGAGAAGAGGGAAGAGGGAAGGCGGAAGGGCGAGAGAAAACAGGAAACGGGACACCGTTGCCACGTCCTACATATGCTAGAAATAATCTGTCATACGCTCGCTACATGCGCTGCGAGCATTTCGACAGTGTACATGAGTTGTTCCATGGCATGTGAACCGTTGGACGCGCGGAACTAGTTCTTTTCTTTGTGTGTGCTTTGTGACGTTATAGACTAAAGGGCATTTGCTTTTTCTTGTCTTGTATAAGCATATGCGTATGTGTATGTGTATGTGTATGTGTGGAACTAGTTTATCAAAATGAACTAGTTCATTGATATAGAATAGTATTAGTCATAAATCATTTATCACACTATATACATAGTTATATATGTATGTGTGTATATGTTAGGAACTAGACAGCCAAAATGAACTAGTTCATGGAAGTAGAAAATAACTAGTAATTAAATTTTACTCTTGATTCATGAACCATTATTTATCGTCATCAACATTAATTAGCATTTAAGTAACTCGTTTTTGGTTCATGATGAACTAGTTCGTTTATATAAAACAAGAAATCAAGTTGCGTTGGGGTATTTTTCTTTTTGGAAATCTCTTCAGACATAGAAAAATGCTAAAACTGTCGGTAGCGCAGTTCAAGCCAGTCGAATCCTTGACATTACTTCATTATATTTGATAGTTCGCGATGAACTAGTTCCAATATATGAAAGTTTGGTCATGACTTTCCTAACTTAATCTGTCCATCAACAAAAAAGGGCTTCTGAAATTAAGTCGAACAATTTCTGTTCGCTCGCATTGAACTAGTTCATTTTAAATGCCATTAGACCAGTTCAAGTTATTGTCATACAATTCACACCAGGTTTTAATTGCCTTCTGTGCCACACTTCATCCATTTATAAGTTCATTCGGAACTAGTTCATCTAGCTCATCGCCATTTAGCAGCGCTACCAATTGTTTTAGTTGGCCGAATCTTTTGCCTATTTCATGTTTATCACTTCGCACGTCTTTTTCTTATGGTTTATAGTTCAGTTGCGCCATTGCGGCAATGGGTACTTCGCTGTGCCACGCCCACTTGAACTGTACGCCCATCTAAATGACGCATTTTGCCATTTGTTGTTGCTGTTGTTGCTGTTGTCTTTATAACTTCCACGCGGCTGTCGTTGTTTATGCGCACTGCGTGATCACATTTGGTATCAAGGTGCTGCTTGCCATTGCCTCCTGTTGTCCTGCCCGTGCTGGCAATGTTTGAAGGTTAAGCCACCTCAATCATCTGGGGCTAAGGCATTTGATTGTTTTTAGCGCAGCAGAGTAGTGCGGTCGAAAATTTAAAGAAATTTTTTCTATCTTTTCTGGGAATTTTTTTTGCTGGACAAACTTTGTTTGATATTAGATTTTTTATATTTTCTTGAGAATATTTGTGCTGGTAATTCACTTTGAATTAGTCAAGAGAAGCTCTAGTTAATTGTAGCTAAGGAACTAATTTAAGTTCTTGTTAAAGAAATTTTTATATTCTGAGTTTTTTGCAGTTTTAATGGAAATTACTTAAAACAAATTAAGTTAATCTTAGTTAAAGAATTCATTTCAGTTGCTGTTAGTGGAATTTTGATATTTTAGGTATATATTTATAAAAATTTCTTGTGGAAATTAGTGCAGGCAAATTTTAGCTAAGGAAATGATTTAAGCTGTTGTAAGAGAATTTTTTAAAGACTGCTTTTTAAATATGTTGAAAATTCGAATAGGAACTAGTTAATATAAAAAAGTTCAATTTAGGTAAAGAACTGATTTAAGTTCTTGTTAAAGAAGTCTATATATTAAAAAAAATATATATATCTGTTAAAAATTAAAGAAAAAACATATCTAAAGAGAACTTTAGTTTATTTTAATTAACGAACTGATTTAAATATGACTCAATAAAAAAAAAATAAAAAATAAAAAAATATTAATAAATAAATAGAAATAAAAAATAAATTTAAAAAACAAAAAAAAACAATTGAAAATAATTAAAACTAATTCTTAAGTTTCTCTCTTGTTAGAGGCCCTTTAGTTTATTTTAACTAACGAACTGATTTAGATATGACTCCAAAAAAAAAAAAAAAAAATAAAATAATAATAATAATAAATAAATAAATAAAAATAAAAAAATAAATTAAAGAAACAAAATAAAAACTATTGAAAATAATTAAAGCTAATTCTAGAGGCCCTTTAACTATGATAATGAAGCTCTTCTTCTAATGCTGTCTACTTAGTATTTGTAATTTAACTTGCTGTCAAATTTAACAAAAGCTTTAAAAACGAATCGTGTTTGGCAACTACAATTGAATTCGACATGGCGAATAGAGATGCCATCAAGCGTTGCCTTTCGAGTGAATTCCAAGCAAACACACACACACATAGACTCACTGATTCACAAACACACACACACACACAGACAACAGGCATACTTGACTATGAAGCACCTGCATATCTGTCGCTCGCATAGCTTTCATGATTTAACACTGAAGCACTTGATGCATCAGCATCCATCAGAGCGCACACGGATCATCAACAAGGACACTTCAGCAGCAGCAACAACAACAACTACGTTAAAATCAAGCGCAGTGTATTGCAATTACAATAATGCATGAAGCCCAACAGAGTCATCCAAGTTGAAGTGGCCAAGTGTCGGTGACACGGCCAGACGGCAGCTCAGCAGGACAGCCGGACAGCCGGGCAGCTGGACAGCCGTAGAGGAGGGCAGCTGAAGCGAGTGTCCTGCTGTTCGCTGACCAGCCAGCGGCAGGAGGCCATCGGCAGTCAGGTGAGGCTGAACGTCACTGATTACATGTGCCCATAAACAACAGCATAAATGCCAGCCAAGTTGTAAGTGCCAGCAGCACAGCTAAGCTACATGCAACAGCAGCAGCAGGAGTAGCAGCAGCAGGAGTAGCAACAAAGCTGATGCTCATCATGCGGCTGGGCCTGAAGATTTATGTGGCCGGATTTTAGTTTTAATTTAGCAAGATGCCAAATTATTAAGACAGGCTCGTAAGCAGCTGCCTGCCACAAGCAGGAAACGCACACAGAGTGAGCGAGAGAGAGAGAGAGAGAGAGAGAGGGAGAGAGGGGGAGGCGAGCTGTGTTGCAGCGACAACGCGTAGGACATCCAAGGACGTTGAGCACGACAAAGTCAATAAATTTTGTGGCACTGGATTGGCCAACGAGCTGAACTGAACTGAACTGAGCTGCACTTATTTAGCCGGGGCTATCCACTCTCTGGAGCCACTCGACAGACGCTGGCTTGCAGCTGCAGCCGTTCGCCTGCCCTCACACAGCCACCCAACCACCCAGCCACCCAGCCACCCACTCCGCTGGTTCCGCTCGTTTTCCCAGGTGTCCCAGGTGTCTATTTTAGTTGCTTTTAACTTTGTTATGGCCACAGCGTCTTACAAGCTTTTAAGGATAATGTGCCTTGTGCTGCCAAGGATAGTTGCTCAAGTTGTGGTCAGTCGGCCAGACGTTGCTCCGTAGCTGCTGAGATTTCTTCAACAGACTCGGGCTAGCAAAAACACGCGAATATTTTAAATTGAGCATGGCAATTTGGTAGAGATAGAGAGGGGGAGAGAGAAAGAGAGAGAGAGAGGGGGAGATATAAAGCAGAAGATAGAGACAATAGACGATAGAGGCATGTGGAGAAGAAACAGAAGCAGACGGGAAGAGAAATACAGAAAGAGACAGAAAGATAGAGCCATAAAAACTTGAAGAAAAGGAGGACGAGTAAAAGAGAGAGCAAGAGGGAGAGAGAAGAAGAAGAAGAAGAAGAGGAAGAAAGAAAAGAGAGATAAAACAAGAGAAAAAGACATATGAGAGAGACATACTGAAAAAAACATGGATGCTGAGAGAAAGAGAGAGAGAAACAGCGAAAAAGAAAGAAAGTTAAAGAGAGAGAGATAGAGAGAGAAAGAGAGAGAAAGAGAGAGAAAGAGAGAGAAAGAGAGAGAGAGGGACAGAGAGATAGAAAGAGACAAAGACAATCAGACGATTGGAGAAAGTAAGAGAGAAACAGAGAGAGGGAATGAAAGAGGCAGATGCCTCTCATGAGAAACAAAATAGAAACAGAAGAAGAGTGAAAGAAAGAATCCATCCGATCTACACTTAAGGCATAAGCAACTGGATTGATAGTGATTGAAAGGTTATTCAATATTTGGTTATTTGCACTAGGATTTCTGATATGCCTCATCAATAGATTACTGCATATGGTACATAAATCTAATATTACTAGAAGCTCTAAGCAGGACACCCTAATAATTTAAGCCTATTTCCATACTAACTGTAAATATCACATCAATATTTGAGATATGTGAAGCCAGGTCTGCTTGAAGTTCTAAACTTCCAACTAATTCGGCCTATGCACTCTGGGGCTTGACCGGAGTGTGTATGTGTGTGTGTGTGTGTGTTAAGTTGAAGATTTGAAAACGTATTTGACAATGCTTACAGCAATTTATTACGGCACATATGAAGCAATTAAGCTGATTGCAAAGGACCAAAGGATATTTAATTGATGTAATCAAAAACTTGAAAGCTTGACAAGGCTCCATTGCAACTCCAGAGAGGATGGCAGCCTAACCCTAGCTTCGAGACCGGTCGAGCAGACGGCTATTTGGATGGTACACACACACACACATACACGCACACACACACACGTACAGGCACACCTGCCCAGACGGAAGCAAGGCTGGGCGGGGCCTTGTAGGCGCTTGACAAAAGGACACACGAGTATACGTATCTAGTACATGTGCATGGGCGCATTCCTGTGAATTTTTGTGAATTGAAATTTTTGAAATTTCCCGTCAGTCTGCTAGCGGCCAGACACATTGGAATGCCGTTAATTGTTGTCAGGCAGACGACATGGCCAGGACACAGCGTTGAGACTGTGCAGTTCTTCAAGGCAAAAGGGCCAAGGGGCGCCACCCAGAGCTGACCATTTCATTTGACTTTCCTATCACTTCACTCTCTCTCTCTCTCTGTAGTGGAAGAGTTTTACATATGAGTCTTTAAGCTGAACAAATTAAATCTCGTTTTTCTTTACATAATTCTTGATTTGGTCTTGCAATATGCAAATATTCTTTTCTATCCCTCTCTCACTCTCTCTCCCTCTCAGCAGCCATATGCTGCTAGGATTAGCCGTTTATCTTTAGGATTTAGCCCACGGCTCGACTCTGTCTCTCTCTTTCTTTCCCACCTTCTCTTTATCTATCTTATGCAACATAGAAATATTGAATTTCGTGTGTGGCCTCTATTTACATACATATTTGTTTCTCAATTTTTTTTTATCACTACCAATCGTTCTTATCTCTATCTCTATCGTTATTTTCTCACTTACTCACTTACTTCTGCCCCTAATTAAATCAAATAATTATGTTTTTATTTAATTTGATTTTTCTTTTATAATTTTTTTAATCAAATAAATAATCCTTAGTACATAATAATTGTCTAAATCGTTGGCTTAATAATTCATTCCAAATAAATTGCACTCAATAACATTAAAACGTTTAACAGTTTGCATCAATTTGTCTGCACGTTATTCTAGTGGCCTCCCCAGGCAGAGCTCTCTGTTGCTTAACAGCGCACTGTTAGTACAAACAACTGTTGAGCGGGCTTGAGAGCGACGGCGCTCTCTTGCTCTCGCACGCACGCAAAGAAGTAAAAAAGGAGAAAAAATATAACGACAACAAAAGCATAGAACGCAACTAACAACAACAACAACAGGGAGCAGCGCGCGTGACAGCTGCGACGTCGGCGTTGCTGCCGCTGCTGACTCGACGTGTTGTACTCTCTTTCTTATTGGGAAAGAGCAGTTTTTCACCAGCCGTCAAGTTGGGTCCGTGTCGCGGTCGCGTCGTTCAACGTTTGTTGTTGTCGTCGTCGTTTTGACTAGTTGTTAAATTATTGTTAATATTATAAATACCATATGTAACGGTATATTTTGTGAAACACGTTTAGTGCGTGTCTGTGTGGTTTTGTTTTTGTTCTTGTGATGCCTGGTGAAATTAAACACACGAAACTAACAGCGCGCATCTTCAGCAGCACCGCCAACAACAAGTGCAGTGCAGCTGCTGCAGCAGCAACAACAACAACAACAACATGAAGCACCAGCTGTTTGCCAGTTGACAAGTGTCGCAAATTGGCAAATCTTAAACAAACTGAAAACAAGTTAACACCGATTTTCAATAAAACGCTTATTGATCAACGAGAGAAAAAGAAACAAAAATAGAATTAGCAACAAAACTAACGCAAAACAAAAATGTACCGTTTGGTTTTTTGCACAGCGACGAGGGAGAGACTACCGCAATAATAACAACAACAACAGCAAAAGCAACAATAACAGCAGCAGCAGCAAGCAAGCAAAAAGTGTTTTTTTTTTCGTGTTTTTTTTGCTATTTTTTTTTTTTTTTTTGCATGCGCAGTTTGGCGCTCTCACGTGTTTGCGCCGACTGCGACGCCGACCGCGGAGCTTCGCATTGCCGTTTGATAAATGCAAAGATATTCCCATGCGGCCGTTTAGTACATTTTCTACTGCTTATTTTGTGTGCCGCCGCCCACTACTGTTACATTTCCTACAGCTACTCTGCTGTTGCTGCTGCTATTTATTACTCCTGCTAGTGCATAAGCGGAGGCCATGTAGCCGTTACAGTGGGCCAAACATTTATTTGGGCTCTGCCGCTGCCGTCGTCGACATCTCCATTGTGGCGTCGTTTGCTGTGATAAGCTCAGCTGCAGACTTCGGACGCTGCCATCATCTTACACAGAGAACGAGAGAGAGAGAGAGAGAGAAATAGAGTGTGAGAGGTGAGTAAATTTTGTCGTTCGGCTTTCATGCTGTAACAACGGTTCCTGATCGCTATGAAAGAGAAGATTTGCAAATATACCTTGGTATGTGTGTAGGTTGTGTGTGTGAATATTTACGTTATTTTGTTTTGTTTTTCGTTTTACATATTGCGCCTTTAATTAATTACCGTTAATCGTTTAATAAGCCCAATTAGTAAAATGCGTCATTGCGGCTAGGATTTATTTATTTTAATGAGACAAATGAAATTCAATGAAAGCAAACAAAAAATGCAATTTTCAAAAGAGAAAAATTATTTGTATTGACATTATTTTAATTAGACAAAATTTAGTTTTAGATATGTACGTATATTGCAAAAGAAAAACAGAAAAAAAAATGCAATAAATAGACTAAAAAATGCTTGCAATACTTTAGTTAAATTGAATTTGCGGTTCGACCAAGAATTGCTGCAGCTTTAAGTCGAGGCGCGGTTCGGGAGCATTTGGTATTGGGAATTTGTTGCATTTGATGGTCACATCGTATTATTTACAGTGCCTGCAGTTGAACAGCTGCCATTTGTCCTCGTTGCATTTTTGCAATATCCTCTCATCGCTCCCAGCGCTGTTGATGCCGCGCCACACCCCCGCCTGGCACACGCCCACGTGGTGTGGTGGCTGTGGTGCATGCACAGTGCTATCAATAAGTATGTCAACCGAGTCAACAGCATTAGCAGAGCGCAGATGGTCGCGGCGGGGGCGGGGCGTGGGGCGGGAGTCACGTTTACGGGGGCTGGGGAGCAACTGCGGACTTGGAGCATTTGTCGCCGATGTCGTCGCTCATTTGGCAAAAAAAAAAAGAAGTGATAAAAAAGGAAAATGAGCAAAGCAAAAGGAAAACAAAAACGAAAGCAAGTGCCAAAAGGAGCTACAAAAATATCCACTAAAGCGAAAAGACAAATCAAGAGAAAAGGCATTCTGGCAGACACCGCCCACACACACACACACACAGGCACACGTACAGTTAGTCACCCTCCCATCCATTTCCTGCTAGCCCAAACAATATACCAAACAATTCCATTGATTTTTCTTGTGGGAATAGCAAAAATATAAGTACGACTAGTTGCGACCAACGGCGGCGCGACACACGGCCAAAAGGCGCAGGCCATAGACATAGACACGGACATGGACATAGACTTGGACGTGGACGTGGACATGGATATAGACACAGTGCCAAGTGCCACCAGCCCAAGCCCCAACCCTAACTCCTTTCGCAGCGCCTGCCAAAGAGTGCCTACTGCTTGGTCCTTGGTGCCTGGCGCAGAGCTCTGCGGCTCCTTGCGCGCACCCTTTACGGCGACGGCGACGGCGACGGCGACGGCAGCGGCTGCTTCTTCGTTCGCGTCGTTGAACTGTTTGCAACATGCTTCTTGCTGTAATACCCTGGCTAGCCTGCAAGTGGGTATATCAAAATTCTAGCGCACAAATATAACTCTAATTGAAAAGAGGAATTTATGATTAAATATATATAATATCAAAATAGTATTTGCAATATATCTAGATTGGAACGAAGTGGAATTTATGATTCAAAATATACTATAAAAGTATTTCTATATATCTAAGAGTCGAGTGACTACAAAGTTTTGCATTACTTTGACAAGTTTTCTGAGAAATATATAAAATAATTGTCGAGTCTTATTTACTACTCAATCTGTCCACTAGAGGGTAGCGTCTAGTCGACCAACTCTACTCAACTCTGCTTCACTTTGTTTACTGTAGTTTTTTTTTTCTCTCTTGTTTTTCTTCTTACCTTTAACTTGCTTTGCGCCTTAGCTACGTACACCTCCCTCCGCTTGATCCTGGCTTGGAAAACGGAATTTATGTTAATTTGGTGCTACATTCCAGGAACCGTGTCCTTTGTCTTATTTGCTTAGCTATAACTTTGTTTTGGTATTTGGTTTTGCCTCTCGGTCTGGCTACGTCTGGTTTCCATTGGAGTTTTTCCTGCTTCTTATTTGGGGTAGGTTCTGTTCAACGATTAACCCGTACGCATTGCACCGACCCGCCGAACCGTCAGCCGGTTTCGTTTGTGTTTTTTGTTTTGATTGTTTCAAGTTTTTACCATTGAGATATTTACGTTACGAAATTCCTTGCATAACTTGATAAATTCGAAGGAATTTCATTGAGGCGACTTGGAAATATTTCTATGCAGTATCAGATGGAAATTGTTTAGAGATCATCATGCCACGGCGACTCATTTGGCTGGGCGCACCCACCCAGACGAGCTCCGTTTCTCCACTTTCCGTTTCGTTTGCCTTTCCTCTGTATATTCCATATGAGCTAGCTAAATCGATTTCTTTGCTAATTGGCCAATTAGCAGCGGTCCGAGCTCAGCTCAGGTGCATTGATTTCCAGTTGCACAATTTATGTAGATATATAACAAATGCTTCATTTAATTTTATTCGACTTTTATGTTGGTTATGTTATGCTTATGTTATGCTTATGCTGTGTTTATATTACGGTTCTGTTATGCTTATGCTGTCATTATGCTATGATTATGTTATATTTATGTTATGTTTATATTATGTTTATGTTATGTTTATGTTATGTTTATGTTATGTTTATGTTATATTTATGTTATGTTTATGTTATGTTTATGTTATGAATTTGTTATGTTTATGTTATGTTTATGTTATGATTGTGTTATGTTTATGTTATGTTTATATTATGTTTATGTTATATTTATGTTATGTTTATGTTATGTTTATGCTGTGCTTATGTTATGCTTATGCCCTTGCTTTATTGTCTTTATTAATACGACAAATTGTCAGACATCAGGAATCAGGCTTTATATGAATTGCCATATAGAGTATTATCCAGTCAAGCTAACATTTACTGTTATTTGCTCTTACTTCACCTGCTCTAGCCCAACTATAACTTAGTGAACTCTTGACAGTTTTATCCATTTCATGGAAACATTTGCTAACACTCTTTTTTTTTTTTTTTTAGTTTTCTATAAATGTTTTCGATGCTTTTCTCTTGTTAGCCATTTCCACATTTCTCAGCGCTTTTGCCATGGGAAATTTGTGTTGTTTAATTGATTTTCACTTGTCCGCTAGCTCTTTCATTAGTTTTCCCTTTGCCATTTGCCCAGTTTGATGTGGGTCAAGTAAAGTTCACTTAGCTTGTCCGCAACAAAAGTTGTCTCTGCTTTGTGCTATTTATAAGTGTCAACTGTACGGCTGCATTTAGCTGAACTTGAACTTCAATTGAGCGCAACGACGTAATTATGTTAGATTAATAAGCTTTTTGAAGGCGCTATTAGCTCATTTCGAGATTGGATAGAGCAGGTACAAGGGGAACAATTAGCAAGTAAGGGAAACTTGACTGACAAATACAGTTACCTGATGCTTAATAGATAAAAATATTAACAAGTATTATTAAAATTATCTGAATAAACAGAAGGAAGATAGACTTGTAGGTCTTCCCTTGAACTTTTTTATATCAGACTTATTATCGGAATTGTATTGTCAAGACATTACTATTTCGTGGTTTTAATTTTTGATAAACAAAAAATATATATATTATTTAGATTCCCCAATTGTAGATTGGGCTGCTTTAAAAAGTTTAACTCATTCGAATTCGAAGCAAATACGCTATGAGCTACAAGCTTAGCTGAATGCTTGGCATTTTCAAAATTATAAATAATTCCATCTCTTTAATCGGACAACTGAGCTGGAGTGCAGATTGGATCAGTTAGTTAGTTTGGTCTGCTGCAGCTTGTTTTTGCGGCATCAGCTGGCGTTGCAAAATGCAAGCCTCAAATGGCAATTCCATGAACTGTGCACGCACACAACATAAACATAACTTGGCCACCAAATACCTTCTACATTGCTACACACACAGACACACTCACACAGATACATACACACACACACACACACAGCGAGACAATTTTATTTTCGTTTCTGGTGCATTTTTGGCTCAAACAGTCGACATATGGCCAAACAAGGCGGCCAAGAAAAACAGCAGGCAATGAGAGCATTTGACTGGATGATACCCTGTAAATTGGTGTATGGGGAGCGTGCCTATGCTGACTTGTTCAGTGAATATCGACATTTAAACTGAGCAGATTTAGCTATACATTTTAAAAGATATATATGTATATATATATATATATAGATATATGTATATATAAATTTAGCTATAAATAGTAGTAGTCGCTAGAGATAAAGGCTAGTTATAGCTATATTTCCTTATTTGTTTGTATTAACTTATTTATTATTATTTAGTTTATATGTATTTTATTTATTTAATAATATTTATTATTATTATTATTTTATTTATTTATTGTTGTTATGTTATTTATTTTTTAATTTTTTATTTTTATTTTATTTGTATTTTATTTATTTATTGTTGTTATGTTATTCATATGTATTTTATTTATTTTTTAACATTTATTATTATAATTTTTTATTTTTATTTTATTTGTATTTTATTTAATTTTTAATATTTATTATTATTGTTTTTATTTTTATTTTATTTGTAACTTATTTATTTACTAATATCTATTAATATTTGTATATTATATATATTTATTGTTATTATTTTTTTTATTTGTATTTTATTTATTTTTATTTTTATTTTATTTGTAATTTATTTATTTACTAATATTTATTAATATTTTTATTATTTGTATTTATTGTTATTTATTGTTACTATTTTATTTATTTGTACTTTATTTAGTTTTTAATATTTATTATTAATTTTTTTTATTTTAATTTTATTTGTAATTCATTTGTATATTAATATTTATTATTTCCTATTTTTTTTTTTATTTTAATTTTATTGCTTACAATTTTACTTGACATAAATATAGAGTCACACGAATATACCCCATAGTTTTATTCTGCATAATAATTTTATGTGTACAGGGCATTAAAAATGAGGAGGAAACTTTAATAAAAACATGTCAAGAGCACTTTTCGTTGAAGTAACTGCAGCAGAGGAAAAACTGGAGACGCCCACGCAGCAGCCAGGTTGCCGTTGCCGTCGCCCCCTCGTTCCTCCATTTGGTTTGGGCTGTGGCAGCAGCAGCAGCAGCAGCAAACGGCATCCGCCCGCCGTGTTGTTGTTTTGGACTTGACCAAGTTTATTGCCTGCCATATGCAATTGCCATAGATTATTTTTGGCTTGGCGACGCTTTGACATGGCAAAGGCGTCAACGCAGCCCCTTGTCCCCAGTCCCCTGCCCCCGGTCCCCCGTCCTCACCCTGGTCCCAGGCAGAAATGAATCTTTTGCACAGATTTGACACCCACAGCAACGAGCTAGAAAATGCCAAGCAAATGACTCCGGCCAGCCCACAGCATCCACAGCATCCACAGCTCCAATTGGGCCGCTGGCTCTCTATGGCTACGTGCCGTTGTCCAACTTGCCCAATTTTGGGCACGAGGCAGCGCTTTAAGAGCGCCACTTGAAGACTTTGGGCGCTTCATGCAGTTGCGTTGCAAGTGCTTCTTGGCAAGTGGGGCAAGTGGAGCAAGTGGTTGCCACGCACACTCGCACACACACACGCACACTATGGAATGGCCCATGTATGCAAATCGTAGTTGCGTTTTAGTGTCAAGAGCGGCACTAGTCAAAGCCAGCCGGGCTGAAGGTAATGGGGGGAAGGTAATGGGGCTAACTAAATGCAAAACGGTTTTCATTTCGAGCACTCTAAACTTGTCTCTTTACTAAAAAACAACAACAACAACAACAAACAAACAAAAAAGCACGCACAAAAACAAAGTAAATCTGTTTTGGGAACTAGTTCATGTGCGGAACCTCTTAGAAATGTGTAATATTTTTTTTATGATATTAAATGGTTCGAAATTGTTTTTATCCATAATACGATTTAACTTATTCGATGGAAATAAAAGTTCGCGGAACTAGTTCACATGCAATTGGCTGACAAGATTGAAATGACTGCTAAAAGAGATAGTACAATTAATTCGTGAACTAGTTCAGATGATGAAACACTATTTTTAGGTAGTTACCGTATGATTTATCTGTAACTTCACAAAGTATATATAGTAGTTCGCGGAACAAGTTCCATTTTTATGCAACGATGATGACTACATAGGAAACTATGTAGATAGGAGAGCTGAAAATAGTTCCGTTTTGAGCTGGTTAGCCGGCATAATTAAAAAAATAGTTCATTAGTGAACTGTGACTAGGTACAATATAATGTAGTCTAGCTGAATGTAAACCGAGCCCTGAATTTGTGATTTTATATCAAATTTCTTGGACTGCCTATGAGAACTTTTACATATGTGAATTATTATGAACTAGTTCATAAATAAACTAATATTTGACTAGGCATTTAATCATGATTGGCGTTTGCATAACATGTTTAACAGATCAACTCTAATGCAACCACAAATAATATTCAATTTAAAGGAATCCAAGTTCTCGGTTCAATACTGGTTCACCGCTGGTTCATTGCTGCCTCCCCATAGGTAAAGTCAACTGTGTTCCTTCTCTGCTTGTTCTTTGGCAAATCAATTTTGCATTTTATTTGCCACATGCGGCACCTACGATTCAGTGTGCGATTGAGTGAATGAATGAGTGTGATTCGATATTCACAGCCATTCAAATTCATTCTGGCATTTAGGCATTCATGCAGCGCCATTCAGCTAAACGAAGTGCTTTCCTAACTGCCCAATGAGCTGCCGAGAGCGTGTAACTCCGATTGCCAAGTCCAAGTCCAGGTCCAAGTCCAAGTCCAACTTTTGCCAGCCCCTTCAGCCGCACCTTGGCTGCCGTTGGTTGGCTGGGGGTGTGGGGGCCAAAACTGTTGTACATTCAATTAATTATTTATACACGGTATAAGGTAAACGTGCCGTCATCCTATGCCCCGAAAAAGCACGCAAGAAGCCAACGGTTAGACCGAGTGGGGCGAGTGGTGGGCTGGGATTTTTGGGGTTTTCTGCTGAAGGAAATATCCGGCAACTACTATTGCCGTGTAGTGCGCCGTGTAGCCGTGGCAAACATTTTACGGTTACGTCCTTAAATCGTCGTCGTCGTCGTCGTTTTTTGCATAATTGATTAAATGACTGGCCATATAACGAGCAAACAGCGTTCAAATTGTTTGCCTTTGCACACATGCCACGCCCCACGCTCGCCCACAGCAGCCTATATACATATGTATATGAAAAGGGAAACAAGCAAAAAAAAAAAAAAAAATCAACGTGAATTTACGACATGAAGAAATTGTGGCTGCCACTCGCCGAAATATGGCTGGAACGGAGTTAGTTGGCAGCTCAATTGTTTCTACCTTTATCCGGTTGTGTGTGTATGTGTGTGTGTGTGTCATGTTAGTTATGGCATGGGTTAAATGTTGTGATTATGAACCAAATCTCAAATGCAAAATGCCATAAAAGAGAGATTTTCTTTTTATAGTTTGCCAAATCTTTGCAAATAGAACTAGTTTATGGTTCTTGTGAACTATAAAATATACATATGTATGTGTAAATAGAACTAGTTTATTGTTCTTCTTGTGAAATGTAAGATATATACGCTCGATCCGCTCTATTAACAGAGTTTAAATTTTGATGAGCTGAGAAGATGAAGATGAATATATATAATATTAGATTATATTGTATATAAGATTATCATATATAATATATAATTACTTTATTATATATGTGCAATATAATTATAATCTATTTTACAAATACATATATCATTATTATAATAATAATAACAGCAGGCCTTTCCCCCTATTGTGGCACGTCGAGAATCTATAGCCAACAAAGCTGGCTGTATAAATTATTTGGAGCTGACAGCGTTCAGGCATTGAATTCAGTTATACACGAGACCTCTCCATGAAATCAGTTAGTTCACTTTCAAGTTAATAAAATTGTGAAAAATACACAAAACAAAAGAGAACAAAAGTTTTCCATAGATACTATTTAATTTATTCATAGGGGTGAGTATATAAGAGGAACTTATGTATATCACGAATATCTATATGTACATATGGGTATATATTACCCTTATATGTATGTATTATATGTTTACTCAGCTTGTATATGTATATTAATTAGATACGTGCATATAGTATATTTACGTGTGTTATACATTCGCTTTACGTAATTGCTAGTAGTCTATTGAATAATTCGAGTAAAATCGCTTTTTTTTTGCTTTGTATAATAAAAGAAAACTAAGGTATTATATAGAAATTCCCTCTCAGTGCACTTGTGCCTGCGTTTGTAACATCGTAATTGCTTAAGAAATAGTTCACTATTATATATTAACCGCAAATAGTTTATATTCTGTCGGTCAGTCACTCAATCAGTTAATGAAAACAGTTCGTAAATCATTTATAATATTTAAATATTTTCCCAGAATATTCAAACCATTTAAATTTATTCATTTATTCATTTATTTACTTAATTATTTTTTTTTATTTATTTATTTATTTATTTTTTGTAGTAGTTCAAAATATTTTTATTTTTATGATTTTTATTTTGTATTATATTTTTTAGGAACATTTTTTTTTATTTTTGCAATATTTTAAAATATTTTTCCTCTATTTTCTGTTTGTTTGTTTGTTTTTTCCCCAACTTGTTTGTGTGTGTGTGAGCTGGCCTTGTTTGTTGTTTGAACTTTGAACTTTTTGCCATGCATTGGGCCAAGTCGCTGTGGCTCCACTTTGCCTATGCGGCCATCAGCCTCTCCCTCCCCCAATCCACACTCCACACTCCACGCTTCAAACGCGAATACCTATTCACACATTCACCCTATTTGTGTTTGTTTTTGTTGTTGCAGGGCAAAAGCCAAGCACTCGGAGGGTATACACACACACTCACACGCATGTCATATGCTAATGTGTGGTATCTATGTATGTGCGTGTGTGTGTGTGTCAAGTGTATATCCTTTTGGCGAAACGAGTGCATTTTCTTGTCAACGCTGACATTTCCTGCACTTCGGCCTTGTTTTTTCCTTTAATGCTTCTTCTTCTTCTTCTCTTGTCTTGCCTTGCCTTGTCTTGTCTTTTGCTTTTCTGCTTTGTCTCCTTGTCATTTTGCCCGTTTAATGAGCATATCCCTTTTCGCTCCCTGTGCTCTTTGATAAAAGCCAGGAATTATGATTGTGTTACATTTTACGTTAGCCGCGCTGAATAACGGAGTTTTAAGAGCATCTTGGAGTAAACGACTTTTGCTGATATTTTGGAATAATCTTAAAGAATCGGATGCATATGTAGGAATCATTGTTGAATTGAAGAACTTTGGGTATTGCTGATAGAAGAATTAGAGTAGAAATAGAAGAATTCGATTGTCAATCGGTAATTGACTTGATCAAGGATTGCTAGACAGCTTAAGCTATTTAATGATAGATTAAGAAACTGTTTGATGAATCTACTTAAAGAGTGATTGTGATTATAGTGGTGACTGATTGCCCAATTTCATTATTACGTTTGATTGATTGATTGACTAAAGGATTGACTATAGTATTTACAGACTAATTGACAGAATCAGACACTCAAGGATGTACACTGATTGACTGATGGAGTTTAGGTATTACTGATAGACTTATAATCAGGAGATGGACTAAATGACTGGCTGACTGATTGACTGATGGACTGTAAAATTCTGTTACAGTTCAGTTTATAGAACGACTAAATAATTTAATTAATGATTGATTGACCTTAACATACTTACATATGTATTGATTGATGATAGTCATTAGTCTGTGGTCATTTGACAAGCAAACTATTTAGTAGCTGATTGACTCTATTGAATCTATTGATTGAATGACTGATTGACCTCCTCAGTCGCTGACTGTCTAGCTAGTCCTCAGAAAATTCTATGACTGCTGATGGCTTGAAGGACTGATTTCACTCGTTAAATGAACAATTGACAGAGTTGAGTTGAAAGATTAATATCTCTTTTATTTCATCTCAAAATGATTGATTGACACATACTTAAAACTTGTATATGATAGCTGCAAGAGTCTATCAGTCAACTGCTTACATTTATTGCACAAGTTTATTCATATACATATTTGGTACATGTATTAACTTGATATATTGCTTATATTCGAAGAACCTTTCGATTTAGCAAAATGAATTTGCCACGCGCTTGGCTCGGCTGTCCATATCAGGGTCAGGGTCATCCTCGTCGTCATCTCTATGTTTGTTTGTTTATAAGCATATGGCTGCGGCTCCCCTTTTGGCGCCTGAACTTTTTTTTGGCTGGCAATTAAGAGTTCGTTCTAAAAGAATTTTTTTTGGTGGCGCCATCGCAAAGTGTTTCCCCATTTTTGTTTAATCGATGGCGTCAATTGCACTCCACTTGGGGCTTAAGGTTTTTTCTGTTCTCATTTCTTTTGGAATGTGCTATGACGTATTCCCTTAGACGATGTATCTGTTTATGCTCTTGTCTTAAATGTTTGTTGAATGGATATTTTTGAATACGAAACTGGCATAGATAGTTAGCTATAAATATATTTATTCCGAAGCGTAAGAGAAGAATGTTAAAGATGGAAAAATGTATTAAGGATGAATTGATAGTGTTGTAACAATATCTAGAGAGAGACACAGAGTGATAGATACAGAGAAACTGAGAGAGAGAGCGAGAGATTAACTTGTTGCCTGAGAATCCCATAGAGAATCCTATATGAATTTTCAGTAAACTGCATTATTGCTGCACCCAAACATTAAGAGACCTACATATACACTCTTCTTCTTCGTCTTCGTCTTCTTCGACGTTTATAATAGTAATGTGAAGAAATAACAGCGCATTCCACTTAATGTAAACAAAACAAACCTGGCCTTTTACTCTGTAGTGCAGCTACTAAAAGAACAGCCTTCTGTTTCTGCTAAGGGAGCGTGCGCCTTTTGCTGCCGCTGCCCTCACTCACTGCTAGCACACGCCCATGCCGTTTGCATCATGTAAAAATACGTAAGCAACAACAGCAACAAGAAAGACAATAACAAGCAGCAGAAGAAACAACAATAGTTCGCAATGCCGCGCTTGCATTGTTTGCTGTAAGACAACAGCAGGCTGTTAAGTGCTAACAGCGGCGCAACAGCTCGTTTCAATGTGACTAGACTACTCTGTGTACGTGCTTGTAACACAACAGCAGCAGAAGCACCAGCAGCAGCAGCGCCAGCGCCAGCAACATCAGTAGCAGTAGCAGCGCAGAGAGCAGCTTTGGGAGAGACCGAGAGAGTGAGAGAGCGCCTATTGAGCAAGTTGGGGGCGCAGCGCAGTCGTCGCTTGTAACATGCGGCTGTTGTTATTGTTGCTTTTGTTTTCTTTTGTGCCTTTTTGTAAATGAGCATTTGACGTTGACGTTGACGTTTTGACTGCTGCTGCTGCTGCTGCTGCTGCCGCTGCCGCTGCGGCTGCGACTGCAACTGCAGCCAGTTGGTATGATTGCTGTTATTGTTGTTGTTATTGCAGTCCATTGACTTTTTCAGTTTGCTCAGTTACTGTTGTTGGCGCTATGCGCAGTTGTCACAGTTGTTGACGCTGTTGTCTCTGCTGACGCCGCTGCTGCTGTTGCTGTTGCCGTCGCTGTTGCCGCCGCAGCTGCTGTTGCTGCTGTGTTTTTTTTTGTTGTTACTATTGTTATTGCTATTATTGTATAGATTTTTTCTCACTTTTTGCATGCATGTTTGCATGTAGTTTATTCATACGCATGCATAAGCCCGTTTTGTTTATTAACGATAAAACTGCAATCTGTGAGCTGAGCAAGGCTCAGACACACGCACATACACATACACATATATATATGTATATATTTATAGCTATGTAGAGCCTGTGTGTCTGCTGTGGGAGTTTTATTTGAATACCCTTTGTTATAAATGAAATAAGAGTATCTTCTTTTCTATAGACAGCTAAAATTTGATTTTTCCTACTACAGGGTATTTCAAAGTCAATGCCAATCGAAGCTTACAATATGAAGTATACGTTTATAATAGTTACAGTTATATGTACCATCCATAAGACTTAATACCTTTACAGGGTATTTGTTGGCACATATCTGCTGCATAGACAACTTCACATATTTATATTGTTGTTGCATTTTAATTAAGATAACTTCAGTTTATGACAGCATACACACACACACACACACACACACACACAGAGAGATATGTTTATGTATATGTAGATGGATATGCATATTTATGTATGCATATCAGTCGTTGTCCAAAGTTCGTTGCGGGCTGTTTATAAATAAATTGAAGTTAAGCAATGGGCGTGAATCGTGTGCAAAGTCAGTGATCAGCTAATGGGCGATTACTTTAAAGCTATTACATCCATTAGACTCAAATATTATTATGCAAGTGGGAATTGTTGCAAAAATAGTTGAGCCGAAAAATGTGAACGGAAACTGCTGTTGCATTTTTGAAATGTATGTAGAAACAGTCATGGTCATATGAATGTAGCCAAGCAATGCAATAAGAATTATTCTTAATTTTTATTACTAATAATAAATGAATCAAAATTTAAATTGAAAATAAATTTTTTAAAATATTTATATATTAATACAAATATTCAGAAATATGAAAATGAAATATATTTAAAATATAATTATAACTTTAATTTAGTTAAATACTTTTAGAGTTGGACTGCGGTCGATAAATGGAATATTTAATTCATAGATCTAAGTCTAAAGAAGCGCTTTGAAGTTGATTCCCGATTTTTCACGCCTAAAGTCTCTTTATTACATTTCTGCTGAACAAATATACTCTCTTATTTTTGTAGAAAGAGTATCAAAATTCTTGAATATTGAATCATGCTGAAGCACCAAACTATTAGAGGGAGAGCTGTAACAACTTGGCTTTGGGGCTTGCAAAAACTGCATTGCCTAATCATGCAAAGCGGGCCTTGAAGCCAAATGCCTCTCTCTATCTCTAACTATATCTCTTACTCCCTCTCTCTCTCCCTCTCTCTCTCTCTCTCTCTCTCTCTCTCTCTCTCTCTGTGTGCTCTGTCTTTGTCTTGTTACAACTTTAATTGACTTTAATTAAATGCAAGTCGTAAAGTCAAATGTGTGGCACGGCCGCACAGTCGCATACTTGGAGAGCGTGCAAGTGAGACAGAGATAGACAGCTAGAGAGTGAAAGAGAGAGAGAGAGAGGGAGCGCGGGAGCTGGCTTAACAATTTAATTAAAGCGAATGCGAATCATAAATATTATAATACCCGAGCGCAGTTAACTCTTGGATGCAATTGTCAACTAACGGGAACGACTAACGCTGACTTCATAGACCGTATCACGGTAATAGCCAGCAGAAAGTGGGCCAACTAGGACATCGGTTGCAGCTCAGCTACATACAGATTCTATATACATAGAAATATATTTTTCATAGAACTAAAAGTAGTCTTGGCTAAATTCCAAATGCATTTTGCTCAATTTAAAAGTCTTTTATTGCTTATCAAAATATCATTCCTATTCATAGTTAATTTTAGGGTATTTAATGCTCGGCCTTTTTGCTTTTATAATTCTCTATTTTGAAGTTTTGCCAACTTGTCTCGACTTTAAGCCGCAAAACTGTAAACTGGTCCGCAGCGAAGGTCGTCGCTGGGTTTGTTTGGGTTGGGTTGGGTTTGCTTTTGCCTTCTTTTTTTTTGGACAGAGAGACATGCTTAATTAGCTGCTTATATTACGGACATTAACTCATTGCTGTTGTGTTGCTGTTGCTGTTGTTTTTGTTGTCTCATTAGAGGCGACGTTTTCGTTGTTTTTGAGCGGGTGGCCAAAGTTTTGCCCATAGCAAAAGCAACAACAACAGCAACAACAACAACTAACTGGTTTTTGTTTAAAGCGATATTTAGATACCTATGAGCACAGTCGAGCTTTGCCTGAGTTTTGATTCTTAAGGGTTTTTTTTTTTGAATTGCACTTTTAAGCTGAATTTTATGGGAAGAGAAATTTGATTTGAATATCAGAAATATCGTTTCTATCTTTGACAGAAGCTCAAGCCGAGATTTTTTACTTGCACTTGCAAATAAGCTATATGAATGATTTCATAGTCTAAATTTTATGTGCTATTCATATCATATTCCTTAGATATATGCATATATGTTTCATTATCAATAAGTAGGTCCTTAGCTCTAAGGCTCTATAGCTTCATAGCTCTATAGCTGTGGACCTAGTTCTGTAACTCTATCAAAGATTTTATATGTCTCATTACCATTCAGTAGGCTTATAGCTCTAAGGCTCTATAGCTTCACAGTTCTATATATAACGATGGACCTAGCTCTATAACTCTATAATAGATTGTATTGTATTCTAAAGTTTTGAGCGTATTCCTTAGCTCTTTTAAGCTATGCTATTTTGGGACTATATGAAAGCCAAGCAATATCTGCATTACATATAATTGAATAAGGGGTCTAAGCTGTGCTCACGTATGCTGACTACCACATTAATCTATGTCTATCTATACCTATCAGTTAATCTCTTTATATAATCTTTAACACGGCCAATTAGCATATATTTCCTCAATATAGATTTATCTAGATGTATATCTACATATATTTACCTGCATCCATCCATTCCATATTCCATATTCCATATTCACAAATATACCATCTCATATCTTTCAATATCTTTGTATACATACGCATATGTATGTATATATACTCACATGTTTACTTCGAACTATAGTTCATATTCATAGATGTATATAATTTCTATATATTTCTGTAATTTATATCCAAAAAACTACCGTCTTCATATATGACATATTTACATCTATCTCTAATTCATTACCACAAACATTGTATTTACATCTTCTTCATATATCTGTCGACATCTATCTGCAGTAGTCCATGTCCACAAATCCCATATAGCTACATTCATTTTGTATTCCATATACTTGCTGAGCAAAGTTTCAATATCTCCATTTACATCTTGGCTAGCCGATGTTTACATATTTGCTTCGCCAGTCCATTTGCCAGTCCATTGCGATTCGCTTTGATCTTCGATTGCGGCTTTTACAACACTGGCTATGTGGTTGGCTTGCATTTTGGATGAGCTCAACCATTACGATTTGCCATGCATTATGCATTAAGCACCCACAATGCAGATATATACAGATATATGTATATATATTTGACTTGATCTAGCGACCAAGTTGCAGTCTTTCGAGTTGGCAACTTCGCTTTGGCTTGTCACGTAGGTCATAGAGCCGCAATTTCCCCCAGTGCTTGGTCTTCTGGCCCGCAAGTGCTTACCAACTAGCATAAAAAACAATAACAACAACAACAACAACAATGACAATAATTTTTACAGCTAAACCGCAGCGCATACAATAAGTTGCCCCCGACGCTTGCCCCTTGCCCGCCCTCACCTCGCCTCGCCTCTCCTGCCCCCATTGCTTGTTCTCTGTTGCGTGCGTCGCTTTGTGGGGGGCGAGGGGGGGACGGGGCGGTTGGAGCTATACCAATTAAAATGCGCGCCATCACATGTGCAGCAGCATTTATTATAAATTTTTCGTTGGAAGCGACTGAAAAATAGTTGGTAAAGAAAAAGAAGAAAAAAAAAAACAAAACAAATTTAACAAAAATGTAGAAAAATAAAAGCGCATATAGAATATATATACATATGTATATGTATATATATGTATATAGCTGAATGCGTGACTAAAACGGGAAAACGGGGGAGTGCGTACTGCACTGAGGTCTTAACTGGCTGGTACAGTTGCCAACGTTGTCTGCATGCGAGCGGGCGGCCACGCCTCTTGCTCCACGCTGCTCTCGCCATGCATCTCGCTCGACTTTTTGTGTGTGTGTGTTTTTTTTTGCTGTGCATGTTACAATGTTGTTAATATGACGCTTAGTAGTTGTCACACACACACACACAGAGAGACACACTCATGCACACACACACACACACACACACACACATGTCAACCAAATATGCATTGACAATGTTTTTCAAATTGACGACAAGACTGAAAGAGTGAAGCCGACAGCGGCAGAGGGAGAGAGAGAGAGAGAGAGAGAGAGAGAGAGAATTAGTGAATGAGTGTGTGAGTGAGAGAGGTAGTGTGATTCCGACAGGGCTTAGCTGTGGGTGGGGGCGGCTCGGTGCGGCTCGGTGCGGCTCGGTGGGTAAGTTGGCAGCGTGTCGTTGTAAAATTATTGGCATGCGAACGATGCTGCAACGTTTATTAAATTTTTGAAGTGCCGCAAAGAGGGTGAGCCATTGTCAAAGGGAAACGGGCTGCGACAATATACGTGTCGTATGTGTGTGCATGCCTGTGCATGTGTGTGTGTGTGCATGGGTGTGCCATTTTATGTTGTATTAATTTTACAACTTGCATTTTGTAACTTGCAGCATGAGCATCATATATCATTATTTGCACCCAAATACGCTTCACTTAAAGTGTTTTTCCAGTGCGTGGGTGTGTGTGAGAGAGAGAGAGAGAGAAAGAATGTGGAAAAGTGAGAGTGAGAGGGAGAAAAGTGGGTTTTAAGTGTGGGAGTGAATGGGAGTGTATGAATTAGTATGAGTATGGGTGTATGAGAAAGAGAGAGAGAGAGAGAGAGAGAGAGAGAGAGAGAGAGAGAGAAAGAGAGGGAGAGAGAGAGAGAGAGGGAGAGAGAGGGAGACATGTGTGTGTAGATGTGAGAAAAATGAGAGTGTGTAGGAGTGAAATGGTATATGAGTGTGTGTGTGAATATATGAGTGTGTAGGTGTGGAAGGAAGATAGCGAAAGA